>NC_060130.1:692841278-693157048 GCF_021461395.2 Schistocerca americana
CGTTGGAAGATGTTCTTGGACATCACCATCTGCATTCATGAGCCTCTAAACAATAATATCCACGAATTATTTTATCCAAGCAGCTGCTCTGAACGATAGAATTCCGCGTGCTTTACTTGGGACAAAAATATGAGAATCAACTGTAGTAAAATATGAATGAGGAACGCTTCAACACTATGTCATCTAACTATCGTAACGATTAGTTTTAAGTCGTCGTTCGACCTAAAATCGCATCGTAATCGCCATCAGAGATATTTAATAAACGTTACTGGTTCCACAGCTACTTGCTTCAAATTCCTCAGTCCAATCTCTGAGCTGGTCTGATGTTCTCTACTCTCGTATTTTATTCATTAGGCAACAGTGCGGAACTATCGAACGCCTTCTGGAAGTCAAGTAACAATGCATCAAACTACTGTCTAATTAAAAAACTAAACTCTGTCCGAACAGCCCTTGGAAGGATCAGTGGGACCGACCGGCCGCCGTGTCATCCTCACCCACAGGCGTCACTGGATGCTGAGATAGAGGGGCATGTGGTCAGCAAACCGCTTTCCCGGCCGTATGTCTGTTTCTGAGCCTGGAGCCACTACTTCTGAATCAAGTAGCTCCTCAGTATGCCTGACAAGGGCTGAGTGCTCCCCGTTTGCCAACAGCGTTCGGCAGACCGGGTGGTCACCCATCCAAGGGCTGGCCCTGCCCGACAGCGCTTAACTTCGATGATCTGACGGGAACCGGTGTTACCACTGCGGCAAGGCCGTTGGCTAAACTACTGTCTACTGCCAACTGGATATACCGTAAGGTTCACGAGCATTTTGTTTCATAAATACATTTTCTTTTCTAGTGAGCAGGTTTTTGGTCTCCATATAATTAATAATACGGGATCAGTTATTGTTGGTTTTCCGTTTTGAGCTTACTGAAGTTTAATTAAAGAGAATTATGGCAAACGCGTGGTTATTCTGCAAATTGGATACATGTGTTTGTAGGTTTTGGTTGTTTTACGTTAAAAACAGCGTTTTGTTAATAAAGTTGGAGTGCAAGTTACTTACGGTGTTTCTTTACATATTCTCCAAATCACTATTTTTTGTCTTGTTGCTACCAGCGGTTGATGTCGAAAGACTTCGTTGCACAAACACACTTTCCAGTTTTTGCCAGTCTGTAGTATTTCTTACGCTGCATTTGGGTTATTTCCACTTCACTTTTGTAAATTTAACTGAGGTTATGTGTTTCTCACTCGGCACAGTATTACAGTGTTTATGTCTGTACGTTTGTTTTTGTTCACGTTGTGATTGGTACCAACCACTGAAAGTACATTTTATTTTATTTTATTCGCACGTGCGCGCGCTCTTTTCCTTGGCGGGGAGGCGGGATGGGCAAGTATGGGCCTGGATGGTGATTATACGACAGAGCCTGGGACGAGATGGTAGGGGTAAATGGAGTCTGTGGATGTATGTGTATACTTAATGTTATATTAAATGGTCAATCAGTTTAAAGAGTGTGTGGTTTTCCAGGTTGGTCTGATCATTTATGAGTTGTTATCTTGCTGTTATTGTTTTTCGATTGCGGTTCTTTTCTTGCAAGCTGAGGAGGTGTTTTTTATTGTTGTTTATCCTTATGATTTAAATGTTTGTGTCTCTGGTTGTAATTTTATGATGGTGTTGGTGTAAGTATTCAGCAAAAGTTGAATGATTTGTCCTATACTTCGATGCTGTTACATGTCCCTTGTATCTGGTGTCAAATGTCCTTCTGGTTTGACTTTTGTAGCTTCCGTCACACGTATTGCATTTCAGGTGGTATACTCCTGACTTCTGATATAGGTCAGTGTTTCCTATATTTTTCGAAAGTCTTTTTGAACTGAATTATTGGTTTGGTGGGCTATTTTTATGTGTTTTTTTTTTCATTTGATATTCTGTGTGTTTATTTGTGGTTGTATGTCATTTTGTACAATATTTTGGTTTCTGTTTCTTTCACACTTTGTATTGTTCCTGTTATTGTAATTATATATATATATATATATATATATATATATATATATATATATATATATATATATCACTCACTATATCACTGTCCTTATTGCCTGTACTAATCACTTGAGTTTTCCGTTCTCTAGGTAGTAACCTGAGATCTCCTCCTAGTATCTCAACAGGGTCACCGCCCGATTGTCTTTGATGAGACACCTTTAACATGTATCTGCATCTAGACTATTTCACATTTCACTTGGTGTTTATTAGTCAGCGAACGAATGACGACGGAAGCGGAAAGCTCCACTACAACTGGGGCGGCATCGCAGTAACGCAGTAGTCGTTACCTACAGCAACTATTCGGAATTGTTTAACATTGTTTAGTATGAGACAGAACGAGCATTTCTTTTAATATTAATATTTAATTTCGCGATCTTCAGTTACTTGTGTCCAGTGCTTCTGATTTCAGCCACCTTTCTGTTCATAGTATCAGATGGGCTTTATTACCGTTTGTGAACGAGACTTGTACTGTGACGTTCCTGTGAACACCCCAGCAGTTAACTGATACTCCAACATATTGTTTCTGAGATCTGCAATAACGAATACAACTTTTTCTAATTAATAGAACAGATATTATTCCCTCCCGAAAATCGGTAAACACTTTTTCATCGGACCTGTGGAAGAGTTTCTCCATCTAAAAACTCCTTATATACGAGACACAAGTACTTTGCAACCTTAGAAATCACTCCGGCATGATTTATTATCGTGGATACTGTAATCCTCCACCCGATAGAGCAAATGAATGAATCCGAGTCCAACACCATCATAGAACTCTCTGAACATTTCATTACACATACTCTCTGCTGAAAATCATGATTAGTTCTGGGGACGATGCTGCAATACAACTCGGCCTCCACCTTGGATGCATGGCTACCTTTCGTCAGCAGTTCATTCAGCCGTCTGTAGAAACCAAGGATGGCCTCTGAACCCTGGCGGCATGCGTCATTCGTGCCGAAATGAGCCGTGATTGCAGCCGGCTGCGCCCCGTGCGCTCAATAGCCGGCGGCAGATCCTCCTCCACACGTCGGATGAGACCCATCGGCAAACATATCGAGAGGACCACGGACTTTTTCCCGATTTCTACTTCCCTGCAGAAGCAGGTAATAAAACGACTGAACTAATCGGTGTATGTAAACTTCATGCAGCTACTGCAGTCTTAACTGACGAAGTCTTTGAATAATGCTTCACATTTTCCTCAGTATATCGTATGAATTAAAATGTACTTCACAAATATCATTAATAAAATAGAATTCTTAAGATTCCGTGTATTTTGTGTGTGTGTGTTTTTTTTTTAGATTATCATTTAAATAGATATTTCAACTACAAATAGTGAAGATTATCCCATTCCCTTAAATTTAATTAATTAATACGTATGTAATGTCTACAATTTCTTTTTTTTTTTTGATTATACTAGAACTGTGATATCAATAACATTAATTGGTGCCATTGGCACGGATTCTTTATATAAAAGACAATTAAAGTGGATTTAATATACGAAAAGTCATCGAAATTTTATCTATACTCTGGCCACATATTCATTTCTTTCATGAGATGATTATTTTAGTAAGTAACGATCCCCGTAATACATAGTTACTTTATCCTTCATAATTTTTTTGTTGTTCTGTCAATGGTGACACTCTAAATGTATTGTATTTGTTGAGTATAAATTAAACTTACAATAATAATTTCTAATAAAAAATATAACACATTTAGAGTGTCACCATTAACAGTATAAAGAAAAAGTTATTAAGGACCATGTAAGTATGAATTACAGTGATCGTTACTTACGAAAATAATCATGACATGAAAGAGATGAATATGTGGCCAGAGTATAGATAAAAATTTAAATGACTCTTTCTATATTAGATTAAATTTAATTACCCTTTATAGAAAGAATCTATGGGAAGGGTACCAGTTAATGCTATTGATATCATAAAACGAGTATAATAAAAAATACAAATTGTAGGCATCGTACTCGTAATAAATAATTAAATTTAAGTGAATGGGATTATCTTGTAGTTCTGCACTGAGTGAATATAGATTTAGCACAATAAACGGACGTATATTTAGTCTCCCTTTTCCTGACTTTATTTGCTACCATTGATTTACATTCAGACTCAATTAACAATAAATGGAAGGTCAATATAGGCCAACAGTACGGAAAAAATGTTTATTTCAAATAAATTAACAACCTCAGGAAAGAAAATAATTTTTACGTTTTTAATAGTTCTTATCATAAATCCCTTAGTTGCAATATAACTTTTTATTACCCTTAACTCATTATATATTATTTGAGTTTCCTTAGTAAGACTAGGTATATTCTATAGCTGTTAACAGATATTTAGGATTATTAATATAGTTGAAACTTTGTAGTGTAAATATTTGAAATCAACTCTGATGGATGTTCTCAGTTTGGCATCCACCACTTTTGTATTTTGTTGATACTTTCTACGTATACAAGAAGATGAAGATGGCACGTTGCGCATTCTGTAAGTTATTCGCCCATTCTCTGTCGAAATGTTGTGGAACGAATGGGCTTACAGGTCGTATATATTGTCTCAGTCGATTTTTTGTAGTGTTAATTGCCGGCGGTGCACCGTTCTAACTGCTGCAGCAACATCACTAAGATCACCGAGCTACATGTACTTTCACATTGTCATTTTTAGAAATTCGAAAGAGTCACATCACTGCATTTGTCTCTTACATTTACGCTATTCTGCCACAAACTGTATAGTTATTTTTGTGAAAATTTTCAGCGAAAAATTTAACAAAAAGTAATGCCCATTTTGAAATAAACAACTACTTAAAAATTCTTGGTAGATAAGAAATACAATCTTGGCCAATACAACAAATGAGTTTCCCGTACTCCTTACTAACTAACATTTTTTTTCCTTGAACTTCAGTCATTCAAAAATTATTTGAAACAATCAAGTTATGAATTGAAGTAGTTCTCCTAGATCTGAAATAAATTATCTCCTGGCTTCAAACATACACATTAATTTCAGAAACAAGTTTATGACATTGTGTCGACGTGAATCATGGACTGTAGGAAGACCATGAGAAAAGGATGGAAGCATCTGAGATGGGGTGTAACAGGTGGATGTTGAAAACAGTGGACCATTAAGATATTAGGAATTTCTCCTCCAAATCGTCTAGGAAAGGAATATGTGGAAAATGCGGACTATATGAAAGCACAGGACGACGGGACATGTGTTGAGGCATCAACGAATAACTATCATGGTAACAGCGGGAGCCTTCGAGAGAAAAAATTGTAGGAGAAGGCAGAGATTGGAATGTAGTCAGCAAATAATTGAATGTGTTTGACATGAGGACTGTTTTGAGATGACAAGATCGGCTCGTGTGAGGAAATGGTGGCTGGCCGCATGAAACTAGTCAGAAGACTGATGGCAAAAAGTGACATTTATATAATAATAAATATGATAGGAAATATACGAGCTATATTTAGAATTTAGCTCACATTTTGTTAGAAAACTATACTTTTATGGAGGGGCTGTATGATTTTATAAAAGAGGCTTTTTGGAAGAGTCAGCACTGACGTACAACACATATTTACTGAAGGACAAAAGTTCTATAGAACTTAAGTTGCTTTGACTGTGCTACTACCACAGATTCTATTTGCGTGTTCCAAGCGGATTCTTGTGCTACGTCCGCACCACTGCAGTTTTAATTGCACCATAAATTACACAATGATATCATAATAGATGTTTATCAGTTCCGAAAATACAACGAAACTTCTAGACAGGAACAGTGTACTCATAGTAATTAACGTGGACTCAAAAGTACCGACTGGGTGGTCGCCACTGACGCTGTTGATAACTGGCTAGTTGGACACTACTTTCAAATTGAAATACTTTTAGAGCAGAAGCCAAAGCTGAAGGTCGGATAACGGCCATGTTATTCTACCTTTCTAGGTATCTTCGTTATGAACCGCACTATAACACAATAGTTTTTGTAGCTCTGTCTGCTATAGCTAAAGTTAGTGATACGGAAGTTCTGTATCACACTTGCATACTGGCTGCAATTTGCACCGTCCTGTAACTTGTGCTTCCAAGTGTACATTGACCAACCAACCATAATAGACAGTTTTTGAAAGACCACCATCTCTATAAATTGATCATAGCTTGTTCTTCGTCTATGGAATTTACCACTACAGCTCTGTTACTAAGTAGTAAGGAATGAGCTTGGATCTAGCGCTTGTTGCAATATTTGGCACCTGTGCGAATTATTTGTCCTACTTACGTAATCCCATATTCTTTGAAAATGTGACTGAAATATAGGTGATTTTTACTATTCCATCTGGCTAAACGGCTGTACGAGTCACGGTCATAACATACCCGTGCGAATTCGCAACAGACTGCGTCGTAATCCGTGAAGAAACGATTTTTAAAGTGTTAAAATATCTACAACTTTGATAAGAAGTAGCTTTATTCACAAAACGGTGTCCCTTCACGTCATATCTGTAATTTCTATTAGGAGTTTGCTCTTTCCTTGGGCTTCCGAAGTACAGTATTATTTTTCCAATATCTCCAAAGGTCCCAACGGAACTTTGTGCTAAAAAGTGTGTGTTTCAGCTGAGTCTCTTTCCTGATTCTGGGGTATGATTATGGAGGGCACGTTGTTCCCTCAAGAAATATCAGAAATGTACGGTGATACTAAAATATGGGTCCCAAAATCTTAGTGACTGGGATCAACTCTGCACATCGATACCCGATACAAACTATTAATAGCAGTGATCCTGGTAGATGGGACACTTGCAAACAACCTTCACGTAAGCGAAAGTGAAATCAGGTCTCATTAGTAAATAGATGTTTACCCCTTAATCCCTCCACTTGCATCAATCGTTTCACCACCGATAGCGGGCTGTAGAGAAATGAGACGGCACCGGACGCCTGGCGAAAGTCATGGTTGCTCGTAGCTAATCCTCCAGCAAACAGGTCGCAGCAGACGCTGTGGGTGCGGCATTGATCCTAATTTGCGGCTGCGGTCGCCATGCGGTCAGCAATGGCTGCTTGTCTCATGTGACAGTCCAGGGGTGAATATGTATGCTCTTGTCCTCTGTAACAGTTCGAGGTCAATCGTGTGGGCATGAGGTGTCTCTTTACCACGTCTTTTGATGATAATTACTTGTTATCCATTAATATAGTGTGAGAAATTGGTGACAATGGCCATTAAAAGTGGTCGACGTATTTAGCTCCCATTTTAAGTTATTCAAGGTTAAATTTCGCCACAAATGCCAAAAATGCACCAACATGTACAGAAATTAAATATGTAACATAAAATGAGTTAGAAATTGCTGTAAATCTTGGGCTGTTACAGGCCCAATAAATGGCGGAGAATGTGGCGCACGCTTTGTTTGGTGTTCGTCTGTCGACAGTCCTGGGACGAACACTTCTTGTATTGATGTTTGTCAGTAACAAATGCATTAATTAATGGGCTAGGAGCCCGAGGGAAATGTTGACGAAGCTGGTCAATAGATTTGTCTGTTTTGATGAATCTTCTCATAAACTTTTTGTGTCAGCTCTTGACTGATGACAGTAGGCCTTCCAGATAGATTCTCATAATAAACATTCTTCTTTCCTTCTTCGAACTATTGGCACCACTTACGCATATCTCCAATACTCATCACATCTTCCCCATACACTGCAACAATTCCTGGATAAATTTTATGGAGGGCAGACTTTGTCTGCATTTAAAAATCGAATGACGGAACGTACCCCATTGTCAGTGGAATTACTACTACTTGACATGGCAGAAAATAATGCAGCACCACCAACTCAAACAGAAAGCTGAAACTTGCTACAAGTGTTGTGGAAGACCAGCAGAAAGCGGCAGATCTCGAACCGGTGTCATCAAACGCTCTGCGCGAGCACTATGCGCAGTCGTTTCTTACTTAAAAGAACGACCCCCGTATTTGTAACAACAAATGCATCCCTAGAAATACAAAAGTAAAACACTATCCTACAGTGCTAAGATCGGAATTTTTATGTGTATGTGAATGTTTAACAAAGAGCTTCAAGCTGGACATAGCATAAATACTTGAAAGACGGTTTATTATGTTCAAAATAACAAGAGGTGAGATGGTTTACAAAACAAATGCGTAGAGTAATTTTCTTAGGACGCTTCTACCGAATCAACGAGAACATGCTACATGCTGAATACACAAATATTCCTTTATTTTTGGAAAAGGAAGTTAACACTAGCATGGATTGTAGAAATAAGAAAATAATTCCAGAATGATATCTTCACTCTGCAGCGGAGTGTGCGCTGATATGATACTTCCTGGCAGATTAAAACTGTGTGCCGGACCGAGACTCGAACTCGGGACCTTTGCCTTCCACGGGCAAGTGCTCTACCAAGGTCCCGAGTTTGAGTCTCGGTCCGGCACACAGTTTTAATCTGCCAGGAAGTTTCATATCAGCGCACACTCCGCTGCAGAGTGAACATCTCATTCTGGAAACATCCCCCAGGCTGTGGCTAAGCCACGTCTCCGCAATATCCTTTCTTTCAGGAGTGCTAGTTCTGCAACGTTTGCAGGAGAGCTTCTGTAAAGTTCGGAAGGTAGGAGGCGAGGTTCTGGCAGAAGTACAGCTGTGAGGACGGGACGTGAGTCGTGCTTCTGTAGTTCATTTGGTAGAGCACTTGCCCGCGAAAGATAAAGGTATCGAGGTCGAGTCTTGGTCCGGAACACAGTTTTAATCTGCCAGGAAGTTTCATATCAGCGCACACTCCGCTGCAGAGTGAAAATCTCATTCAGGAAACATCCCCCAGGCTGTGGCTGAGCCATGTCCCCGCAATATCCTTTCTTTCAGGAGTGCTAGTTCTGCAACGTTTGCAGGAGAGCTTCTGTAAAGTTTGGAAAGTAGGAGGCGAGGTACTGGCAGAAGTAAAGCTGTGAGGACGGGACGTGAGTCGTGCTTCGGTAGTTCATTTGGTAGAGCACTTGCCTGCGTAAGGCAAAGGTCCCGAGTTCGAGTCTCAGCCCGGCACACAGTTTTAATCTGCCAGGAAGTTTCATATCAGCGCACACTCCGCTGCAGAGTGAGAATCTCATTCTGGAAACATCCCCCAGGCTGTGGCTAAGCCACGTCTCCGCAATATCGTTTCTTTCAGGAGTGCTAGTTCTGCAAGGTTCGCAGGAGAGCTTCTGTAAAGTTTGGAAGGTAGGAGGCGAGGTACTGGCAGAAGTAAAGCTGTGAGGACGGGACGTGAGTCGTGCTTCTGTAGTTCATTTGGTAGAGCACTTGCCTGCGTAAGGCAAAGGTCCCGAGTTCGAGTCTCAGCCCGGCACACAGTTTTAATCTGCCAGGAAGTTTCATATCAGCGCACACTCCGCTGCAGAGTGAGAATCTCATTCTGGAAACATCCCCCAGGCTGTGGCTAAGCCACGTCTCCGCAATATCGTTTCTTTCAGGAGTGCTAGTTCTGCAAGGTTCGCAGGAGAGCTTCTGTAAAGTTTGGAAGGTAGGAGGCGAGGTACTGGCAGAAGTAAAGCTGTGAGGACGGGACGTGAGTCGTGCTTCGGTAGTTCATTTGGTAGAGCACTTGCCTGCCTAAGGCAAAGGTCCCGAGTTCGAGTCTCGGCCCGGCACACAGTTTTAATCTGCCAGGAAGTTTCATATCAGCGCACACTCCGCTGCAGAGTAAAAATCTCATTCTGGAAACATCCCCCAGGCTGTGGCTAAGCCATGTCTCCGCAATATCGTTTCTTTCAGGAGTGCTAGTTCTGCAAGGTTTGCAGGAGAGCTTCTGTAAAGTTTGGAAGGTAGGAGACGAGGTACTGGCAGAAGTAAAAATGTAAGGACGGGGCGTGAGTCGTGCTTGGGTAGCTCAGTTGGTAGAGCACTTGCGCGCGAAAGGCAAAGGTCCCGAGTTCGAGTCTCGGTCCGGCACACAGTTTTAATCTGCCAGGAAGTTTCAAGAAAATAATTAGAAAGAAACAACACACAGACACTAACTTGTATATAATGTACCATATTCAAAATACTCTTAAAGCAAAAAATATAAAAAATGAGAAAAACACAGGCGAAAAAAATAAGAAAGGTAACACGGGGAGAAGATGAAGAAGTGCTAGAAAAATAGAAAGCAGCACAAGGAAAAGAGTTGCTTAATTCGTTCCGAGATAATAGTTGATCAGTAAGGTGATTCGAAACATGTAGTTATTAGTCGAGCACCACAATCACTGAGTATGAGTCGACAGCTAATGTTGAAATAAATATCACAACCTTCAGAATACGTGCCCGAAGATTAGCAGAGGCTGACAACAATGTATTGGAGGTTCTGCAGAACCTCGGGTCCTTTCAATATATGGAAGTACTCTAGTGGTATATAATTTTCCGCAACCTTATTTCATGAGTATGCTAAAATTATATGCCTAATCGAATTGAAATTCGTTTCACTTTATGCGTCATCGGTAATGGCAGTTCCATTTAAAAATATTTTTCGCGTAGATCTCTTCGCCGCTTTCCGCCTCTCGAGCTGCGTAGCACCTTGCGGTCCTCTGTTCCACTGAAAATGTTGTGGCTGCCGTTAAACGTATCCTTTTCTCATTCGCGTGGTCCCAGCGACGTCCACTGTTTATCGCTTTGTTAAGTATAAACTGGGGTGTCAAATTTAGTTTGGTAACAAATAATCACGGAGGATCTTTTGTGATGAGCAGAGATTACAAGAATGTTCATGTGGATTAGACGCTCGGCATTATTCAATTATAACGAACTTAAATTTTGGAACAAGAAAAATCAACTACAAAACACGCTCGATATTTCAGCTTTTTACTCGAAACAGTTGGGGGTATAATGTACTTGCACACGTGTAGCACTTCAAGACTATAGCAGGAATGCAGAAATATGACGGTTGGAGTGGTCAGCAGAGCAAGTTTATAATTATTCTACGCTGCATGCTAATCAATCAAGTTTGCTTTACTCATGAACACTTAATGTAAAATTTATATCAGCCGACGCGCGAACAAACCTGGAGATAAAAGCGAGAATGTAATTTTTCATGTTAAACTGTTATTACCTCCACATTTATAACACAAATTATACTAATCAGTATACTCGTTACTTTTGAAGTTCGTTATCTAATGAGGAATAAAATAGAAGTCGCTGTCTTTAACGGTCCTTTAGAATCTTTTCAGATATTTTTGTTGTAGTAAAATAGTTCGACATTTAGAAAGCAGACAACGTTGACTATCGCTAAAAGTAATTTAACCGAACTCATCAAATGATATACAAATCTTATTTGAAATCATGTTTGGAAAAAGACCCACCGTCGATAACTTTAGGATTTTGTTGCCAATTCAGATGTGTACCTAAAAGAAATAAAAAATCCTGCATTTCGTCAACTGCCTAAACTATTAGAAAGGCATAAGAACCCATTGTCATGGAACGTAAGCCACCATTTTCGGTTTATGCACTGGAGCCAGCAGCCAACAATTCTCGACTCGTTGATGCCACCCATTCATGGGTGAAACATAGTGTCAATACAGTACGAAAGAAAGTTGTAGCTTGACGATAATGTGCCTGGAAATACTTGGTGTGTTCTGATCAGAGATTTAATCTAGAACCAGATTTAACAATTACACGAAGGAATGCTCACTAGAGCGTCATTAGCAAATTCCGGAATTTTCTATTGTTTCTCTTGTTCTGTGACATGAGGTTGTGTTTTGTGCAGCATTTATAAACATTTTAACTCTAAATTTTTAGGTGCTTGTAGTATATTAAAGTTATCTGCATGATACTATTAATTCTTCAGTTACTGATTTTTATGCTGAGTGGAGTTCTATAGGTTTCTGAAACGAGCTATGCAATGTGTGGGCTGTTAAGCTACAATATGTGGTCGTGCAGCATCTCGTAGCTTGCAACAAAACGTCTTCTACCATGGAACATCTGATCTTTGCAAATGAACTGCATGTTTTTAATGTTTTAACAATTTCACTTGTCCTGAAAAAGGAAATCTGTATTAGTTTGCGACAGCGTGTCTTTCAGAATTTATGTAACTTGTAACTGACGTTTAATAAACCTCTTCTTAAATGGATTTAACTTGCTGATTATTGATGTGTAATGGTGTAATAGAGTAACGTGTTATAGAGAATTGAATACAGTATTGACAAGATTTTCTCCATAGCCTCACCTTTAATTTTCAATACAGTATTCCTAAGTACATGGCCATAGCGTAACTTAGGACATCTTTCTCACTTGTGAAAAACCTTACTTTACGGGAGCAATTTTTGTAATTCCATGGAAGACTGAATCATATAAAAATTGATCGCTACCATTCAAAACCGGAGTAAGAGAATACATTAAACCTCTATTACAGGTGAATGTCTTAGAAGTGTTCCAAGGTATAACATTCTCATCTGCGTGTTACCCTCCAATAACTACTGTGACACGAATGTATTTGTAGTTAGTACGTTAAATCAACAGAACTGGATGCCGATTTGCATCACAGATTTCCTAGCATCAGCTCTCGACACGAACGATAGAGATTGATGTGGATATTCTATACCTCTAGATATTAACGCTTCCATTTTTTCAGCAACGTAATTGAAATTGATATGTGAAAATAGATAACGCAAAAGGACGTACGAACCAATTAATTATAACAATAATAAGAATAATAATAGCAGTAATAATAATAATAATAATAATAAACTCTATTTGCCGATCCGTAGCTGATGAAGTATCTGCCATGGAGTCCCATAGCTGTACTTCGTTTCATTTCATTTATTTATATTTCGTTTCTAGAGACTATTTTCAGTATAGCTACTCCATTACATAAGGAACTACCTTCAAAGAGCTGAATAACGAAATTTATGAACTCAGCATCACATTGCATTGTTCTGGTTTACAGTTCGGAGTCTGGTCTGTTTCAGTTCTCAAAGTTTGTCTATGCTATGTAAGCCTCTTCATCTTCGAATAACTACTACAACCTACATCCATTTGAACCTGCTTACTGTACTCGTCTCTTGGTCTACCGCTGCAAATTTTTGGCGTCTCCCTCCCCCCGCATTTCTTCCCTCCAGTACTAAATTGACGACTCTTTGATATATCAGAATGTGTCCTATTAATATATTCCTCCTTTCAGTCACGTTGTGCTACAAATTCCTTTTGTCCCCAGTTCAACTCATTACCTTCTCATTCGTTACGTAATCTACCCCTATAATGTTAAGCATTCTTCTACAGCACCACATTTCAAAAGCGTCTATTCACTTATTGTCTAAACTGCTTATCATCCACGTTTCACTCCTGTACATCGCTGCACTCCAAACAGTATCTTTAGAAAATACTTTCTTAGACATAAATATACATTCGCAATTCACAAATTTATCTTCTTCTGAAAAGCTTTCCCTGCGATTGCACCGGCGTCTGCAACCGAGCGGTTCTAGGCGCTTGAGTTCGGAACCGTGCTGCGGCTACGGTCGCAGGTTCGAATTCTGCCTCGGGCATGGATGTGTGTGACTTCCTTATGTTAGTTAGGTTTTAGTAGCTCTAGGTCTGGCGGACTGATGACCTCAGATGTTAAGTCCTATAGTGCTTAGAGCCATTTGAACCAATTGTTACAATGTACTATATAAAAGCTCACCGCAGTACGCCTGGAAATGAAACAACAGAGAAGGTACACTAAGAGGACACTTACTAAAGGAAAAAGGAACATGCACTTCGACTCATAAATGCCGTCTGGTTTCTGCACATGTTATAACCTTTCACTCACTGCATTTTACCCATGGTGCTTTCAGAATTCCAAAGAGTATATTCCAGTCAACATTGCGAAAAGTTTTCTTTAAGTCTACAAGTGCTATAAATGATGGTTTACCTATCTTTAACCCATCTAACGAGATACGTCGTAGGATCAGTATTGTCTCGCGTATTCCAATTTTTTTTAAATCTGCAAATGCTATAAAACAAGTTTTGTCATTCCTTAACCTATCTAGTAAGACATGTTGTAAGATCCATATTGTCTCGTTATTCCAAAACTTCTATGAATCCCAAACCGATATTCCCCGAGGTCAGCTTTTGCCTTTCTCTCTTCTTCTGTAAATAATTTGTGTTAGTATTTTGCAACCATGATTCATTAAAGTTATACTTCGGTAAATGGAATCATATTATTCTTGAAGTCTGAGATTATTTCCCCTGTCTCACACAACAGGAGGAATACACTCCTGGAAATGGAAAAAAGAACACATTGACACCGGTGTGTCAGACCCACCATACTTGCTCCGGACACTGCGAGAGGGCTGTACAAGCAATGATCACACGCACGGCACAGCGGACACACCAGGAACCGCGGTGTTGGCCGTCGAATGGCGCTAGCTGCGCAGCATTTGTGCACCGCCGCCGTCAGTGTCAGCCAGTTTGCCGTGGCATACGGAGCTCCATCGCAGTCTTTAACACCGGTAGCATGCCGCGACAGCGTGGACGTGAACCGTATGTGCAGTTGACGGACTTTGAGCGAGGGCGTATAGTGGGCATGCGGGAGGCCGGGTGGACGTACCGCCGAATTGCTGAACACGTGGGGCGTGAGGTCTCCACAGTACATCGATGTTGTCGCCAGTGGTCGGCGGAAGGTGCACGTGCCCGTCGACCTGGGACCGGACCGCAGCGACGCACGGATGCACGCCAAGACCGTAGGATCCTACGCAGTGCCGTAGGGGACCGCACCGCCACTTCCAAGCAAATTAGGGACACTGTTGCTCCTGGGGTATCGGCGAGGACCATTCGCAACCGTCTCCATGAAGCTGGGCTACGGTCCCGCACACCGTTAGGCCATCTTCTGCTCACGCCCCAACATCGTGCAGTCCGCCTCCAGTGGTGTCGCGACAGGCGTGAATGGAGGGACGAATGGAGACGTGTCGTCTTCAGCGATGAGAGTCGCTTCTGCCTTGGTGCCAATGATGGTCGTATGCGTGTTTGGCGCCGTGCAGGTGAGCGCCACAATCAGGACTGCATACGACCGAGGCACACAGGGCCAACACCCGGCATCATGGTGTGGGGAGCGATCTCCTACACTGGCCGTACACCACTGGTGATCGTCGAGGGGACACTGAATAGTGCACGGTACATCCAAACCGTCATCGAACCCATCGTTCTACCATTCCTAGACCGGCAAGGGAATTTGCTGTTCCAACAGGACAATGCACGTCCGCATGTACCCCGTGCCACCCAACGTGCTCTAGAAGGTGTAAGTCAACTACCCTGGCCAGCAAGATCTCCGGATCTGTCCCCCATTGAGCATGTTTGGGACTGGATGAAGCGTCGTCTCACGCGGTCTGCACGTCCAGCACGAACGCTGGTCCAACTGAGGCGCCAGGTGGAAATGGCATGGCAAGCCGTTCTACAGGACTACATCCAGCATCTCTACGATCGTCTCCATGGGAGAATAGCAGCCTGCATTGCTGCGAAAGGTGGATATACACTGTACTAGTGCCGACATTGTGCATGCTCTGTTGCCTGTGTCTATGTGCCTGTGGTTCTGTCAGTGTGATCATGTGATGTATCTGACCCCAGGAATGTGTCAATAAAGGTTCCCCTTCCTGGGACAATGAATTCACGGTGTTCTTATTTCAATTTCCAGGAGTGTAGATTAGTCATACCTGGCTCTCCCAAGGATATCAGCAGTTCTGGGGCCTTGTTTCAGCGTAGATCTTTCAGAACTCTGCCAGATTCGTGTCCTAGCATCATATATCGCACATCATTTTCATCTACATCATCCTTCCTTTCTATAATACTGCTTCCAGGTTCATTGACCGCACTGCAGTTCCTTCTCTAAATCCTCGCACAAACGAAAAAATGGCTGACATCGAAATAAGTGTCCAAGGAATAGAAAAGCAACTGGAATCACTCAATAGAGGAAAGTCCACTGGACCTGACGGGATACCAATTCGATTCTACACAGAGTACGCGAAAGAACTTGCCCCCCTTCTAACAGCCGTGTACCGCAAGTCTCTAGAGGAACGGAGGGTTCCAAATGATTGGAAAAGAGCACAGATAGTCCCAGTCTTCAAGAAGGGTCGTCGAGCAGATGCGCAAAACTATAGACCTATATCTCTTACGTCGATCTCTTGTAGAATTTTAGAACATGTTTTTTGCTCGCGTATCATGTCATTTCTGGAAACCCAGAATCTACTATGTAGGAATCAACATGGATTCCGGAAACAGCGATCGTGTGAGACCCAACTCGCCTTATTTGTTCATGAGACCCAGAAAATATTAGATACAGGCTCCCAGGTAGATGCTATTTTTCTTGACTTCCGGAAGGCGTTCGATACAGTTCCGCACTGTCGCCTGATACACAAAGTAAGAGCCTACGGAATATCAGACCAGCTGTGTGGCTGGATTGAAGAGTTTTTAGCAAACAGAACACAGCATGTTGTTCTCAATGGAGAGACGTCTACAGACGTTAAAGTAACCTCTGGCGTGCCACAGGGGAGTGTTATGGGACCATTGCTTTTCACAATATATATAAATGACTTAGTAGATAGTGTCGGAAGTTCCATGCGGCTTTTCGCGGATGATGCTGTAGTATACAGAGAAGTTGCTGCATTAGAAAATTGTAGCGAAATACAGGAAGATCTGCAGCGGATAGGCACTTGGTGCAGGGAGTGGCAACTGACCCTTAACATAGACAAATGTAATGTATTGCGAATACATAGAAAGAAGGATCCTTTATTGTATGATTATATGATAGCGGAACAAACACTGGTAGCAGTTACTTCTGTAAAATATCTGGGAGTATGCGTACGGAACGATTTGAAGTGGAATGATCATATAAAACTAATTGTTGGTAAGGCGGGTACCAGGTTGAGATTCATTGGGAGAGTGCTTAGAAAATGTAGTCCATCAACAAAGGAGGTGGCTTACAAAACACTCGTTCGACCTATACTTGAGTATTGCTCATCAGTGTGGGATCCGTACCAGGTCGGGTTGACGGAGGAGATAGAGAAGATCCAAAGAAGAGCGGCGCGTTTCGTTACTGGGTTATTTGGTAACCGTGATAGCGTTACGGAGATGTTTAATAAACTCAAGTGGCAGACTCTGCAAGAGAGGCGCTCTGCATCGCGGTGTAGCTTGCTCGCCAGGTTTCGAGAGGGTGCGTTTCTGGATGAGGTATCGAATATATTGCTTCCCCCTACTTATACTTCCCGAGGAGATCACGAATGTAAAATTAGAGAGATTAGAGCGCGCACGGAGGCTTTCAGACAGTCGTTCTTCCCGCGAACCATACGCGACTGGAACAGGAAAGGGAGGTAATGACAGTGGCACGTAAAGTGCCCTCCGCCACACACCGTTGGGTGGCTTGCGGAGTATCAATGTAGATGTAGATGTAGATGTAGGGCCCCACAGTACTTGCCCAGGGACCACCATGATTATAGGGGAGACCGGGGACAAAAGTAACAGGGTATGAAAGTAACATCCCTCCTCTAACTTCGCATGTAGCGCCGAAAATCACGTGATTCAAACAATGTATTCCCTTCATGTTTCCCAAGTGCCAATACTTGGCCAGTATTGGAGAGTCTCTGTTGGGTGTGGTGCAGTAAAACGGTTTTTCAGTGTCTCACATTACGTTTTCTCAATTTTCTTAGTTTTGTGATAACGGTGGCATTACGCTGTAAACGTAAGTCTACTGTAATAATTTAACTATGTGAAACTTTCAGTTTTATGCCACCATTGTCAACTTTTTCATTACTTGTATAGATTGTGTCTAAAATATCAATTAAAAGATTGCTGTATGGTGTGGCAGGTGGCAGTTGACGCTTAATAACGAAGAGTGTGAGGTGATCCACATGAATTCCAAATGAAATCCGTTGGAATTCGATTACTCGATAGATAGTACAACTCTCAAGACTGTCAATTCAACTAAGTACCTGGGTGTTAAAATTACGAACAACTTCAGTTGGAAAGACCACATAGATAATATTGTGGAGAAGGCGAGCCAAAGGTTGCGTTTCATTGGCAGGACACTTAGAAGATGCAACAAGTCCACTAAAGAGACAGCTTACACTACACTCGTTCGTCCTCTGTTAGAATATTGCTGCGCGGTGTGGGATCCTTACCAGGTGGGATTGACGGAGGACATCGAAAGGGTGCAAACAAGGGCAGCTCGTTTTGTATTATGACGTAATAGGGGAGAGAGTGTGGCAGATATGATACGCGAGTTGGGATGGAAGTCATTAAAGCAAAGACGTTTTTCGTCGCGGCGAGATCTATTTACGAAATTTCAGTCACCAGCTTTCTCTTCCGAATGCGAAAATATTTTGTTGAGCCCAACCTACATAGGTAGGAATGATCATCAAAATTAAATAAGAGAAATCAGAGCTCGAACAGAAAGGTTTAGGTGTTCGTTTTTCCCGCGCGCTGTTCGGGAGTGGAATGGTAGAGAGATAGTATGATTGTGGTTCGATGAACCCTCTGCCAAGCACTTAAATGTGAATTGCAGAGTAATCATGTAGATGTAGATGTAGATTTACCTAGTATAGCCCTGCTATATGTTTCTTAGGCCTCTAAGCGTCCCCTTCATTGAATAGCACTGGTTTTCCGTCTGAACTTTTTATTTTCATACAGCTGCTTCTCTTTCCTCCAAAAGGCCTCTTCAATTACCCTGTAGGTGGTATCTATAGTCAACCGAGTTAAACGCTCTTCTATAAACTCTCATTTGTTATCTGTCCACTCCTGCTTAGCCATTTTGCACTTCCTATCCATCTCAATTTTATACGTCTACATTACCATTCACCTGTTTCATTTCCTGCTGTTTTAGATTTTTCCTTTTCATCAACTAAATTTAATATTTTTTAGGGTATCCAAGAATTTCTACTAGATCTTGTCTTTCTGTCTATTTGATCCTTTAATACCTTCACTATTTCATCTCTCGAACCTACACATTCCTCTTCTACTGCACTCCTCTCCCCTCTTTCAGTCTACGCAGCCTAATGCTCACATTGAAACTCTCAACAACTTCTGGTTCTTTCAACTTATCCAGCTCCCACCTCCTTAAATTTATATCTTTTTGCAAATTATTCAATTTTAATCTACAGCCCTTGGCCGATAAATTATGATCCGGGTTCTCATCTGCCCTCGTAAGTGTCTTACAGAGTAGAATCTGGTTCTGAAGTCTCTGTCTTTGCATTATACATTCTAAGACAAAAATTAAAAAGAAAAAAAATGGCACACCACGAAGACGGGGACGGAAATCGGTAGGTGTGATGTACATGAACAGACAAACAAATGATTAGCATTTCAGCAAAAGTACATGGTTTATTAAAGAGAAAGAGCGTCACAAGTTCAGCAAGACAGTGACGTGTTGGTCCACCTGTGCCCTCATACAACAGTTACTCGGCTTGGAATTGATTGATAGAGTTATTTGGTGTCCACCTGAGGGATACCATGCCAAATTCTGTTCAGTTGGAACATTAGATCAAAATCCCTAACTGGTGGAACGGCCCTGGCATAATCCTCCAAACATGCTCAATTGGGGACAGATGTGGTGTCCTTGGTGGCCAAGGTAGCGTTTGGAAAGCACGAAGAACAGCAGTAGAAACTCTTGCCGTGTGCGGGCGGTAGTTATCTTGCTGAAATGTAACCCCAGGACTGGTAGCCATGAAGGGCAACAAAACTCGGCATAGAATATCATCGACGTAACGGTATGGTGTAAGGGTGCCTGATATTAAAAGAAAAGGCACCCCAGACCATCAGCACTATTTGTCGGTCCATATGGCAGGCGATACTCAGATTGGCATCCGACAGCTGTCGAGGACTTCTTAGACATTTAGAAGTGTCTCAGCTGGTCATCGGGGCTCAATTCGAAGCTGGACTTATAACTAAAGACAACTGTACTCCATTCATTGATATTCCATGTAAGGGATAAAAACAAGGGTTACAAATTATTTATATTTTTGGTTACACAATCAATGATTGCTCACAATAAACAAGTATAAAATACTCATCGCAGGAGAATGAGTGCACTTACACATATGAATGTGTGATAATTATGGATCTTTGAAAGGAAAAGACCGGAAAAGTTCTTACAGAACAGGCCGAACGGATTATAAATCGTATGAACAGACTACTGAATTCGAAATTAAACTTGTGGTGATGATTGGATTGGAATGTTCGTGAGTACAGGGAAATAGAACTCAGAAGACTAAAATCATTGCCAAGCAGTCACCATACAGTGACTGATTAATCAATGCAAAACAACGTTATACCACCCTGTTGGAATTTCGTACGCCGGTTTACTGCGAAACTTACATCAACTTCAAGAGGCGATAAGTGTCGAGGTCGTAGGCGGAGATGGACGCCAATATGACGCGGTCCATCTGCTCGTGAATAGATTGCCCACCTCGTTGTCCATCCTTCAGCCCTCTTCTCTTTGCGCCAAAGAAGTGTTGTCTCCACACCATTCGGTGAAGAAATGTCCTCTATCTGCGCTATACCGAAAAAAGTGTCCTCTCTTTGCTCCTTTTGAGGATCATCTGTGTCTGATGCTTTTCTCTCCTGCTCCTTCGTGGACTGAGCAGCCAAAACTGCCATTTTGACCAATCTGAGATCACGTACTTGATTTCTCCAATCCGGTAACTCCAAAAATTCTTGTTCTGGAAGGTCTGACAACCCTTTTCGGAAGATCACAATTCCTCATTCCAAAAACTTATGAGTGCCGTCTAATGGCATGTCAACTCTCCAAAATAATTCGCGCTTCGACCTGTCAAAAGGGTGTCCCGCCAAAACTCCTTTTAACTTTGCCTTCTCAGTGTTTACACTCAGGGTGCGGCGGCCCGTCGGCACGAGACCAATGTCTCGCCGGTGGAGGCACCCCTTGGCTACATCAGAACAGTGCGATGTTATCGTACCGAACATACCATTTGAGTGGGTGGTCTGTTCCTTCAGAGAAAACTCCTTATTCATATTCGCCACTGGTGAGGGCTGGGTGAGTTCACTGAAGTCAGCACGCAGACGCTTTCTTCTACGAGTATTGCTAATCTTATCAAAGGCACATGCTGCCCTCTGCTGCACTGAATGCGACAGCGGGCTGCTGCTTACAGATGTTCGGGCGGCCGATGTTCACCTCCCGGCACGTGCGTCTGCTCACTCGCTTTGGTCGCTGAGGGCAAGCCGAGGCGAGTAGAAACTGCAAGGGCCATGCTTTCACTCTCCGCTAGCTACCTGAAGAATGAATTCAACATGCAATTTAGAATTAACGGAAATCCTCTACAATCATCATGCACACCTATGGATAACGCTGCTCTTTTCCACATACATCGGAATTTATCTATCACTTAGGCTCATCTTATCGAATAATTAAGTGTGCTGAGTGAAAAAGAATGAAAGACGACGCTGGCTACACCTTGACACGTATCAGGAGGGAGACTTTCTCTTTCTGTGCAAATTGCCACTGGACATGCGAACGTTCTTCATACCGCGATTTCTGCGGCTACTTCACGCGGTTCTGCTTGCTAAACAGCACTGATACCACGATTCTGCCAAACTGAAAAGAGCCGTGCCGACTGAATAATACCACACCGGAACACTAAATGAAATTTCGCACTGTATTGGGTACTTCCGAGAAGGACCGAACAAAGCCGAGCCTGGACCCGCATCCTGCCCGCACATCCATCTCGCGTGCAGTTTCACACCCAATTCCCGGCCCTGGTTTAGAATATTTCATCGATATTGCAAGAGAATATTAAGTGAATTCAGCACCATATCAGGAAATCAGTTCTGCTGATATCTACGAATTTTGTTTCTGGGACAAGTGAATCACTGGACGCTCTTTTGCATTCAGGTTCGAAGCAGTAAATGCAGATGTCTTACAGCTTCGTGCTGCTTTCGGCACTGCAAATGTGCAGTTACATTTTTTCTCAATAAAAACATGTTTGTCATTAGATAATAAGTGTGTAATTCATTTGAATTTTTAAGTAAAATTTAATCGTGGCAATAGGTTTTACACTTAAATTTTCCTCCCGTCACATCCAGAATAAGGACCCCTCACATTGCCAATTTAGCTAACCCTATGTCAAATTATTCACAAATCATACTCATTAACAAAATTATACATCCGCACCTACACCTAGAATCTGTGAATCAGTCTATGGCTTCTTTGGGTTTGTGTCTCACTTGAACCCAAACATCAGCTCTTATCAACTAAAATCGGGACCCATTTGAACAAACCAGGATTTTCCAGTCGTCCAGGGTCCAACCGACATGATCACGAGCCCAGGAGAGGCGCTGCAGGCGTCGTGCTGTTAACAAAGACATTGGCGACGGTCGTCTGCTGCCTTAGCGCATTAACGCCAAATTTCGGTGCCCTGTCCTAACGGATATGTTAGTCGTACGCCCAACATTGATTTCTGCGGCTACTTCACGCGGTTTTGCTTGTCTGTTCGCACTGACAACTCTACCTAAATGACGCTGCTGTCGGGCGTTGAGTGACGGCTGTCGGTTATTGCGTTGTCCGTGGTGAGAGATAATGCCTGAAAACCTGATATCCTCGGCACACTCTTTATATTGTGGATCTCGGAATACCGAAATGGAACGACCCAAGCTTCTAGCTCCAAATACCATTCAGCGTTTGAAGTCTGTTAATTTCCATCGTGCACCCATAATAACGTCATAAATCTGTTCATGCGGGTCTCCTGAGTACAAATGACAGCTTCGCCAATGCACTGCTCTATTATACCTTGTGTACGCGATCTCACCGTCATCTGTATGTGCGCATATCGTTATCCCATGACTCTCTTCACCTCAGAGAACACGCGTCCACACTACATAGAACTCCCACGACCTAACTGTTCAAGAAAATTGAAGACATTCTCACAGTACAACATAACGTCCCATTGTTTTAGTCTGAAGCGCTACGAGTCTGCTACGCAAGGCGACTGCGAAAAATGCTTGTCGCTTCTCTTAGATACAGAAACGCATTTTAACCGTTACAATTTTCGGAGCTCTTCCGCAGGGAGTTAAATCAAAAGTAAATCATATTTTCATGCAAAACACAAATAAATTTTCTCACTTCGACACTGTAAGCAAATACTCGCATACTGAGTGAGGTGACGTTGTTCATGTATTCGAGAGAGGCAGCGTCCAAACATACTGTTCAATCATCCATTTTTATGCCTTTTCGTGGTTTTTTTAAAGCTGTTGGACTTGAATGCGGCTACTGCTCTTCTGAAGAAGACATGATCATTACCCTCACCGTTCTTGCCCTACACGATCCTGCATGCCCCTTTAATGATCACGTCGTTAACGGGACATTCCTCCTTCTCTTTCACACATAATAGTCTGCGTTAGAGCTTCTGGCATAAGTATGACATTATCATTCTTTGAACAGAGTATAACAGATCATTAGTGGTCTACCATGCTGAAGAGAACAATGTGTCAGCTATTCACAACCTTCAGCTAAATAAAGTATTCCAGCGTACCGCTAGACCGCTCTAAATAAGTATAGTCACCCTTAATAAATCATTTATTGCGAAGCGTGTAGTAATATTCTGGTAGGCAGCTGTATACTGGACCTATTTAGGGAACCTGATTTACCACTGGGTGAGCCCACAAAAATTCTGTACTACTAAAGGAAACGATTGCGCGATGATAGTTCACCATGAATTATATAATATGTAAATGCTTTAAATTGTTTTTCATTTCGCTTTGCTTCACGTGGGACGGTATACAGCCAGTGGTATGGGTCATTTTTAAACATTTCGAGTGTATCCTTTATGCGGTACATGATGTTCATCATTTTTGTTTTTATTTTTATGTTAATCGAGTGGTGCTGATATTAATATGAGAAACTATGTAGCAGACGCAGCAGAAAACTGTTGAATATGTGCTTCACGCATAACAGGATATTTTTCGAGCGTTTCGTGTAGGCCTTGAGGGGACAAGCGATGTCGACGATCCACCGTGTCATCCTCACCCTTGCGGCGTCATGCGGATGCGCTTTGGAGGGGAATGTGGTCAGCGCACTGCCCTCCCGGCAGCTTCGCCAAATTTCCAGACCGTGTAGCGGCTATTTCACGTCCTTGTAGCTTCCCAACTGGCATCACAAGCGCATCCCTTACCAGTTCTCCCACCAAGTAAAAATTCTTGCCAGTTCCGGGAAGCGAACACGGGACATGATAACCATCTACGCTGACCACCCAGGCGGACATTACAGGATAGTGGACATTTCTAATTACATCTAAGAGCAGAAGGCACATTGTGTTTCCCATTGTAAGGTACGCTTGAATAACCCTACATCCTCGTCCGCGACAAACCAATGGTCTCGTGAAGATTAAAAGTGTACAGGGTTCAGCGCAAAAGCTAGCATTCAGTTTCATGCTCCTCCTAGTGTAGTAACTCGTTTCCCTATTAAAACACTGCTAATCATTCTTCTAGTAAACACTGAGTTCGGTTTCAAGAAATAACATTGCGGTCGAATACAGTCTTCGTGGTTTTAACTACTACAGCCTTGAGGAGTATCTGTTGACATTGCAACCAACGCCCAAATGAATCATTGTTGATTTGGTAGAACATGTCATTGGGAAGAACATGTCTTGACACGACCTTTGGCGTGGTATAAGAGCCAGTGGATTCTACTTCACAACAGAGCATCAGAAGCATAATGTTCCAAAACGCAGCGAAATTTAAATGTGGTATGTCAGATAAACAAGAACACTTATGTGATTGTCTGTTCCACTTGCAGAGTAGTGCTATCAACGCTGCTTTTTGGAGCACTTGCGGCTTCCCCATCATTATACTTGTTGTGGGTTGAGACAGGATATCGTCTATTCTTTAGAGCTAGTAAGAAGAAAGCAATGTTTTTCAATGGGGCCTAACATATAAACAGAGCAGTTTACTGACAGTTTCAGAGTAATTAAACTACTTCAACATGTATAAAATACATGATCTTGCCGACGTGCAAGAAGATGCAGACGACGACCGCGCTAAAAATTGAAGTAAAATGAGCAGGAGAAGCATGAATACGTGTCGCTGAATACCTTCATACATTGAAAATAATATAGGAAACCTTCAGCCAGCAGTAGGCATAAGATTTAATTTGATGATGACAGTTTAAATCTCAAGCAAAATTTCCTTTTTAAAGTCGTTTGACTCAACTTTGAGACACGACACAATATTGTCTACATAACGGGCGTATTCTAATATCTCTTCTTATATTATCACACAAGGAAATGAATCCATACAATTACAACGCAACTAGCGAGAGAAATGATAAGAACCATTCCAAACGTTCTCTATACTTTAAAACATGGATTAAAATAAATCCCTCATATTTTTGACATTTTTATTCTTAATTTCTTCGCAGCGTAATCGCTTTAAGTATTGGAACAGCTACAATGACAGGGAGTCAGTTGGAGGTTGATTCTTACAGAAGCCAAATCTGTTGTAACCTTAGCAACAAACTATGTAACCTAGAGAGAAGTGAAAGCACATAATTCTTCCGGCTTTCCCGGCGAGGCGCTGTCATATTGATTAATCATGTTTCTGCCTGTTATTCACGTGTTTCTTGCACAATATTTCAACAGCGGGACTCGCAGTCTTCTTCAGGTGCTGTCTGATACTGATATTAGTGTGCAAAGTGTCCGGTATTTATGCCTATGTTGTGATAGGCGTTCCCTCGGCGGTTTGCGCCGCGTCCGGTGCTCTATCCGTGGTGTGCGCCGACCAATAGCAGCGGCTGTAGCGTTTTCTCGCAGCCACGGCTGTTCGAACGCTGTGCGCGTACTTTGTGATTATTATCCGTTGTCAATATTTCTGAATTAAGTTCTGAATGCTGTCCAAGTCGTGCAAGACGTGTCTTCAGATTGTCGTCATTTGAGACCTTCTGTGAATTAGGACGTTCTGTTACCGTTGTGTGCCGTGTTAAGCGTTCCGTCCGAAGTTCTTGCCCCTCCAGCGACTGCAGTGTTATTTTCCGATCGACTGTGTTCAAATTTCCGCCCGAGACTAGGAAAAACGTCCTCAGATATGGTGTCTGCTGTCTGAGGTACCACTTCACGTCCTTCGTTACATGTACGGGGCTCGTTCCACACTGGAATCAGTATCAGACAGCACCTGGAGAACACTTCAAGGCACGCAGTTGAAATATCGTGCAGGAAAGGCGCGAATAACCGACAGAAACATGATTAATCAACATTATTTTGACAATGGATAAGTGCTGGTAGGGGTTTCTGCTACAGGCTCCGTGTATAGTTGTTGTTACTGTGGTGGAGCTTTCTGAGAAAATTCCATACTACGAATTTTGTTTCTTAGGGCATGTACAATGAAGTTGCCAGGGAGACAACTCGGGTGTACGCTGAAAGGCATCCGAAACGAGAAGGGATACAATCTTGTGCAGACACGTTTCAGGCTGTAGTACAACGAGCTCAAGATATAGGGAATTTGCATCCTGCGAAACGCCAGCGAAGCAGTCCTGTGAGAAATCGTAGCCGTGTCACCGCGTCAGATATGGTACACACGAAGCCACACATGACTACAAGGACGCTCGTTATGGAACTGCAAATCTCACGCATCACGGTACGTCGCATTTTAAAAGACTCTGACATAGACCCACATCGCCTACACGTGCACCAAAGGCTTTCAGTGGATGACAAGGCCACTTCACAGGAGAATCAAGGTTTTGCAGCACATGTGTGCTAAGTCATACTGCCAGATACTATTGGACTCTGTGAACCCCTGTTGGATGTGTGAAGCAGACCATCAGCACCGACGGACCGTCAGTTGCTGGGGTGGTATTTTAGGTAAGTGTGTTGCTGGTCCCCATTT
This sequence comes from Schistocerca americana, assembly GCF_021461395.2. Taxonomy (NCBI): domain Eukaryota; kingdom Metazoa; phylum Arthropoda; class Insecta; order Orthoptera; family Acrididae; genus Schistocerca; species Schistocerca americana. The sequence goes on from NC_060130.1 coordinate 692,868,067, forward strand.
ATTTGAAGGCAGTTTGAACGGGACAACGTATATCAATTTCCTACGGGACGAACTATCTTCTCTGCTCGACGAAATTGATTTAAGAAAGAGGTAAGTAATGTGAATGCAACAGGCTGGTGCACCCGTCCACTGCACTACATCTCCTCGCCAAGTAGCACGGAATCTTGCTCCCAATAAAACAGTAATCAGACAGTCATGTGGAAGCTGAATGGTCAGCTAGGTCACCCTCTCCGTCTGACCTAGACTTCAATATCCGGGGGACAATGAAAACTTGTATCAAGCAGGCTATATCAGCGCTTGATGGTACATATGATGTACCGCTTGCAAGAGCTAGCATCTGTTCGTGACTTGGCCGAGAACAAAATGGTTTGTTTGAATACGTGTTGTAAGGGACTGATCCAATGAAATAGTTATTAGTTTTGTTTCCCTATTTTTCTTTTTCCCGTTTTTTGTTTTCTTTTCTCTAAGTAGCATTTGTTGCTACTCTGACCAGGCTTTAGGACTTTGTTTTTATCTTTTGTGGACTGTAAATGGATCACATTTCGACAACGAAGAAGCAATAACGACGTAGCAAAATGAGCTCATTTTTGATTATAAAACGAGTTACAGAAAATCGTGTTGGTAGCAAATAAGTAGTTTATTGACTGTCTAGTTTGTCTGGCATTGCTTTTTAAATGTATGGTCTTCGGACTCATTAAGTGTACTAGCTAAGCAAAATTACAGATGTTCCGTCTACATTGTGCTATGGTTTAATCACAAATCTCTGTAACATTCAGCAAATATTATCGTGTTAGGGGTATAGAAACTGTAACACCTGACAGTTTCGGGAAATCGTCTTGAATGTGATAACGTATCGGGCTATATTACTACTGTTGCCACATGGATTGCTCTCAACCGGTCTCTAAGGCAGCCCATACATGAAACAAACACTGAAGGATCTGTAAACGTTTGTTCACCACGTCATCCCTGCCCGACTTGCCCCGGCACGTGTGCCGCCACATCAATTGCTGTCTGTTTCCGCCATCCAGCTGCCCTACCCAGCCACTACTGGAGTACTGGTTATTGTTCGTATTTTAGTGCCTCTTTTAATACACATCGATAAATCGAATACCACATTAGTCTAATATTGCACCGCTCTAGAGACTGTGCTTGTTCAATTACACTTTAAAAATCATTTTTTATGTAATGTCAAACAAACCGTCTACATTAACAGACGTGTCTGTAATGTACAAAATCTTTGTGTTGTTTGAAATGATGTGGATCTCTGTGATACATTGATCTTCGTATTTACACGTTACAACTGTGACAACACCCACAAATCCCCATTGCATCGGCATTCGGGCACTCTCTCTCTCTCTCTATCTCTCTCTCTCTCTCTCTCTCTCTCTCTCTCTACACACACACACACACACAAAATCCTACAACTTCAATCCTAGCTCAGCTACACTCCCACACATTTTAGCCGTATCTTTACCATCTGGTACCGAAGATACCCTTCCCTTGTTAAATATGAAATACTATTAATAAGACTATCAGACTTCATTATCTTCCTATCATTTTTAGAAATGACTCAGGTATAACGAACATCTTCATGAAAAGTTGGAAATAGCTCGGTAAGCTAGTCATTGCAGCAACTTGCAGTTCCACTCTGATGTCTTGCAGCACATCTTTCTCATTGCATCTACAGCAGCTCCAACCTCATTCGAGCCCGGACGTTTTCAGTTTCCTTAACAGGTCACAACGCGCACACGTCGCGTATCCACAGTTCTTCTAAAATTACACATATTCATCAACCACAAAAGTACAATGAGATTTCCAACAGCATCTGCAACAGAAACTCGTCCCTTCCGTCCGACTTGTCACTCCTGTTTATCATGACTTCTTTCTCTACAAAATTCACAAAATTATCTTCAGAAGAATGTAACCTGAGATCAACACGTTTTCTTAACTGTTTAAAATCTTCGTCCACCTTAATTCTTTCCTCCATCTTTCAATTCTGTATCACCAAATTTCACGTGTTAACACTACAATCTCTTTACAAAAACAGAGACATAGCTACAATCACTAAACTTATGTTATACACCTTCCTCTTATAAAACCAGCATCGGCAGGTAGCTATGGGAATTTTGCAGCGTAGCGATGTTTGAACGCTACTTCCAGCAGAGAATTTGAATCGTCTACGCACATTTAACGGAACGCCTCTGACCTTTACCCTTCTAGTACCTCTCTCTTTCACCTTCAGTCCCCTAGCTAGTTTAAAGTATCTACGAAGACTGTTAGTAAACAACACAAAACCATTACTTAAATATCTATCGAAATCTCACTTCTTATACGATAAATGTCTGAAATACTACTGGAAAAATGTGTTCAACGTTCATCCGACGAGTTGGAACAAGAAAGGATTTTTCCACTGTAATTGGCAATACATAAAGGTATAAGATTCTGCCAATTCCTTAACTCAGTAATAGCAAAATTGCACCCGTATCTCATTTCAGTTAGTAAACAGAGTGACAAGTGCTCATCTTTTGATTTTTCATTAGAATATTATGCCTTACTCTTAGCTGATGCAAAGACAAAACCTAGTACACTTGGACAAACAAAATTAAAATTCCCGCTTAATTTTTAAAAAGGCTGTCAGTACAATTAAAAGTGAAAATCCTTTTTAATAAAGGCAAGTAGAGGTTCTGTAGTAAGGAGGCAAGCAACAGCCTTTGACGGACTCCGCTTAATAATTATGTATGCCTTATTAGGCTGAAAGCTGAAGACGAATGTAGCACCTCTAACACCACAGCTGCATTTATTTTTTCTCCTTTTTAGAGAGTCCCAAAGCCGGCTTACAATTAAGCGGCAAATCCTCTTCTCAGGTCGGCTGTTCAGCCGGTGAAGTAGCCGGCAGGAGTTGCTCCTCGTAAACACGCCCTCGCAGCCAAAGCCACTTGGTGCAACTCTGTCCACACCCTACTGCTAAGAACCATTAACTTTCGAAAGGGCGCTTTGGCATTCCCAGGAAGACTGGGACCATTAATTGGGTACGACTTCGTCTCAAATCCTTCACTTTACCTTTCTCTTTTGTACGCGTAACAAAAATTACGACGTGAGATGTACAGAAAGCGAAAACTAATTTTGTTCCACTCACAAGAATTACATTTGACCTACTTTTGGGACTCATGGTATACCTTTAAATTTTATTCCTTGTGTATATTTAAGTAAATTTCCAAAATTGATTTTATACTTACATTTTGGCTATGGATGCCCAAAAGATAGCATTTTGAATATGTGCTCCAGTCACAGAAACGCTTCGCACAACTGAACCGTCGACTTGAGTAACGTATATGATATGGGGTGATCTTACTGGGATAGCTGATGTCACAGTGCTACGAAATACATGCTGGTGAAGAAAGTGACGTTTGTGCCAAACCTATGGCTACACAACGAGCGCTTCTATACCCAAGAGAAGCATATGGATGATGATATAGTTATCTTCTGATTTCAGATCAGCTCTTGAATGCTGAAATATTTCTTCAGTCGATGAGACATTCATTCAGATGCATATGTCAACGTGAGCATGATATTACACAGATTACAGTTAGTAGTCAAACCGTTACAATGTGGCCGGCCGCTGTGGCCGAGCTGTGCTGGGCGCTTCAGTCCGGAGCCGCGCTGCTGCTATAGTCGCAGGTTCGAATCCTGCCTCGGGCATGGATGTGTGTGATGTCCTTAGGTTAGTTAGGTTTAAATAGTTCTAAGTCTGGGGGACTGATAACCTCAGATGTTAAGTCCCATAGTGCTTAGAGCCATTTGAACCATTTGTTACAACGTACTATACAAAAGCTCACCGCAGTACGCCTTGAAGCGAAACAACAGAGAAGATACACTAAGAAGACACTTACCAAAGGAAAAAGGAACATGCAAGAGAGCAAGTATTTAAATATTTTTCAAATTAATAATTAGATGAAAATGGTGCGCATATTGGTAACAGTCATCCATTTAGAAAGGCACTGTCTCGAGAAATATTTACGTTCAACTAAATCTCGTACAGGAAACAGATAAATCACATTAACTTTACTGTACCACCGTTATACATTTCAGTCCACAAATAAATTTTGTTGATGGTTGTTCGATAAAGAATGAGGACGACAAACGTTTGAGGGCGCTAGATCAGAAGTAGTAGTGCGATAGAGATCTCTTTGCAATCAAGCTCCTGAATAGGTTCTTAGGTAAAATCAGCAAAGTGTAGACGGGCGTTCTGATACAGTAGCTAGACTAGTTGCAGTTTCCTTGCTCGCTTTTGGTACGTTGTGACCACAAGGGGCCTCAGTTGTTGAATGTTGTTGTTGTTGTTGTTGTTGTTGTGGTCTTCAGTCCAGAGACGGATTTTATGCAGCTCTCCATGCTACTCTATCCTGTGCAAGCTTCTCCATCTCCGAGTAACTACTGCAACCTACTTCCTTCTGAATCTGTGTCTTCGTCTCGCTCTACGATTTCTATCCTCCGCACTTCCCTCCAGTACTAAATTGATGATCTCTTGATGCCTCAGAATGTGTTGTACCAACCGATCCCTTCTTCTAGGCAAGTTGTGCCACAAATTCCTTTTCTGTCCAATTCTATCCAGTACCTCTTCATTAGTTACTTGATCTGCCCATCTAATCTTCAAAATTCTTTTGTAACACCACTTTTCGAAAGCTTCTACTCTCTTCTTTAAACTATTTATTGTCCATGTTTCACTTCAATGCATGGCTACAATTACATGGAAATGTTTTCAGAAAGGACTTCCTGACACTTAGGTCTAGACACGATGTTAACAAATTTCTCTTCTTCAGAAACATTTTCCTAGGCATAGCCAGTCCACATTTTGTATCCTCTCTACTTCGAAGATCGTCAGTTATTTTGCTTCCCAAATATCAAAACTCATTTATTACTTTAAGTGTCTCATTTTATAATCTAATTCCCTGAATTAATTCGACTACATTCCATTATCCTTGTTTTGATTTTGTTGATGTTCATCTTATATCCTTCTTTCAAGACACTGTCCATTCCATTCTACTGCTCTTCTAGGTCCTTTGCTGTCTCTGACAGAATTACAATGTCGTCGCAAACCTCAAAGTTTTTATTTCCTCTCCTTGGATTTTAATTCCTACTCCAAATTTTTCCTTTATATCCTTTAATGCTTGCTCAATATACAGATTGAATGACATCGGAGAACGGCTACAACCTTGTCTCACTCCCTTCCCTAACACTACTTCCCATTCATGCCCCTCCACTCTTCTAACTGCCATCTGGTTTCTGCACAAATTGTAAATAGCCTTTCGCCCCTGTATTTTACCCATGCCACCTTCAGAATTTTAAAGATAGTATTCCAGTCAACATTGTCAAAAGCTTTCTCTAAGTCTACAAATGTTAGAAACATAGGTTTGCCATTCCTTAATCTATTTTCTAAGATAAGTCATTGGGGCCAGTATTGCCTCACGTGTTCCAACATTTCTACGGAATCAGAATTTATCTTCCCCGAGGTCGGCTTCTACCAGTTTTTTCCATTCGTCTGTAAAGAATTCGTGTCAGTATTTTGCAGCCGTGGCTTATTAAACTGATAGTTCGGTAATTTTCACACCTGTCAACACTTGCCTTCTTTGGAAATCGAATTAATATATTCTTCTTGAAGTATGAGGGTATTTCACCAGTCTCATATATATTTCTCACCAGATGGCAGAGTTTTGTCAGGGCTGGCTCTGCAACGGCTATCAGTAATTCTAATGGAAGGTTGTCTACTCCCTGGGCCTTGTTTCGAAGGTCTTTCAGTGCTCTGTCAAATTTTTTACGCAGTTTCGCACCTCCCGTCTCATCTTCATCTACGCCCTCTTACATTTCAGTAATATTGCCTTCAAGTACATCGATCTTGTATAGGCTCTCAATATACTCCTTCCACCTTTCTGCCTTACCTTCTTTACTTCGAACTGGTTTTCCATCAGAGCTCATGATTTTCATACAAGTGGCTCTCTTTTCTGTAAAGGACTCTATAATTTTCCTCTAGGCAGTATCTATCTTACTCCTAGTGATGTATGCCTCTGCATCCTCACATCTGTCCTCTAGTCATCCCTGCTTAGCCATTTTGCGCTTCCTGTCGAGCTCATTTTTGAGACGTTTGTATTCCTTTTTGCCTGCTTCATTTACTGCATTTTTAAATTTCCTCCTTTCATCAATTACATTCAATATCTCTCCTGTTACCCAAGTATTTCTTCTAGCCATCGCCTTTTTACCTACTTGATTCTCTGCTGCCTTCACTATTTCATCACTCAGAGCTATCCATTTTTCTTCTGTCTTTTCCCCGTTCTTGTCAGTCGTTTCTTAATACTCTCTGTGAAATTCTCTACAACCTCTGGTTCTTTCAGGTTAACCATGTCCCACCTCCTTAAATTTCCACTTTTGGCAGTTTCTTCAGTTTTAATCTACAGTTAATAGCCAGTAGATTGTGGTCAGAGTCCATATCTGCCCCTGGAAATAACTTACAGTTTAAAACTTGGTTCTTAAATCACTGTCTTACCATTATATAATCTATCTGAAACCTTGCAGTGTCTCCAGGCCTTTTCCACGTATACAACTTTCTTTCATTATTCTTGAACCAAGTGTTAGTTATGATTAAGTTATGCTCTGTGCAAAATTCTACCAGGTGGCTTCCACGTTCATTCCTTAATCCCATTACATATTCATATACTACTTTTTCTTCTCTTCCTTTCCCTACTATCGAATTCCTGTCCCCCATGACTATTAAATTTTCCTCTCCCTCCACTATCTGAAAAGTTTCTTTTATCTCATCATACTTTTCTTCAAATTCTTCGTCATCTGAGGGGCTAGTTGGCACATAAACTGGTACAACTGTGGTAGGCGTGGGCTTCGTGTCTATCTTGACTACAATAATGCGTTTAGTATCCTGTTCGTAGTAGCTTATACTCGCTCCTATTTTTTTATTCATTATTAAACCTACTCCTGCATTACCCCGATTTTATTTTGTATTTATAACCCTGTATTCACCTGACAAGAAGTCTTGTTCCTCCTGCCTCCGAACTTCACTAATTCGCACTATATCTAACTTTAACCTATCAATTTCCCTTCTTAAATTTTCTGACATACCTGCTCGATTAAGTGATCTGACATTCCACGCTGCGACCCGATGAACGCCAGTTTTCTTTCTCCTGATAACGACATCCTTCTGAGCATTCCCCGCCCCGAGATACGAATGGGGGACTTTTCACCTCCAGAATATTTTACCCAAGAGGAGGCCATCATCATTTAACCATATAGTAAAGCTGCTTGCCCTCGGGAAAAATTACGGCTGCACGTTCCCCTTGTTTTCAGCCGTTCGCAGTACGATCACAGCAACGCCATTTTGGTTAAGGTTACAAAGCCAGATCAGTCAATCTTCCAGACTGTTGCCCCTGCAACTGCTGAAAAGGCTGCTCCCCCTCTTCAGGAACCACATGTCTGTCTGGCCACTCAACAGGTACCCCTCTGTTGTGGTTGTACCTACAGTACGGCTATCTGTATCGCTGAGGCATAAAAGCCTCCCCACCAACGACAAGGTCTATGGTTCATGGGAGGAGGTGTTGAATCATATACCAACGGAAACTGACACATCCCTGGGCGGCAGTTCTTAAAAAAAAGCATTTTCTTTGTGCCACTAGATGCATAATGTTACATTTTGAGAAGTCACACCGCCTTCTTTGTTAGGGACAACCGTTAATTTCTGTTTATGAAGTTAATACACTGTGTTTCAGATCCTCGTCTGAAAATCCAGATCTAGGTTTTACGTTAGTTCTTCATGCCGTAGTTTTTTACCATTTGTTGTTCGTCTATCTATGTGTCTGTCAGTTAAGACCTCTTTTTCTCTGTAACAAGTAGAGGTATCTAGCATAGCTTATATCAAATATTAACGTCTACGTTCCCTTAGCGTTATAGGTAATTTAAGCTTCTGAGTGAATGTAACCAAACGATACGGCATATATGACACATATTTTTATAGTCGCAGACTCACTCATCAAATCCTACAGATGAATAACTGAGATGCATGTGAAATGGTGGCCTAGCGGTGAAGCGCTTGCTTGGCAATCGGAAATTCGTGGTATGGATTCTTGGTCAGGTCATCGATTTTTCGTCTTCGTTTTAAACTAACCTTCACATAGCAACGATGTAAGGAGTATCGAGAACCAACACGTGGTTCGGATTCCAGGTTAAACTGTTAGTCTCCTTTCCTCGGCTGGATAACTGGGATAGATTAAGGACGTGAGCGTTGCCGAAGTGGTGTCCAATAGATATACTTGCACCAGGGCAGTGAGCCACACGAATTTATTATTATACATTTCTACGAAATCCTCTACGCTCTTCTCCAGCTTTTTTTAGGTAAATTATGCCCAGGTGGAATACATACCTCAGTACTCTCCACATAATATGCTGCATGAGAAAAGGTTGCTACGCCCTCCTCTAGACTATGTGATCGAAAGTATCCGTACACCCCAAAAAACATATATTTTTTAATATTTGTGCTGCCGCGTGGGATTAGCCGAGCGTCTAAGGCGCTGCAGTCATGGACTGTGCGGCTAGTCCCGGCGGAGGTTCGAGTCCTCGGCGCTTGGGTGTGTGTGTCTATCCTTAGGATCATTTACGTTAAGTAGTGTGTAAGCTTAGGGACTGATGACCTTAGCAGTTAAGTCCCATAAGATTTCACACACATCTGAACATTTGAACATCTTTGTGCTGCCACCTACTGCCAGGTACTCCATATCAGCGACCTCAGTAGTCACTAGACATCGTCAGAAAGCAGAACGGGTAGCTTCGCGGGTAGCTTCGAACGTTGTCAGGTGTTTGGATGTCTCTTGTGTTGTACGTCTGTACGCGAGATTTCCACACTTCTAAACATCGCTAGGTCCACTGTTTCAGACGTGACAGTGAAGTGGAAATGTGAAGGGACACGTACAACACAAAAGCGTACAGGCCGACCTCGTCTGTTGACTGACAGAGACCACCGACTTTTGAAGAGGGTCGTAATGTGTAATAGTCAGATGTCGCCTATCCAGACCATCACACAGGAGGGGGACACTGCAGGAGCCTCCACAAAGATTGCGTTCACCACTCGAACAACAAGCAATCGGGCGTCCCCTGGAAACGACCTAGTCGGCCAATCCAGCAAACACCGGAGCACCAAAACCAAAGATGACAAAACAACTTTCCAAAGAGACTCAAAAAAGGCCTTTATCAAGACCATCACTAGTGACAACTTCCTGCAATATTGAAGGCTTATCTGTAAATAAAGAAATTTTATTATCTGACATGTGCAAACGAAACAACTCTGATGTTTTAGTGATACAAGAAACACACAGAGCACCAACTAGCCATAGACCAAAAATACAGGGCATGAAATCAGTTCTTGAGAGACCACGCGAAAGGTACGGAAGTGCTGTATTTGTGAAACCGAACTTAGACGTATGCTCCTGTGCTCTGACCTGCGAAGGAAAATATAGAAATTTTGACTATTGAGCTACATTCATACACTGTAACATCCGTGTACAAACCACCCAGTGCGAGGTTCAAATTTACGGAGCCTGGAAATTTCCATTCAAAAAACATTAAAGTTGTACAAGGAGATTTTAACTGTCACGGTCTCGCATGGGGTTATAAAGAGACAAATGACGATGGCGAAATGCTGGAGATCTGGGCAGACCACGTTAAACTGAAATTGATACATGACCCAAAGTTGCCTGCATCATTGAACAGCGGAAGATGGAAACGAGGATATAATGCAGATAACATCTTTGTCTCCGAAAAGGTATCCCTGCAAACTGTAAAGCAAATCGAGGACCCAATTGCAAGATCGCAACACAGAGCAATAACTTGCTGCATTACTGCAGTAATCAAATCAGATGTAATGCCCTTCAAGAGACGCTTCAATTTTAAAAAAGCTCATTGGGAACTTTTCACAGAGGACCTTGATTAGGAGATCTTGGAAATTAAACCAGAGATACAATCATATGAAACTTTTATAGACCTTGTCAAGAAACTCTCTCGACGGCGCATACCTAGAGGGTGCCCCACCCAGTATTTCGCTGGACTCAATGGTAGCAGCAAGGAAGCTCTGAAAAAGTATGAAGAACTGTGCAATAAGGACCCCTTCTCAGAGGAAACGATCCAGTCAGGTGAGGTACTGATGTCTGGTATCTCCGAAACGAGAAAGGAAAAGTGGTGTAACCTCCTACAAGAGACGGACACGAAGCACAGCAGTAGGAAGGCATGGAAACTGGTCAAAAGTCTCAACAACGACCCAACAGAACCACAACCAAATTACAGTGAAGTTACACCTGATCAGACAGCTCACCAACTACTCATGAACGTAACAACTAAATGGAAGATCAGGAATGGCAAAATTGAAAGAAAATTGAACGAGGAGGTTAGCTTCTTAGCTCGCCCGTTCTTCATTCAGGAGCTACAAGATGCCATCAACGATTTGAAAAACAATAAGGCCGCTGGCCTCGACGATCTGAGATCTGAGCAAATTAAACATTTTGTACCGGGACTACAAGCATGGATCCTAGAGCTAATGAATAACTGTATTACAACAATGCAAATTCCTAAACTGTGGAGGAAAGCTCGGGTTATTGCGTTACTAAAACCAGGGAAAGACTCAGCTGAAGCTAAAAATTTCCGGCCTGTCTCACTGCTTTGTCATTTATTTAAACTGCTGGAGCGAATGATCGTCAAAACATAGGTGATTATGTGGACAAAGCCCTCATTAACGAACAAGCTGGATTTCGACCAGGAAAATAATGCTGTGGCCAAATCCTTAATCTCACACAGTACATCGAAGACGGCTGTCAGAGAGGAGAAGTAACTGGCGTCGCATTCCTGGATTTCAGTGCTGCATATGACACAGTTAACCATAAGTTGCTTACCCAGAAAGTGTATAATGTCACTAAGGACCACACCCTTTCTATGTTCGTGCAATGCATGCTACAGAACAGACGCTACTATGTAACCTTACAATCTATAAACAGCCGATGGAGGACACAGAAAAATGAACTTGCACAGGGTAGTGTCTTGGCTCCAATATTATTTAACATCTATACGAATCATCTTCCCATCAGCCACCAGACACGAATGTTCATATATGCTGATGATGCAGCAGTGGCCACACAGGATAAAACCTTTCAACAAGTGGACGAGAATCTCACAGGAGCCTTAACAGAACTTGCTACCTATTACGACGGCAATAATCTCAAACCAAACCCTAGTAAATCTCAAGTATCCGCTTTCCATCTTAGGAACAAACAAGCCAAACGGAAACTCCAAGTCATGTGGCAAAGGGAAGAGCTGAAACATACAAACAGCCCAAAATACCTGGGAGTAACATTGGACAGAGCACTTACTTTTAAGCAGCACTGTCACAACACTAAAAAAAAAGGTCTGTGCCAGGAACAACAAACTGAAGAAGCTGACAGGTTCATCGTGGGGAGCTCAACCACATGTTTTGCGCACCACGGGTCTGGTGCTGAGTATCTCAGCAGCGGAATATGTGGCGCCAGTTTGGAGGAACTCTGCTCACACTAAGCAAGTTGACGTCGCCGTAAACGAAACTGTACGTATTGCCACAGGATGCCTCAAACCAACTCCCAAACTCCCACAGACATCATTTATCCCATCATAGGCATAGCACCACCCACTACCCGCAGACAAGTAGCCGCCGAGATCGAAAGATCAAAACAAAAGAATGATCCTCGACACCCGATGCATATGCACCGAAAACAACGTGTCCAGCTGAAATCCCGCAGGAGTTTCAATGAAACTATTGAAGAGCTCGCCACCAAGCCCGTCGCAAGGTGGCTATCTCTTTGGGGGGAAGAAATGGTGCCACACTCCACAATGGAACTTGTTGAGGAGGGATCTGCAGGATTTCAACTACCTTTTACAACTTGGAGGTCATTAAACCGAATGCGCACTGGAGTAACTGGGTGCAAATCAAACCTATTTAAATGGGGTTACAGTGATAGCGATAGGTATGAATGTGGAGCAATACAGGACTTGGACCACCTACTGATTTGCCCAGATATGTCTATAACATGCACTAAAGATGATATTTTGAAAGTCAATGACAAAGCAAACTACGTTGCTAATTACTGTAACATGTTTCCTGTTATTTGAATTATCATGATGTTAATTTGCGTCAGGATAGATAGTCATACAGAGCAGTTATCTCTTGCGTCTACTTGTAGTAACCGTTTTGTATAGTCAGACAACTGTAGCGGAAAGGGAATAGAGGGCCTGCAAGATAGGTTTTGTGCGTTGCACAAAAATCTAGCGAAACGCAAGTCAGGTCTTGTGGGTACTTTTGGGTATGATAGTATACTGTTTACCATCACTGCGACGTCTTTGTCACAGCCTTTTTTTTTAATGTACAGAAGCATGTAAGCGCAGCACGTCGCACCCAGTTCTCAGCAACACAGCCTCCCTGCCCACGACAATAGAGGGCATTGCCTACCGCTGACTTTGCCCCACTATGGACTGGCGGCTGCCTGAGGTTGAGTGAGTGGGTTGCGACTCTGTAATTAAAGGGAAATTCAGCAAACGGTTGGAAGAATAGTCTCTGCATGCGATCCAGCCTACGAATGACCATGAGTATGATATAAAGCACGCCCACTTTTCAGCTATCTCCCTGACCCGTTAGTACACCTATGATACGTCGTAAAACTTCTCCTAGTATCCAATACTCTTTTCCATAATGTCGTTTCCCTAGCTTGGATAGGTACTTTAGGCAGATTTTCGGATATCATGCTGACTGTTGCTCGAAGGATCTGGAGCGGTTTAATAGTGACGTAACGACTAATGATGATCTCGCATGCATGTCATATAACAGTGTATTGCTGGCATCGAGTCAGTGTCATATGATAAAAAGACATGGAGCCGTAACCATAACTGTTGCGTCACTTACGACATGTTCCGCTTGGTAAGCTCTGTACCGTTGTTAACATCTAGCTTGTCACATGACTTAGATCTAGGAATTGAACAGCATTCACTAACTATTGCCCTGGTTACACATTCTACTTCAACTAACAGTTATACTATTTCCTAGTATTCTATTTACTATTTACAACACTCACTGACAATTTACATCAGTTAAACGTTTGCACAGGGTGGGGCAAACAAAAGTAGCCCTGATAACAGAGAACAGAGTTCCTGGGTATAAAGAACCTGACTGTAGCAAATGTTGAAAGTGACCACCATTCATCTCTTGGCACTTTTGGGTCCTGATCATCAAGCTGGTGAAGGCGGATCGAAACTGGACTGCTGGAACTGCTGCAGTCTCACCCAAAATATTCTGCTGCAGTTCTTGAAGACTATGAGGGTTGTTGCGATACACCTTACACTTGAGGGCTTCCCAATCAAATTTATCGCACACTGACAGATCAGGTGACCGGGGTGCTCAGCTAAGATCGCGACCAGAATGACCTCTGCTAAAAATCAGGCGTGAAGATTGTGTAAATGTGCTCCAAAGTTCCGCAGGCTACATGGGCAGTTGCTCCATCCTTTTGGAAGTAAGTGTAGGTCTTTTCCTTCTCCATTAATATTGCCACAAATTCACGTCGCCGGACGGAGTGGCCAAGCGGTTCTCGGCGCTACAGTCTGGAACCGAGCGACCGCTACGGTCGCAGGTTCGAATCCTGCCTCGGGCATGGATGTGTGTGATGTCCTTAGGTTAGTTAGGTTTAAGTAGTTGTAAGTTCTAGGGGACTGATGAGCACAGAAGTTGAGTCCCATAGTGCTCAGAGCCATTTGAACAAATTCACGTCCAATTGTACCCACTCGTCCGGGCCACTTTTGTTTGCCCCGCTCTGTATAACTACTACACAAATCACTGTTTCTATGACATATGCACATTTCATAAAATGAATGACTTATTGCATAATGTCACATCAATGTTTCCTGCTAGACTACATTAAATGCACTAAGTCTCTACTGCCATCAACAACATTGCACATAGAAGTTTCCTGCAAAGAGTTCCTAAAAAACCGTCTCCTTTACTCTTACTTATAATCTTCTTGCACAAATGCAACACAAACATAAATATATCCATAATACACACACACACACACACACACACACACACACACACACACACACACACGCACGCACACACAGTAACTAATAAGACAAAACACAGATAAAAATTCACATAAATATTGCTCTCTGTGTTTCGTACAGACTTGTCGTGTATGTTAGTACAGACTACAAAAATACGACTTCGCTAGTTACAACAATCGCATACTATTTACGCTGACTTATATGTACTTGGCACTCACTGCCTTCCTCGTCTCATCAAAGTGGCTTTCAGCGTATTTCCTGCCGAAACGTCCGTTTTCGGTATACCCAACATACCACACTAAGTAATTGAATGCACGGCACTATTGCACTATATGATTTGGAGCGTACACACAGCCGATGTCTTTGGCTAATCCCTTGGGCCCTCCCAGGTACCAGAACCGTGTCTGTACCAGATATAATGAAGAACGAAACAATGGAAAGAGTACTAAGCCTTACAAGAACAGCTACAAGGACATATAAGTGGTTATCAAATGCACATACTGCAAGCCGTTTGGGTTGCACCTTTTCCATCTAGGCCTATGACTCCAAAATGTAACGGGTCAGATGCGCAATGGCCACCATAGGGGGAAGGGGAGGGGGATAGCCAGTCTTCTGGTTGTCAAGAAGGCTGGCTGGCGTTCTGCCACCCTGAGCGTTGTGTGTTCAGTGGATTGGCAAGAGCTACGTAAGGCCAGTGCGAGGAGATGGTAGCCTTAAGATGACAGACGGAGTGCATGTAAACACTTTATTACTTTAACAAGTTACAACAGTTACAGGTGCGCGCTCTCGTCCGTTGATGGAGTGTGACGTCGATGTACGTCACCCTGGTTCCGTGATGGGGCCAGGGGTCAATCTTGCAGCCCACGGTGGCGTCAAACATTGTCACGAGGGCAGCAGCAGCTTGTGCTCAGCAATGACAAGCATCTGAAAAGCTGGCATACCTCAGCAGTGCTGACTCAAATGAAGCAGCCTGCTGGCGGGCCGGTTGTGTTACGTCCAGCTAATGCGAGCATCAGGTATTAGTAGGCGTCCAGTAGTTGGGTGACTAGGAGAGCGTCGGTTTGTCCCTCGGACTATCAGGCAGTCGATCTGTTTTAAGTAGTGGCAGGACGCTGGGGACACCACAACGACAGCCAACACACAGAAGGCACCGATTGGAAGCCCAGCTGTTGAAAGTTTCAAAGATTTCATGCATGACAAGGCAGATCCTGTTGTGGCTGAGTAAACGTACATGGCCGCCGACACATCTCGAAACGCGGGTTGTAGCCCCAGCGCCCGATTCGTAGACGCAGAGCTGCCAGACCATCACGGCGTAATCGCTGAGCCAACAAGTGTCAGCAAGTGCCTGGATTTCGATATCGGGACCTGGCTCAAATCAGCGGTGCTACAGCATCAAGAGAAAATACACTGTGTGATCAAAAGTATCCGGACACCTGGCTGAAAATGAATTACAAGTTCGTGGCACCGTCCAAGGGTAATGCTGGAATTCAATATGGTGTTGGCCCACACTTAGCCTCGACGACAGCTTCCACTCTTGCAAGCATACGTTTAGTCAGGTGGTGGAAGGTTTCTTGGGGAATGGCAGCCCATTCCTCACGGAGTGCTGCACTGAGGAGAGGTATAGATGTCGGTCAGTGAGGCGTTCCGAAACATTCCACAATGCAAGCCAGTCAATTACAGGGATGTTAACGTCGTGTACCACTCCGCCACTGACAGTGCATTATGAACAGGTGCTCGATCGTGTTGAAAGATGCAATCGCCATCCCCGAATTGCTCTTCAACAGTGGAAAGAAAGAAGGTGCTTAAACATCAGTGTGAGCCTGTGCTGTTACAGTGCCACCCAAAACAAAAAGAGGTGAAAGCGCCTCCCCCCCATCCCCATGAAAAACACCACCGCACCATATCACCGCCGCCTCGGAATTTTACTGTTGGCACTCACTACACACGCTGGCAGATGACGTTCACCGGGCACTCGCTATACCCACACCCTGCCATCGGATCGACACATTGTGTAACGTGATTCGTCACTGAACAGAACGTTTTTCCACTTCTCAATCATCCAACTTTTACGTTCCTTATCCCAAGAGTGGCACCGTTTGGTATTTACCGGCGTGATGTGTGGCTTATGAGCAGCCGCTCAACCATGAAATACAAGTTTTCGCACCTCCCGCCTGACTGTCATAGTACTTGCAGTGGTTCCTGATGCAGTTCGGAATTCTTGTGTGGTTGTCTGGATAGATGTCTGTTTGTTACACATTGCGACCCTCTTCAACTGTCCGCGGTCTCTGTCAGTCAACAGACGAGGTCGGCCTGTACGCTTTTATGCTGTACGTGTCCCTTCACGTTTCCACTTTACTATCATATCGTAAACAATGGACCAAGGGATGTTTACAAGTGTGGAAATATAGCCTACAGACGTATGACGTAAGTGACACCCAATCACCTGATATCATTCGAAGTCACTAAGTTCTGCGGAGTGGCCCATTCTAATGGATATTGAGATCGGTGATATGGAGTACCTGGCAGTAGGTGGCAGCACAATGCAGCTTATATGAAAAACGTACGTTTTTGCGTATGTCCGGATACTTTTGATAACATGGTATAGCTAATATTGCTTTTGGTTTTTGACATACCTGCACGCCCGGGTTCCCGGGTTCGATTCCCGGCGGGGTCAGAGATTTTCTCTGCCTCGTGATGACTGGGTGTTGTGTGCTGTCCTTAGGTTGGTTGGGTTTAAGTAGTTCTAAGTTCTAGGGGACTTATGACCATAGATGTTAAGTCCCATAGTGCTCAGAGCCATTTGAACTACACTCCTGGAAATGGAAAAAAGAACACATTGACACCGGTGTGTCAGACCCACCATACTTGCTCCGGACACTGCGAGAGGGCTGTACAAGCAATCATCACACGCACGGCACAGCGGACACACCAGGAACCGCGGTGTTGGCCGTTGAATGGCGCTAGCTGCGCAGCATTTGTGCACCGCCGCCGTCAGTGTCAGCCAGTTTGCCGTGGCATACGGAGCTCCATCGCAGTCTTTAACACTGGTAGCATGCCGCGACAGCGTGGACGTGAACCGTATGTGCAGTTGACGGACTTTGAGCGAGGGCGTATAGTGGGCATGCGGGAGGCCGGGTGGACGTACCGCCGAATTGCTCAACACGTGGGGCGTGAGGTCTCCACAGTACATCGATGTTGTCGCCAGTGGTCGGCGGAAGATGCACGTGCCCGTCGACCTGGGACCGGACCGCAGCGACGCACGGATGCACGCCAAGACCGTAGGATCCTACGCAGTGCCGTAGGGGACCGCACCGCCACTTCCCAGCAAATTAGGGACACTGTTGCTCCTGGGGTATCGGCGAGGACCATTCGCAACCGTCTCCATGAAGCTGGGCTACGGTCCCGCACACCGTTAGGCCGTCTTCCGCTCACGCCCCAACATCGTGCAGCCCGCCTCCAGTGGTGTCGCGACAGGCGTGAATGGAGGGACGAATGGAGACGTGTCGTCTTCAGCGATGAGAGTCGCTTCTGCCTTGGTGCCAATGACGGTCGTATGCGTGTTTGGCGCCGTGCAGGTGAGCGCCACAATCAGGACTGCATACGACCGAGGCACACAGGGCCAACACCCGGCATCATGGTGTGGGGAGCGATCTCCTACACTGGCCGTACACCACTGGTGATCGTCGAGGGGACACTGAATAGTGCACAGTAAATCCAAACCGTCATCGAACCCATCGTTCTACCATTCCTAGACCGGCAAGGGAACTTGCTGTTCCAACAGGACAATGCACGTCCGCATGTATCCCGTGCCACCCAACGTGCTCTAGAAGGTGTAAGTCAACTACCCTGGCCAGCAAGATCACCGGATCTGTCCCCCATTGAGTATGTTTGGGACTGGATGAAGCGTCGTCTCACGCGGTCTGCACGTCCAGCACGAACGCTGGTCCAACTGAGGCGCCAGGTGGAAATGGCATGGCAAGCCGTTCTACAGGACTACATCCAGCATCTCTACGATCGTCTCCATGGGAGAATAGCAACCTGCATTGCTGCGAAAGGTGGGAATACACTGTACTAGTGCCGACATTGTGCATGCTCTGCTGCCTGTGTCCATGTGCCTGTGGTTCTGTCAGTGTGATCATGTGATGTATCTGACCCCAGGAATGTGTCAATAAAGTTTCCCCTTCCTGGGACAATGAATTCACGGTGTTCTTATTTCAATTTCCAGGAGTGTATTTGACATACCTGCGGTTATGTTGCACTAGCACGTTTATCCAATGACGTCACAATTCTGACACTTAAGCACAAAAATTCGTACTAAAACTAATGCGCTTCGGTGACATCTTTAATATGTCCTATCATTTAAATTGTGTGTTTTCATAAAACGCAAATATAGCCTCTAA
The DNA here is from genome assembly GCF_021461395.2 of Schistocerca americana. Classification (NCBI taxonomy): domain Eukaryota; kingdom Metazoa; phylum Arthropoda; class Insecta; order Orthoptera; family Acrididae; genus Schistocerca; species Schistocerca americana. The sequence goes on from NC_060130.1 coordinate 692,886,585, forward strand.
ATATATAGTACGTAAAGAATACGCAAACAAAAACAACGATGGATGAGCTTCTACATAGAAAGGAATGATCGATCGCTCTAAAACCCTATCTTTGCACAAAAATAAAATTCATCACAACATGTGAAGAGTACCTACATTATGCTACATAACACCCGCGGCACTAATGTTGAGCGCAGTGGCTAGCTCACTGGACTCGTATTCGGGCGGACGACGGTCCAATCCCGTGTCCGGCCATGCTGATTTAGGTTTTCCGTGATTTCCTTAAATCGCTTCAGGAAAATGCTGGGATCGTTCCTTCGAAAGGTCACGGACGACTTCCTTTCCTAATCCAATGAGACAGATGACCTCGCTGTCTGTTCTCTCCCCCAAAAAACAACAACAACACTAGTGTTGATACTTCTTTGTTCTGCAACAGTAAAAATAGTACCCATGTCTCGCATATTAAAACTACTGATTTAACTTGCATGTTAAGCTTCACTTGTGGAGAAAAATATTTCGCCCTCTGTATCAAACTTTGAGAAACCAAATACTATGGCTCAAATGGCTCTGAGCACTATGGGACTTAACATCTGAGGTCATCAGTCCCCTAGAACGTAGAACTGCTTAAACCTAACTAACCTAAGGACATCACACACATATCCATGCCCTAGGCAGGATTAGAACTTGCGACCGTAGCAGTCGCGCGGTTCCGGACTGAAGCGCCTAGAACCGCTCGGCCACCGCGCCGGGCCCAAAAACTATCTAGAGTAAACGTAACGTTACAAAACACACATGGCACTACTCTCATCTAAGTTTGAGGTTAAAGTGCACATGTCTATGACTAGACTTCGATCTTTGTATAACATTTTAAAGAAACCACAGTCTCTCCAAATTATTTATCAATATATGCAAAGATTTCTTCCATAAGAGTGTAGAAGACTTAAAAAAATTAATAGTTGGTTTGATGAATGGCAGCTTGCTCTAAAGGTGTGTTAATACAGACGAATAGTAGAAACTATTCTTTAATGACTGATTGGAGCATTAGTAATGTGCTGCTTAACAAAGTGACGCCGATTAAATATCTAGGCATAACATAGCAAAATATAGTGAAATGGAGCGAGTACATGTGATCATTAGTAGTGAAAGTGAATATTCAGTTTTGGTTTATCGGGAGAATTTTAGGAAAATATGGTTCATCTGTAAAGGATATCGCATATAGAACGTTAGTGCGACCCATTCTTGAATGCTGCTCTAATGTTTGCGATACCCTCCAGGTCGGATTAAAGGAAGACATCGAAGCCATTCAGAGGCAGGCCGCTAGATTTGCTGCCGGTACGTTTGATCAAGAAGCAAGTATTACAGTGAAACTTCCCATTTGAATGTAAAGAAAGACTGCTGGTAAACTTCTACGTTATTTGATACAGAGGCAGCTGAGTAAAACTGAACGTACTGAGACAGTTATCTCTTTACTTATTATGATCATTTCTAAACTGACACACAATATTTTATCGCAACGCAATCTGACTTTCAATAATCCCTACAAAAGAATAGCCCTGATCAACAATAACCTATACCCTTTATGAATCACTTACCTCATAAAAATCTTCGTTATTCGAACTACTGCAATACAGCGAGCGCCAATAGTGCCAGCTAAATAAAAGCTTCTACGTACTGAAGGCACTAACAACTGATAGGCATATAGTTAACAAATGAATGATTTTGATAGAGAACAAACAATGTATTTACCTCAATAGTGTTCAAAAGTCATCTATTTCGACAAATTTCCTTTTTGTGATGGACACACGTCCAGATCGTCCGCTCATATTAACATGTCAAAACTGTGCGATCTCTCTCCCCAGATCCACCGCTGCTGGCCGCTCGCCTCCAACTGCCCAACGCTACGCGCTGTTCACATAAAAAAAAATGGTTCAAATGGCTCTGAGCACTATGGGACTCAACTGCTGTGGTCATAAGTCCCCTAGAACTTAGAACTACTGAAACCTAACTAACCTAAGGACAGCACACAACACCCAGCCATCACGAGGCAGAGAAAATCCCCGACCCCGCCGGGAATCGAACCCGGGAACCCGGGCGTGGGAAGCGAGAACGCTACCGCACGACCACGAGATGCGGGCGCTGTTCACATCCAACTGCCCAACACTACACTAGCGAATAATCCAACAATGCATCCAACCAGCCACAGACTGCACACAGCACAGTTAGCGATTTTAATACAGAGCCCTACGTGGCGTCACCAACATAGAAACCTAAACAGCCTACTTACAACGGATATGCTTCGTGAACTCAAATACGAAACCCTGGAGGGAAGCCGATGCCGAGAAAATTTAGAGAACTGTCATGCGATGTTGACGATAGAACGATTCAGCTCCCACCAAAGTACATTTTATGTACTGTTCACTAAGATAAGAAAAGAAAGGGCTGGTATGGAGGCATATAGGTAGTCGTTTTTCCGTCGCTGTATTTCCAATTCGAGCAGTAGAGGAAATGTCTAGCAGTGCTACAAGGTACTCTCCGCAACACACCAATCAGTAGCTTTCTGACTGCATGTGTACATGTAGATGTAGAAAACATACGTAGATTAGATACATTATGTTTAAAGTAGTTTATAAGCCTTATTTGTTCTTTTTGCTGTGGGATGGGAGACTGAAAGATAATAAATAAACTAGCTTTGCTGTTAGTTGGTTTATTGGTATACGCATACACATTTAAACAAATAAAAGAATAATATTGTTTATTTCTTACTGTTTTTGGTACATTCTTCATTTCTTACAAAACAACTAGTATTAGATCTTTCTTTCAGTCACATTCTTTGTAAGTACTTGATGTCACAACACACGATACATGCTCCCTCCTTGGTCTTTTATTAGGAATAATGAATCCTGATGGAGTCATTGCATTTGGAATCCTTTGTGTAATGTCTGAGTGTCTCTGTTCAAACAATTTTTTCCACTTCCTGCCTGCTTTCCAGTCTTGTAATAGAAATGAGCGTTTGGTGTCATTGGCCGGGAGGCCCCTTGCAGGGCAGGTCCGGCTGTCATTGCGCAGGTCTCATTACATTCGGCGGCACATTGGGCGCCGTGCGCGCCAGACAGAGATGAAATGATGATGAAGACAGCACAACACCCAGTCCCTGAGTGGAGAAAATTTCCGACCCAGCCATGAATCGAATCCGGGCCCATAGGACGGCAATCCGTCACGATGACCATTCAGCTATCTGGGCGGACAGTCTTCCAATGAACTATCCAGCTTTATCGCTGCACGCTATTTTGTAACTGATTTCTGTTAACTTGGAATCCATTAACTTGACTCTCCTAGATCCACTTAACTCACTGAGCTTCGCATTCTTCACCCGGAGTACAGGAGTACAAAGAAACAGACATTCACAACTCGTATAGTATCCAAACACCACAAGCTGACACTGTGCATATGTCATAACATGACAGCTGGCCTAATGTACTATATCTCTTCCATTTTATATTCAGTTACAGATAAACATCAAACAAAATTGTAACAAAAAACGGTCCAAATGGCTCTGAGCACTATGGCACTCAACCGCTGTGGTCATAAGTCCCCTAGAACTCAAAACTACTTAAACCTAACTAACCTAAGGACATCACACACATCCATGCCCGAAGCAGGATTCGAACCTGCGACCGTAGCGGTCGTGCGGTTCCAGACTGTAGCGCCTTTAACCGCTCGGCCACTTCGGCCGGCAAAATTAAAACAATCTGCTCCATATATTACCTGATATATTGTTGTCCAAAGGTACACATACATCTTAGCACAGCACCCATCTTTCATAATCATTATGTCACTTCCAGTTGTGCATCCCAAAAAAAAAAAAAAAAAAAAAAAAGCAGGCTCGACTCACACGAGAGCCTAGCGACGAAGCACTCGTCCATTTCAACCAAAGTTTCTTTTTGTATATCATAGCATGACAAGTTAGTTGTTACGGTTTTTATTAAGTTTATGCCTACATTTCCATGCAGTAAACTTTTAGCATAAGAGCACAAATACATACATGACCTAAAAATTTCTTTTTGTTTACAAACCATTATCTGTGGGGTCCTAGCCCCATGAACCATGGACCTTGCCGTTGGTGGGGAGGCTCGCGTGCCTCAGCGATACACGTGGCCGTGCCGCAGGTGCAACCACAACGGCAGGGTATCTGTTGAGAGTCCAGACAAACGTGTGGTTCCTGAAGAGGGGCAGCAGCCTTTTCAGTAGTTGCAGGGGCAACAGTCTGGATGATTGACTGATCTGGCCTCGTAACACTAACCAAAACGGCCTTGCTGTGCTGGTACTGCGAACGGCTGAAAGCAAGGGGAAACTACAGCCGTAATTTTTCCCGAGGGCAAGCAGCATGCAGCTTTGCTGTATGGTTAAATGATGATGGCGTCTTCTTGGGTAAAATATTCCGGAGGTAAAATAGTCCCCCATTCGGATCTCCGGGCGGGGACTACTCAAGGGGACGTTATTATCAGGAGAAAGAAAACTGGCGTTCTACGGATCGGACTGTGGAATGTCAGATCCCTTAATCGGGCAGGTAGGTTAGAAAATTTAAGAAGGGAAATGGATAGGTTAAAGTTAGGTATAGTGGGAATTAGTGAAGTTCGGTGGCAGGAGGAACAAGACTTTTGGTCAGGTGAATACAGGGTTGTAAATACAAAATAAAATATGGGTAATGCAGGAGTAGGTTTAATAATGAATAAAAAAAGTAGGCGTGCGGGTAAGCTACTACAAACAGCATAGTGAACGCATTATTGTGGCAAAGATAGACACGAAGCCCATGCCTACTACGGCAGTTCAAGTTTGTATGCCAACTGGCTCTGCAGATGATGAAGAAATTGATGAAATGTATGATGAGATAAACGAAATTATTCAGGTAGTGAAGGGAGACGAAAATTTAATAGTCATGGGTGACTGGAATTCGAGAGTAGGAAAAGGGTAAGAAGGAAACATAGTGGGTGAATATGTAGAATTTTGCACAGAGCATAACTTAATCATAGCTAACACTTGGTTCAAGAATCATAAAAGAAGGTTGTATACATGGAAGAATCCTGTAGATACTAGAAGGTATCAGATAGATTATATAATGGTAAGACAGAGATGATGGAACCAGCTTTTAAACTGTAAAATATTTCCAGGGGCAGATGTGGACACTGACCACAATCTATTGATTATGAACTGTAGACTAAAACTGAAGAAACTGCAAAAAGGTGGGAATTTAACGAGATGGGACCTGGATAAACTGAAAGAACCAGAGGTTGTACAGAGTTTCAGGGAGAGCATAAGGGAACAATTGACAGGAGTGGGGGAACGTAATACAGTAGAAGAAGAATGGGTAGCTCTGAGGGATGAAGTAGTGAAAGCAGCAGAGGATCAAGTAGGTAAAAAGACAAGGGCTAGTAGAAATCCTTGGGTAACAGAAGAAATATTGAATTTAATTGATGAAAGGAGAAAGTATAAAAATGTAGTAAATGAAGCAGGCAAAAAGGAATACAAACGTCTCAAAAATGAGATCGATAGGAAGTGCAAAATGGCTAAGCAGTGATGGATAGAGGACAAATGTAAGGGTGTAGAGGCTTATCTCACTAGGGGTAAGATAGATACTGCCTAGAGGAAAATTAAAGAGAACTTTGGAGAAAAGAGAACCACTTGTATGAATATCAAGCGCTCAGATGGAAACCCAGTTCTAAGCAGAGAAGGGAAGGCAGGAAGGTGGAAGGAGTATATAGAGGGTCTATACGAGGGCGATGTACTTGAGGACAATATTATGGAAATGGAAGAGGATGTAGATGAAGATGAAATGGGAGATACGATACTGCGTGAAGAGTTTGACAGAGCACTGAAAGACCTGAGTCGAAATAAGGCCCCGGGAGTAGACAACATTCCATTAGAACTACTGACGGCCTTGGGAGAGCCATTCCTGACAAATCTCTACCATCTAGAGAGCAAGATGTATGAGACAGGCGAAATACCCTCAGACTTCAAGAAGAATATAATAATTCGAATCCCAAAGAAAGCAAGTGTTGGCAGATGTGAAAATCACCGAACTATCAGTTTAATAAGTCACAGCTGCAAAACACTAATGCGAATTCTTTACAGACGAATGGAAAAACTGGTAGAAGCCGACCTCGGGGAAGATCAGTTTGGATTCCGTAGATATTTTGGAACACGTGAGGCAATACTGACCCTACGACTTATCTTAGAAAATAGATTAAGGAAAGGCAAACCTACGTTTCCAGCATTTGTAGACTTAGAGAAAGCTTTCGACAATGTTGACTGGAATACTCTCTTTCAAATTCTAAAGGTGGCAGGGGTAAAACACAGGGAGCGAAAGGCTATTTACAATTTGTAGAGAAACCAGATGGCTGTTATAAGAGTCGAGGGGCATGAAAGGGAAGCAGCGATTGGGAAGAGAGTGAGACAGGTTTGTGGCCTGTCCCCGATGTTATTCAATCTGTATTTTGAGTAAGCAGTGAAGGAAACAAAAGAAAAATTCGGAGTAGGTATTAAAATCCATGGAGAACAAATAAAAACGTTGAGGTTCGCCGATGGCATTGTAATTCTCTCAGAGACAGCAAAGGACTTGGAAGAGCAGTTGAACGGAATGGACAGTGTCTTGAAAGGAGGGTATAAGATGAACATCAACAAAAGAAAAACGAGGATAATGGAATGTAGTCGAATTAAGTCGGGTGATGCTGAGGGAATTAGATTAGGAAATGAGACACTTAAAGTGGTAAAGGAGTTTTGCTATTTGGGGAGCAAAATAACTGATGATGGTCGAAGTAGAGAGGATATAAAACGTAGACTGGCAATGGCAAGGAAAGCGTTTCTGAAGAAGAGAAATTTGTTTACATCGGGTATAGATTTAAGTGTCAGGAAGTCGTTTCTGAAAGTATTTGTATGGAGTGTAGCCATGTATGGAAGTGAAACATGGACGATAAATAGTTTGGACAAGAAGAGATTAGAAGCTTTTGAAATGTGATGCTACAGAAGAATGCTGAAGTTTAGTTGGGTAGATCACATAACACATGAGGAGGTATTGAAGAGAACTGGGGAGAAGAGGAGTTTGTGGCACAACTTGACAAGAAGAAGAGACCGGTTGGTAGGACATGTTCTGAGGCATCAAGGGATCACAAATGTAGCATTGGAGGGCAGCGTGGAGGGTAAAAATCGTAAAGGGAGACCAAGAGATGAATACACTAAGCAGATTCAGAAGGATATAAGTTGCAGTAAGTACTGGGAGATGAAGAAGCTTGCACAGGATTGAGTAGCATGGAGAGCTGCATTAAACCAGTCTCAGGACTGAAGACAACAACAACAACATCTGTGGGGTATAAGTCTAAGTTAGATCAAATAAAGACCGTATCTGTAATGGTGAATTATAAGAGGCGATCAAAAGGTTTCTATTCGAAGGCCTCACGGTCTGGAATCGGTATGCCAGTCAGGCAAAATTGCCGTGACCATTGAGGCAAACATCCAGTGATGCACCAGGTTGAAGATACCCATTTAGGAAAACATCATGTCCTGCTGCGTGAAGAAGTCCATAACTGCCTGCCGCATATCTTCATCCAACCTGAATCACCGACCATCGGAGGCCATTTTCGAGAGACTAAAGGGGTTTTAAATGCATGAGGAGAGATCAGGACTACAGGGTGAGTGCTCAAGTGTCTCACACTTGTGGTTCTCCATAATGGATGAGAGTGGTCTCACAGATAGACCGACGTCTTGTGTCGAATCGCGACGAGCATGAAACTTGGCGCACCATTCCACAATCGTGGTTTTCGACTGCCATGCTGCCTCGTATACGTTCTTCCTTCTCCAGACTACGTTTACCAGTGTTTTTCCACCGTCAGCCATGAAAAGAACAACAGATAGTTGGTTCAATTTAGAAGCATTTGTTAATGACGTCGCCAGAGTTCACGTTTCCATATTTATCGTACACTCGTCAGAAGGACATTAATGTCACGCTAATCACTTGCTTACATTTCGGTGATTATATACCGACATCGGAATCCCGCTACGTTGCATACACCCTGCAACAACTCGCTCAAACAGAAACTATTTGATCGCCTCTTACAAAATATATAATCACATATTGATGCACAGAATTTATCATAACGAGTAGCCATGAATTCATCTGTAGGTTGTATAGTCTGACCATCAACTTGGTCCATAAAATTTCATATGGCTGCTAGCTTAGTCTTTCGTCAATAAATCATTGCCTAGCGTCTCCGGTAAAAATAAATATTCCCTAACGGCGTTGCAAAATTACGTACACAAGAAAGAATCGTAGAGGGTAAAGCACCTCCCACTTTCCACAGAACAATAAATAACTTTCCATCCAATTTACCATCCAGATTAACGGTCAACATTACTGTATATGAATGCGTTAAGGCACTGATATTGGTTGACCTTGATAGATCTTTCTTGGTACCTCTGATTTATAGGTTCCTTCCATAAGCGTTTCCTCTTTAAATCTCAGTTGGTCGGAACTAAAAGCAAATTTCTTAGTGAACGATGGCATACGTTTGTTTAACTGATCTACAAATATTCGGGCTGATTCTAGAGTTTGGTGTATATCGTCAAGTCTGTGCTTTGTTTCAGATTTCGTTATTTTATTTCTTTCAGTAACACTATTGTTTAACATTGCAAATAATTTGTATAAAAGTGGTTCAAATGGTTCTGAGCACTATGGGACTTAACTGCTGAGGTCGTCAGTCCCCTAGAACGTAGAACTACTTAAACCTAACTAACATAAGGACATCACACACATCCATGCCCGGGGGAGGATTCGAACCTGCGACCGCAGCGGTGGCGATGTTCCAGACTGTAGCCCCTAGAACCGCTCGGCCACCCCGGCTGGCTAATTTGTACAAATTTATTCCGAATAGTGTAAAGTGTATATTCTTTCCCATGTAATATCTTTTGTCTAATGTGGAGAAACGATAAGGTTTGTAATATGGTTGCACAGTTCTTTGTATGGTTTGGAGGAGATTGTCTTTCAATGAGATAAATATTGTATTCATTTCTTAATACGCTTAAATGACAAAGTTTTTTAAAGTATGTCTATTGGTAATTATGCTAAAACTGGTTCATACATTGGGACTTGCCATTGTATAAACTGTAAAGTAAATGTGCCCAACCCCGTACAACGGAAGTGAGTTAGCGCGCGCCAAAATGTGGTTAGCGCGAACGAAAAGGTGGAAGTGGCGTTCGTTTGGGCGCCAAACGAGAGAGCACGGTGGTTAGTCGGCAGTGAGACAGTGACGATTAACAGTGCTAAGTGAGGCCTACTGTGTTACCACTGGAATGGAACGACCTCAGATGTAATATGTGGCTCTAAAATGGTGCTTTCGTTTTGAAAAAAGCTCTGATATTATTATTATCAACGCCAAGAAGAAATATATAGAGCTTATTGTGCCAAAGGAAAGGCCACCTAGCTGCCACATACTCGCCACATCAATTGCGCAACCACATCGTCACACTCACAAAAGGTCAGATATATAAGCATGTGTGAACCAGTTATGTTGTATTTGGTTCAGTGGAAATATAATCTTAAAGCTAAAAGAATTGTATTCCACCCATGTCTGTATCCTATGCACTTGTCCAAGTAGGATCCTCACCATTGCTTAATGAATTCCGAGAGTGATTCTTGCATAAAAGTATTAACAAAAATGCAGTGCAAATATTTTGATGTGTGGTAATGTTTTTTGCCAGTAAACTGCTGGTCAAGTATTGTTCATTTCTCATACTTATAACAGTGACTATCTTACTTTCAAAGTTTTAAAACTTAGCTAGGAAATGAACCAAAAATCAGTTTAGGAAAAGAGAATGCTAAAGTTTAATGAGTGAAAATTACTTTCAAAACCTACTTACTTCACAAGTGATACTATGAACCTTTGGTTTCATGCATTAAAATTATATTATGAGAGGTTATTGAAATTAACTGTTTTAAAATTCATGTAAGGTGAGTAAAATTAGTGCACAGTTTGTCCCAGAAAAGTGTTTAGTTAGCTTCATGGTAATGGACATTTTAAGAGTCCACCCTTTAGTGCTGTTTAAAATGAGAAAATCTTCTTAGATAATGAATTTATTAATGGCATTCTGAAGAAATATTAGAGTTTTGGGTACTTTGTGTAGTAGAAAATGGAAAGCCAGTCTGAGGTACTCACTTAAGCATTTGTTTACAAAAAGTTACTATAATTGCTTTGATTCATGAAAACGGAACAATTTGGCTTTATAGAGAGAGTTAAAATCCAATTACAAGTGACTTTTGATTATACCTGTACTACTTGAGAGGCAACTATTAAAATAGGGCCAAGTCCATGTCCAGTTCTAGTCTTCTGTAACAGTTCTGTCACTAAATGTAACTGGGTTATCCCTTTTGATGCTAGTCAATTGCCAGGATGAGCATTACTGCAAAGGGCATTTGATTCTAAAGCATTGTGTCAGGGTGAAAATACTAAATTAATTAATTTTTCTCTCTTAACAACATATGGGCAGGGTGGGTTCTTCCTTGGCTTGGGTATGAGGTAGAATTAAACAGCATTTTTACATAAGATAACTTTTATTGAAGATTTGTACAATTGTTTCCTTACTCGATGTTCTTGCTCTGAGAGCGGCAGCTGTGTCGTTTGCGAAGCGTTCTGCTGCAGCAGCAGCGGCGTCTGATTACGCGTGGCAGTGTGTATCTCGTGTCGCCGTCTCGCCCAGTTGACTAGAGACACGCAGCGCGAGGTGGCTCGTTTAATTATTGCGAGCGAAGTCGTGCATCGGATGGTGATACCTTGGATGTGGCGTCCCAGTGTATCTCTTCTCTAACCGGCCGCGTGTGTTGTGCGTCGGCCAGCGGAGCGGCGCGGCGGGGAAGGCCAGTGTCCCGGACTCGAACAACATACTCCCGCTTGCCAGTCTTCGGCTGTCAGATCTTCATCCCAGCTCACAGGTGACTGCTGATGTGAGGCCGTCTCCTTCCCGTCCTCACGAGTCACCCGGGTACGTAAAAATCCGTCTTCAAATACCTTTTAACTTCTGTCTTCTGGCGCCGAGGCTGCTGCTTGCTACTCCATTACAGTGGCGGACTTGGTGCGTCTGTGCATGATGTAGTCTCTTCTTGGATGACGGTCATCAGAACCGAAACTGACAGAAAACAACTGCTACTCCTCTCTTCTTCCTTCTTCTTCCTCCATCGGGCCCACTGTGTCTCGCGTATTTATTCACTTCAGTCCACTGGAGGTGAACAACTTCACGGTCATTGCCTTGTCAGTCACGTTGAAAAGCTTCTCGAAGAATCTTCTTAACGTCGGTCATTAGCTCTTGGAATGTAGGCGAGGGCCTTTGCTCACATGTGACAACTGAGCAACACGTGAGCCGGTCGGGTGATGCCCTGACGGCTGAATCGACAGCGTCCGCTTATGTGGAACTTGCTCACTTCATGGTCATTGTCTCTTCTGTTCTGCTGTTCTGCCCGCTGTTTGCCAGTACGTAATTTTCTAAACTAAACCAAGTTTTTCATTTATTTTCTAATTTCTACTTCTTTTTGATTTCACTAATTTATTTACTTAAGTACCACTCAACATTTCTCCACCCTTCGGAGAAATTCGCCCTCGAATTTACCATTCAACATGCCTCCACTCTTCACTCGGTAAAACCACTAACACAAGCAATGAAAACTCTCGACTTAGAAGATTACACACGCTTCACATTAAGTATGTTGAAAATACTCTATCACTTTACTAAGGCACTGTACGCTCATGAATCACATAGTTCACACATAATTCGTTGTAATAAGGTAACAGCCTGTCGCGGTGGTCTCGCGGTTCTAGATGCGCAGTCCGGAACCGCGCGACTGCTACGGTCGCAGGTTCGAATCCTGCCTCGGGCATGGATGTGTGTGATGTCCTTAGGTTAGTTACGTTTAACTAGTTCTAAGTTCTAGGGGACTGATGACCTAAGATGTTAAGTCCCATAGTGCTCAGAGCCATTTGAACCATTGAGCCAATCAGGTAACAAATCTTGACAACAATGAATAAACAAACATAGATTTTTCACTTAGAAAATTACATAGCAACACCTGTATACCCTATATTAATGCAAGAATATTTATTCTACAGTATTGTTTATTTTAACATGAGACTGTTTAACAAAGACCGAAGTACAATAAACGAAATTAATACACTAATGCTCAAATGTAACCACTGAAGTACATCAGTTAAGAGTGTGGTATCCATTTCACAGGGATTTGATGAAGTGGTATATTATTATTTGGTTTATTTTTTCGTCTTAAATAAAAGAAAACTGTACAAAGCAGAAACACCAACACAAATGTTCCAGATATACCCGTTCCTAGCATTATAATTTTAGTTTTGTGTTCACTTTTTAATTTTAAGACATGTTGCATCATAACATTGGCATCAATTTTGCCTTGCTGTGAGTTTATGAACATATCTAATGACTTCAGAAGGGAACTGTCAAGGCAGTCATTGAGGTAGGACAGGTTTTGTGTAGGAAATGCTTGCATGGCGTTTTCTTAAAAAAGCAACAACATTGTTATGGACCTACCAACCTAGTAAAAACAAAAACAAAGAAAAGAAGGAATACATTGTTAACTACAAGATCTACATGTTGCTAGGTTCAACTTTGTTTTTCTTAAAAAATAAACCATTATCATTTATTAATTATTTACATTTGTATACTATCCACAGTCTACTAAGATTCAACTAGGGCATTCGCACTCTTGGTCGAAGATTGTATGGTGCCATGTCTGTATGTTGTGCTGGTGTGGCCACTTTTTTTCCTCTTTGGGAACTTCCTCCACCCTTCGGAAAAGCAGACACTATTGTTGAAGGAATTACATCTGGAGCGCCCTTATATGGACAATAGTAGTTCGGGTGGGCAGTTGCAGTTTAACGTTGACTGGTGACGTGATCTCAATAATTTGATAAGGACCTCTGTAGTTTGTTACAAATTTCTTCGTTTTTCCTTTCGCAATGTATGAGGTTGACAGCATCACCCACTGACCGATTTTGTAATTTGGATATTTAGCTTGGGCATTACCTAATCTTTCCTGTCGTTCCAAAGCCTTTGTATTAGATTTTTGAACCTTTTTCCATACATCCTTCATCATTCGACTGAAATCTCTTACTGTTTCTCCGACTTTTCCGTTTTTCTGCCTGATTACATCAAAAGGGGACGGCATTTTTCTCCCAAAGACCGCTGCATAAGGTGACATGCCAGTTGCTTCATGCGTTTTGGCGTTGTATATCGACATGATTATTGGTAAATACGTATGCCAATTTGAATGTTGTTCGTTAATATAATAACTGAGCATCTTGCCAATTGTCCGATGAACTCTTTCTGTGCGTCCGTTGCACTGAGGGTGTAACCGAGTTGTGCGTAATTTACGTATTTTTAGTAAGTGGCACAGCTATTTCATTAATTCAGACATAAAATTAGATCCCTGATCTGTGATAATAGCTTCAGGTACGCCAAATTTAAGTATCCAGTTGATAACTAAAGCTTGGGCAACTGTATTTGCTTGCTGATCTGGGAGACTCACCATAGCTAGATAGCTTGAAAAGTGATCTATAATTGTAAGAACGTACTTATTACCAGCAGGTGTTTTATGAAATGGCCCGTAGAGATCCACTCGCAGATTTGAAATGGACATGAAGCCTCGGGGAGCCTCTGTAAGGGTAGTTTTAAACGAGAAAGTTCAGCTCGTTGTGCGCACGCAATGCAATTACGAACGTACTGCGCAACATCCTGCTTTCTGGTTTGCCACCAAAATCACTCTGCTACACGTCTTTCGGTTGTCCGCTGTCCACCGTGTCCTGCAAGGATATGATCGTGGGCCTCTGCCATTATTTCTTGTCTAAGGTGTTGGGGAACAACAATTCGCGGTCCAAGTTTTGTTTTACGGCATAATACACCATCTTCACAGCAAAATTGTTTTTGAATTGCGTATTTTTTGCATTCTGTATCCTCATCTTGTGCTTTTCTCCAGTCCTCAGTATCGCGGCCTGTTGCTTCCAAAAGTGCTGTTTTCCGACTTAGACAATCTGCATTCGTGTGTTTTTTGCCTTGTTTATGGGTAACTTCGAAATCCATTTCGTGAAGACATAGGGCCTAACGGGTAAGACGACTAGATGGATGTTTTAATCCAAGCAACCATTTTAAAGCTGCGTGGTCTGTAATAACCTTGAATTTCCTACCATACAAGTAGCATTTAAAGTATTTGATGCCATAAATGACACTTAACAATTCTGTCTCCGTTGTGGAATAATTTCTTTCTGCCGTTGTTAGTTGTCTCGAAGCGTAGGCTATGGGGTGTTCCGCGCCATTAATATTCTGACTCAAAACAACTCCTACTGAATGACCACTTGCGTCACAGGATAAAATAAATTCTTTATTATAATCTGTGTACTCTAATACTGGACTGTGTGTTAACTTATCTTTAAGGGTTTGAAATGCTGATTCACAATCTTCAGACCAATGAAATTTTGCACCCTTTTTCAATAATTGGGTTAAGGGTCGGGCAATTTCAGCAAAATTTTGAACATATTTTCGGTAATATGGTGCGAGACCTACGAAACTTTGTACTTCCTTAACGCGTTGTGGTGTTGGGAACTCCTTAACTGCCGAAATTAGTCGAGGATCTGTTTTAATTCCTTTGTCACTAATGACATGCCCTAGGTATGTACCTGTGTCAATGCCAAACTACATTTTTCCATATTTAATGTTAATTTAGCTTTTCTAAGTCTCTGAAAAACATTACGCAGACGCAAAGCATGTTCATTAATGTCTTTGGAGAATACATTAATATCGTCTAGATATACACAACATTGCTGAGTTTTGAGTCCTCGCAATACTCCATCGAGTAGTCTTTGAAAAGTTGCTGGTGCATTTTTCAAACCGAAAGGCATTCTTTTAAATTGCCAGTGGCCTCCAGGGGTAGAAAATGCTGTGTTATATCTCTCTTCAGAAGCAACTTCCAATTGATGATATCCGCTACGTAAATCGATTGTTGAAAAGTATTTACTGTTACCCAAACTGTCAATGATATCTGTAATGTTTGGAAGAGGATAAACATCTGAGATACTTTGTTTGTTAAGGTGTCCGTAGTCACAACAGAATCAATATCGTTTCGTACCGTCGGGAGACTTCTTTGGAATAATTACAATATTTGAATTATAAGGCGAATCGGAATAGTATATCATTCCATCTTTTAGATGCTGTTCTAAAAATTCCTCCAGTACTGGCTGTAAGTGATGCGGAACTCTATAAGGCTTCCTATAAACTGGGGAGCTATTTCCTGTTGGGATCCTATGCTGTGTGATATCTGTTGCTGGTAGTGGACCTTCTGCATTAAATAAATCCTGGAACTCAACTAAAACAGCTTCTATCGTGTCTCTATCATTTCCTTTCAAATGCTCAATCTTCTGGCGTAATGCGGTTTTATAGGCGTCTGGTTTCTGACCATCAGTAATACCTGATCAAATGAATTCTTCTTCTTCAAAAGTACTGACTGTAGCTACTAATATTCCCTTATGCTACTCTTTGTCCTCCACTCCGAAATTGTCAATATGTACCGGTACTTTTCTTTCTCCCTCAACGTCTTGAACCCGTACAACACTTCTACGTACAAAACAATGTGATACATCTAATTCTTCATTTTCCTCTAGTGGCTCTATTAGACACACTGTATCTGTAGGTAAATCGGGGTCAACCGTCATCCAGAAAAGTTTTCCTGAGCCAAATGGTATCTTATCCCGCGAATCAACCTTCAAGGACGTTGCACCCAGTGTAGTTGATTTAGCCTTCCGGTTGGGGAAATCTTGCGGCAGCTGGCCCTTTGCAGCGGTGTCACTTAGCTGAAACACTGTTCCGCTAAGTTCTACAATTTGCTGTCTGAGGTCGATTTTAGCGTGATGTTTATTCAGGAAATCCAGTCCTAGGATCGCGTCGTACCCGTCAGCTACCTTTGTTACCATTTCAAAATCTTCTTGAAGTTGTACACCATGAATATAGAAAATCAATTAAGTATATCCTAATGACTTCACTCTACCTCCTCCTACTCCACTCAATCTATACCTTGGAGGGTCATATTTCTTTTCTCCAATTCATTCATTACTCACTATTGATACGTTTGCGCCTGTATCCACCAGTATCCTTGCCTCTTTATCCTGTATGGTGGCAGATAACCAGCATTCCGCCTTCACATTCGCCTTAATGGCATGAAATTTTATTGGGAACGCCTGGCGGCGGCTCCGACATTCCCGTTTTAGGTTAACTGATTTCTATTTCCAAAAACTTTCTTAGACCTGCATTCCTTGAATGTGTGACCTATTCTTTGACAATTAGTGCATTGAGGTTGTCCGCAGTTTTTTGCTATATGTCCCTGTCGATAGCGCCTAAAACATCGTACTCCTGCTGAAAATACATTTCGCTTCTCCTTGTATCCGGTGGCAATGTCTATTTCTTCGCAAGCCGTCGCCACAGATACAGCTTCCGCTAAATTTTTAGGGAACTCTGCCCTGACACGACGGGACGTTTCAGGTGGTAACCCACGTAAAAATGTATCTTCTGCCTCTTGTAAGCCGGCCGCGGTGGTCTAGCGGTTCTAGGCGCGCAGTCCGGAACCGCGCGACTGCTACGGTCGCAGGTTCGAATCCTGCCTCGGGCATGGATGTATGTGATGTCCTTAGGTTAGTTAGGTTTAAGTAGTTCTAAGTTCTCGTGGACTCATGACCACAGATGTTAAGTCCCATAGTGCTCAGAGCCATTTGAACCATTTTTGAGCCTCTTGTAAAATAACGTTATTTGCTTCATCACTAGTTGTCAACTGATAGGTGTTAATATTAACTTTTCTAATCCTATCTACAAAGCTTTCTAACGACTCGTTTTGCCTCTGAGTGATAGTGTTTAATTTTTCCCTATAAAATCTACAGCTGTTCTGTTTTTGGAAACGTTTAAGACTTTTAAGCAATCCTTTCTTCAATTCCTCAAATGTTGGAGCATTCCGTAATTCTTCATGGTATAATACGTGTGCTTTAGCCTCTCCTAGCAATCTTAACTTTGTCATTTGTAAGAGCTGTTCAAGTGACCATGATCCTAACTTTGCAGCCGCTACTAAATCATCAAAAAAGGCTGTTATGTTTTCGCCAGGTTTACCTGAAAAAGGAGTTACTAAGGCTGCTGCTGAGGAATCTAGGGTGGGAGGGATTGAACTGGTTTGCCTAACGTCACTCAACTGTTTAAATAATGTATTATTATCATTTATAAGCTGTGCTATCTGATTAAATAAGCTCTGAATAGCTTCCTCAGTAGAAACCGATTGTGGTGCTGACTCTGACTTAGTACGATTTCGTGTCATCATTTTATAAACTATTAGTTACACAATCTTACTACACTGAATTCAAAAGATATTTCAATATTTTCGACAAACTCTTAAAATTATGAGAGAGAATACACTTCTAAATAAAGAAGATATTACGACTGCTATGCAAACCTCTATACTTTCACACACTAAACAATACTAACTGTGGACCTTTAGTGACTGTCATTCACACCTCATATTGATCCAAGGGTTTTTTCTCTGACACCAAATGTAACAGTTCTGTCACTAAATGTAACTGGGTTATCCCTTTTGATGCTAGTCAATTGCCAGGATGAGCATTACTGCAAAGGGCATTTGATTCTAAAGCATTCTGTCAGGGTGAAAATAATAAATTAATCTTTCTCTCTTGACAACATGTGGGCAGGGTGTGTTCTTCCTTGGCTCAGGTATGAGGTAGACTGAAACAGCATTTTTACGTAAGATAACTTTTATTGAAGATTTGTATAACTGTTTCCTTACTCGATGGTCTTGCTCGGAGAGCGGCAGCTGTGTCGTTTGCGAAGCTTTCTACTGCCGCAGCGGCGGCGTCTAATTACGCGTGGCACTGTGTATCTCGTGTCGCCGTCTCGCCCAGTTGACTGGAGACGCGCAGTGCGAGGTGGCCCGTTTAATTATAGCGAGCGAAGTCGTGCATCGGATGGTTGATACCTTGGATGTGGCGTCCCAGTGTTTCTCTTCTCTAAGCGGCCGCGTGTGTTGTGCGTCAGCCAACGGAGCGGCGCGGCAGGGGAAGGCCATTGTCCCGGACTCGAACAACGGACTCCCGCTTGCTAGTCTTCAACTGTCAGATCTTCATCCCAGCTCACAGGTGACTGCTGATGTGAGGCCGTCTCCTTCCCGTCCTCACGAGTCTCCCGGGTATGTAAAAATCCGTCTTCAAATACCTTTTAACTTCTGTCTTCTGGCGCCGGGGCTGCTGCTTGCTACTCCATTACAGCGGCGGACTTGGTGCGTCTGTGTATGATGTAGTCTCTTCTTGCATGACGGTCTTCAGAACCGAAACTGACAGAATACAACTGCTACTCTTCTCTTCTTCCTTCTTCTTCCTCCATCGGGCCCACTGCGTCTCGCGTATTTATTCACTTCAGTCCACTGGAGGTGAACGACTTCATGGTCATTGCCTCGTCTGTCACGTTGAAAAGCTTCTCGAAGAATCTTCTTAACGTCGGTCATTGGCTCTTGGAATGTAGGCGAGGGCCTTTGCTCACATGTGACAACTGAGGAACACGTGAGCCGGTCGGGCGATGCCCTGACAGCTGAATCGACAGCGCCCGCTTATGTGGAACTTGCTCACTTCATGGTCATTGTCTCTTCTGTTCTGCTGTTCTGCCCGCTGTTTGCCAGTATGTAATTCTCTAAACTAAACCAATTTTCTCATTTATATTCTAATTTCTACTTCTTTTTGATTTCACTAATTTATTTACTTAAGTACCACTCAACACTTCATAACAATTGATAATGAAATAATTTTTACATGACAAAAATATTTACTTTTGAGAAGAAACAAAGTATGGTTGCTACTACAAAGAAAGATATAGTTTGTAGGATCACATTTCTATTCCAACATAATAACAAAAGATAAATCTTATTAGTAGATTTCTAGCTAATGGATCTTGAAGTAATCAATGAGTGACATAGATAGAACTTTTGTATACTGTGTGTTCTTTATTGCTCTGTATAGTGAATGTGTGTGATTATTGTACCTGACTATTATCATGTGCTGTCTGTCCTTGTGTAGTTAGTGGAGGGCAGGTTTGAGCCATATTAATTATGGACTAAAGCAATGATTGAGGGCCGATTTGAAAGTCTTGTGTCTGCTTAAATGCTAAGGTGACAACAGCTGCTTCCCCCCGTGTAATTTGTCCAGTAGTATGTGGTTATTGCACTTCATAGAACAGTATTTGATGAAAGTTCATTTTTTGCAATAGTAAAAATAGATTCATTAATGATGCTTTTGAATTATTATGCCTAACTAGGCTGGCGACCGTGAAAATATTCCAGTTAACAGTAATCATTTACTGTTACCCATTACAATATTAATTCTTTCTGATATTTATCTACACCTATTCTTACGGAATTAAGGTTCGATTCCAAATTATCCGTTAGGTAATCTCGGTCAAATTACTAAAAATCCTTTCAGAGGGTAATATATACTGTGCGTAATAAACCATTTTTGGTAATTATCTGTAAACACTCAGACGCCAGTAAACTGTTATAAGTTCCGTAGCACCGGTTCCCTTGAAATCACTGTAATCTGTCGTGAGCAATTTGACGTGCATAACATAACGTAGTTGATCAATATCATGTAAATTGTATCGAACATCCCTGAAACGCGCGAGTGCCAGTTTTTTAACACGTGCACGTTGTCTTCCCTTGAATGTCTGTAGTTTTTATTATGCACTACACGGTCATATTGCTGCCGACTTGTTCCCAATTTGTTCAGCTTTTTTTTTTACTATTCTATGGATGATCCTGCATGTACGTAATTACGTTTGGTACCCACTCCTTGGACAACAATTCTTATTTACTGCGTTTCACTGGAGATATAATGTGTGTCTCCTTATGTGGCAAGGATGATGACATACGTTGCTCGACACCTGTTTCAGCATCACATTCAATTGTTAAGCACGTGTCTTCATCATTGTACTCCTCATGTTCATTGTTCGCACTGTCGAGCGTATAGGATAACATACGTTCCACTGACCCACCTTGCAGAAACGTTAATATTTCGTCTGCCACTTTTTTCTCACTCTACGAAATTCCTTGAGTTCCTTTCTGACGAAATGTTAACTTCGGCAACTCTTGTTGTAGGTATAGTGCTATGTTTGCTTTGTTTATCGTTTCCATTGCTCTGCTTTGTATCAACACTACTAGAACTGTAATCCTGTTGTGAGTTACTCGTCGACTAAACAGTTCAGATGCATTCCGGAGCCTCATGCTGTCCTCAGGATTGGATACCTCCATTCCCGCTCCATGTTGACGTTAGCAGTCAATATTGTGGTTGAATACTAGACAATATGTTAGACGTCGAATGACGTAAACATCGTTCGTCATTTGTGACCTCGCACTCAAGGAGTCCCTCGTGAGTAAAGTGACTGAAGTGCCCACTCTAATGGCATGTCAGCTGAGAAGACGTCGTCCTGATGTGGTGATTCCATGTCAAACATGCAAATGATGCCATATCCAGCTCTACATCTCCATCCACATACCTACTCCGCAAGCCCCCTATTGTGCGTGGTGGAGAGTACTTTGTACCGTTGCAATCTTGCTACTGTCTTTTAAAATCTGGACTTTGATAAAAATGGGAAAGGTAATGTTAATAGGTAATGTTAATCAGAACACAGGAAGGAGTTGTGATCTAAATAACAACAGATTTATTCATTCTTAATATCACAAGACAAAAAAATGGCTAAAGAAACATCGCACAATCACAGCTGGGGACCGACACACGACTCTAACCAGAACACTAATCGCTTTATCTGACTTCATACACGTGAATCCATGGTATGGCACAGAAACTACGCCACCATCAAGCATCTATACTCTACTATTCCACAAAGAAAAATATGGTTCGAAAGAACAGGGTGCTGAGGGACATATAATGGAAATCTACGCCGTAGCAGCGAATACTTTACTTGACCACTTATTTTTCTCTCATGTTACCTCGTCAGCTTGGTAGAAAAGCACATTTACGCCTTAGACTACTCCCGCTTTAGCACAAGCCAATCACGAGCTGGAGCGCTGCATTCGAAGATGGGAGACTGCTCCTTGCTCTGCGTACACCGACTTGACCAGTCAGAGACTTTAAAGTTAATTGGGAGAAAAGAAAAAAAGATTCAGCTTCGTGGCCTCTTTCCCACGCGTTTGCGCCATGTATTTTGCTAACAACGTGACCAGGGTAGAACCACAACCCTCCATAAAAAGATTATCTCCCCTGTTCCGTCCATTTTCGAACTTTCCAAAGAACCCCCATAAACTTGCTAAAAGCCTTGCGCTTTAAAAAATATTTTTTTAACAGAATCTGGACATCTAGGCGCCAGTGATCTGTTCCACAGACATTCACAGACATTCACAGAAAGTTCACAGTTGTCTTGTCAGTTTACTACTAAGGGCGCCTCTAACGACGCGGCCGCTCCGCGCGGCTATGTTCTATAAAGCTGTAAGATTTATGTAACAGCCGTAGTAGAACTGTTTTATGTGTTATTAAAATGAGACAGTACAAATGGATGTTATCATAGTTAGATGGTCATGGAGTCACATTTTGCAAGAATCAGTAGGCATAATTCTTTATTTAAGACCTCTAAAGTCAGCAATGTATATGTGCGTTTAACGTATGTCAGGATTGGCTTTACACCTACCAACTTGCCAATTTCTAGATTCGGCTTCTTACCAGTTTGCCAGTTACACACCCTTTTCTACCAAGTTTTATACTAAATTTGGCAGTTAGGCAATTCGAGAGTTGGGTATCCTATCTGTTTACTTATTTGACAAAACCACTTTACCAATATGACAACTTGCCTCTAAGGCAGAGGTGGGCAATAGTTACGGTTTGAGGGGGGGGGGGCACTTTCTAGAAGTAGAGATTAGCTGAGAGCCGCACCTTTGAAAATGATTGCGTGATTTACTTAAATTTGCATTTCAGAAGAGGTATAAGTAGTTATACAAAAATTCTGACCTTCTTGGCGGGTGGCACAACAGCTATTAGCGGGCCGCATGTGACCACATCTGCTTTGAAGCATTCTATACTGACGTCACATCACTCATAGCAAGTTTGGATTGTATTTATAAGGCGAACTTGCAAGGCTAAACACTGGTGCTATCAATGACTCTCGTCGCAAAGTGTACCGTAATCTTCGACTGCCAAGGTTTTAAGACCACCAGTAATGTCTTTGAGGTGAGAGATATCTTTTGTAGTGCGTTGTGCGATAGAAGTGCAGCCGCTTCCGGGCTCTCCATGATTAACTGCACAACATTATATCACAAACAGAAACGGCATCAGCAGCATGGTTGACAAGGAACCACCGTCAGCATGACATCTTTTTAGTTTGCATGCCGTTAGATAGGGATCTTCAGGCACTTCTCAGCAACACGGGCGCAGCCAACGGTACTGGTTAAAGGTACCGAAAAAATACAATGTGTGAGAAATCTGTTGTCGACATATGATATTCGCAACATAGAAGACAAGCGTTACCCATCACTTCACATTCTCCGCGGGATAATGTTCATCAGCAAAAGTCATCCAATGATGGCACAACTTAACGTCGACTTACTGCGGAAATGGTGGGCTCACTGATATATGAACGTATCACCCGAAAGAAAACAGGCTGAGAACATCTGGTATTTGATACGGGCATCCTACCAACTCTTCATTAACATCTGCTATTCTTCAACAATTCGTTGCAGACCTCCTCCATCGACTTGTACCGCTGTGCACAGTCCCTCGTACATTATCGTATTTTGAGGTTTAAAAGTAATAACCGCTTAGCTACTCGCAGCTTGATGGTTTGACTAAATTCTACTCTGTTAAAATGAGTGTTATGTGATGTTGAGAGTTTTCCTCGCACAGTGACTGTTAGTAAAGTGTGTGAAAATGTAATAAGAATCACTTTGGGAATTACACAGGTACTAGTTCATGATATTAGTTTCTGTACTATGACAATGGGTGTCAATTGATGTGAACATTTTTTATTATGCAGTGACTGTTATTACAAAATTGTCGTTGGTGATGGTGGTTAAAAGTACACGTCACTGCTTTCATAAAACACTGAAGACCGTTTATTACTTGTACAGTGTGCAACAATGAATAAACTATATTTTATGTTGCAGATACCCAACAGCTGTATTTTTTCTCATCTAAAACTTACCGTTTCACAAGTGCATTATTCCCAGTTTCCTCGAATACTTTCTCTACCCATAGGTTTGTGGATAGTTAGTTTTCTGTATTTGATGTCCATACAATGAGCCATTAACATTATATGAATACTTGTATAATATATGTTTTCGACTTTGCTTCTTGGACTTCAAATGTCTTAAATATTTCAGTTCACCAGTTTCGAATGTAACTCTTATCAAATCCTGCTTTATGCTTGCTAATTATTGCAAAAACGACCATCTTAATTATAATTTTGGACTTACCTACAGTCTAAATTTTATAATATACAGATGAATCTACATCATCGTACATACTGTTTGGAATCTTTCTCACTGAATGAAACTGCCTACTTCGACAGCACAACTTCTAATAGCATCGCTCACCAAGGATTCGAGTCTCGGTCATTTGGTAATTTTTTCGAATACAGTGTAGTAGTACGTTTTCCAGTCTCTAAGGCACTAACACGTGCATACGTAATTTATCCGTACATCCGTTCCTACATATTGCTGTCACTGTCAACATGTGTGAGACGAGATATGCCCACTGAAAAGGTTTGTTTTCGTAGTAAAGTCGACAAAAACAAGCTACTTACTATACAGGAGACCTTTTTTAGCATGGAGCTTGTTGCTAACACGCCATTACTGGGAACATTCTCGGTATTTAGAGAGACACGTGAAATATATTTTTTAATTTTTTTAATAGATTGGCTGCATATTGCACCTCGTCTGCTGGCTGCTCTGATATGACGAAAACCTGCAAACATCAACTCCTGTCAGACGGTCCGAGACAGTCACTTCGACGATAGAACGAACATCGAACACTACGGTTTCCTTCTCAGTCTGTCGTTTTACGATATACGTATATCAGGGAAATTTGACATCCAGAAGGACACGATCATTGGTTATTGGGCCAAGGGTTGAAACATTTCCGAAACGGCTAAGTTTGTAAACTGTTCTCTTGCCTTCGTGGATAAATTATACCTCGCATGGCAAAATGACGCTATCAAAAACTGGCGCCAAGCCAACTCTGGTGCACCTAGGGCCATAGATGATAGGGGAGTACTACGGCTGCAGAGACATGTACGGGCGAATGTACATGCAACTGTAGAGCAACTTAGTGCCCAGATGAACCGACGGGCTACGCACAGTGTCTCCTCAACTGTGGCCGAGCGGTTCTAGGCGCTACAGCCTGGAACCGCGCGACCGCTACGGTCGCAGGTTCGAATCCTGCCTCGGGCACGGGTGTGTGTGATGTCCTTAGGTTAGTTAGGTTTAAGTAGTCCTAAGTTCTAGGGGACTGATGACCTAAGAAGTTAAGTCCCATAGTGCTCAGAGCCATTTGAAACATTTTTTTTTTTTTCTCCTCGACTATTGTTCAGCAAACTTTGCTGCATATGGACCTCCGCAACAGGGACCTCGCTCATGCACCCATGGCTGTTCATCGCCGACGGAGGCTGGAATTTGCACGCCAGTACCCCAATTGGACATCCACTAAGTGGCGACAAGTTGTCTTTTCAGATGAATCACGTCTTATGCTCCTACGAATCGAGAATCTGTGGCACCACCTCGATCTATCTGTTCACGTTATGGATCTCAACCAAGAAACCTAAAGTTGTTGGCCACGTCCCTGGAGCCGGCATAGCTCCGAATCCCTATTGCTACGTTCCAGAACTTCACTGAAACTCTTCCTGAATGTCGCGAAGCAGTCTGGTCTGACAAATGTGGTCATTCAGGCTTTCGACATGTGGTCAAGTTAATGCGCCTGTACAGCGTATTTACCACAATTTTCCAATATTCCACATCAGCACTCGCCGAGAATACTAAAGACTACAAAGAAGTATCACTGTTAAACATAGCTTACAGATGGATGACACCAATCAGTTCTCAAGCCATATATACCGTATTGTATAGATTATAAAGTGACCATGACGTCACTTACGGTTATATGTGTGAAAATTAATGACTACTGTTTAAAATCGCCTTACGTGATTGGAGAATATTACACTATCACATATAATTCGCCTAAAGGACAAACATTTTTCGACATTTTTCGGAATATGTAACGACATCGTGTTCTCTTATACAATTTAGAATGGAAGCGAGGATATCTGGGTGAAAATCAGATGTGGAAGAGCTGTGGATTGTTGAGATCTGATGCCACTGCAGACGCCGAACCGAACTGTGCCGTTTATGTAAAAGGGCTGTGCTCCACAGATCTTAGTGGTCGCAGACAAATATTGTTTGAATGAGTCGAAGGCACAGTGAGAACTACAACTGATCTGTGAAGAAAACATCGTGTTAGGTGCACTGCGCCACTCCTACTCACGTTTTAAGTAAACTGACTGAATGATTTCCCCAAGGTAAACTTACCGAGATGACTGACGCACAGAATAATTGTGGGGACGCGTCTACTCGTACTCGAGAAGAATGCTAACAGGAAAATGACCTATATATTGCCAAAAATTTTTCTATTTTAACTATGAAACTGGATTGTGACCACTTTCAATCAGTCATCATAGTAATATTGGCTATCATTTTTGTATATGGTAGCTACCAGTCACATAAAATTCGCCTAAAGGAGTGAATGCACCAATATTTTCGAACATGTTGTAGAATTTTAAATGCGAAACATTTAATAACTCCCAAGAACCAAACTAAGAAACAATGTCATCCTTAGGCATGAATTGTTGGAATCAGCCACCTTACTAGTCAAAGCTACCGCCATCACACACACACACACACACACACACACACACACACACACACACACTAATAATATGGATAGATAATGAGAAGATTTGGTATGCAGCAAGAGTTTATTTGTGTACGTATCCTACAAATGTATGTTAATGGCACTTACATTTCAAACTATTCTTCTTTTTATTCTGCCTGAGAGTGCTGACTCGCATACTGGTCATTTACTGGTTTACACATTTGATCCGATTCAACCAGTAGACGGATCTCACATTAATATGTGACTGAATATTTCACCCTTTCACAATTCCTGACAAATCAGGACATGCAAAAGTACTTAGTCATCGAGCCAATACTTTCTCAATCTCCCATATATCATCGACCGGGCAGAAAATCCATGTGTCCTTTTCTCATGTCCAGGTGAGGCTTGCGAAAATGTAAGGTCGCGCATGTTGCTGCCTAATTGACATGTGTGTCATATTACTTCAGACAAATACTTCACAAAGTCATAGACTACTCTAATATACAGGCCCCAGCAGCTCTCACTGTCGGTCGTCTCTGCTAATGCACAATATAGATTATGTATATTCTATCACCCGAAAATTTACAATATTACAGGACTGTGTTATTAAGAAGATATATGTTACTACGGAAATGCATGCATGGTATACGAGTACAGATTGTGACGCAGGTACGAAGACGTATGGAAGTCTGCGTCTGGCCAGTTCCGCTTCGAACGCTGAGTGAGAAGATTCTTATTTATTTCACTTGCCGCAGCGTCGCTTGTGTGAAGTTTTCCTCGTTAGTGGTGTTCTGTCTGCCGAGTGAGTCGTAGCGCCTCCGCTCCGCCTTACTCTCTGTGTTCGTCTACTTCCATGGTTGCCACGTGTATTCCACGATAAGGTACTGTGAGCTTTACTTTCAATAAACCAACGCGACACGTGCAGCCTGGGTCTCTAGAAATTCACGATTGGCTTGTCGAAGCAATTCATGTGAACTCTTATCAGATCCACACCGCTTACTTTGACGCAGACGAGTACGTGTTTTACGTGGAATTTATGGATCCCTTTTACGTTAAAAGATTACAATCGTGGCATGGTTCTCAAGTCCCGTTTAAGAACATCGAGAATTCCGTTAGTATGGTGTCACTCGCAGATGCTGAAACTGACTATAAAAATGTTCGTGTGTTCGACCTCCCGCCGGAGGTTGATGACAACTTTCTAAAGGGCATATTGACTCCATATGGTAACGTGAAAAACGTCCGTCGTGAACGTTCGCCTACTCAACAAAGATTACAGTGTTATAGTGGAATTCGTAAAGTGAAAATGCATGTCAAACGCAATATTCCACCACATTTACAAGTGTGTGGTTACCGCGTTCGTGTCACGTATACTGGTCAGGAGGGAACCTGCTTCCTATGTAATGAAAGTGGACACTTTCAATCTAATAGCCTGCGGAGGGATTTTGTATTAAAGTCGTCGTTAATGCAGCGTCGCACATTGACGGTTGCTGATCTTGTTCGTTCCTGTTGCGAAGTCGAACCATCTTCTGATTCAGATAATAATGAACAAAATGTCAATTCTGACAATGGTGTAACTGAATTTCCTCCTTTACCTCCGCGACTAGTTCAGAATCCTATTGCCCCCAGGACAGAACCTGTAAGACAACATGTGACAAACAAGCGACGTCTCACTCAACATGGTGTGGGTGAGTACTTTTCTGCAACTTCTGCCACAATCACCTCCACATCGGTTACGTCCCCTACTCCACTCGATGCTACGATGGTACGGAGGTTGGCGAAGAAGTTATCTCCAACATCCTTTCTGCTCGCGAGATGGCTCCTTCTGAGCTGCTTGTGTGTGGAGAGGGAGCGGAGACCAACTTAATTTTTGTGTCCACCGATAGTCTCAGACAATGAAATATCCTCCTGCTCCTTCGTCTTCAGCCGCCGACGGTTTCCCGAATTTACCGCCTATAGCAACTCCCGAGGAGAATAAAATTAGCTACCGTCGGTAGTTCCACAGAATGCTTCCGCCTTAGTGACTGGACCTGCATTACATATCCTTCCTTCTGAGGGACAGGAAGCAGTGCCCATGCCCCCCTTCTCTCCCCCCCCCCCCCCCCCCCCCAACACACCTCCGTCTGCAGAGGCCGCCATGCCACGTAACCGACAGAAACAGCGTATACAGCCTGACCATGCGGCGATAAGTAAGAAATCTAAGGAAAAAGGTTGCGATGACGGTTCTGGTCCCCCGATGTCTGAGTCATCTGTCAACTCCGCAATGGACTTTGACGCTCAGCTATCTACATAACTCTGCTCGATACGTTCCGTACATCCATGATAACTGTGATCAGTGTCCCATGCTACACGTTCCTTTCGCCGGCCAGTGTGGCCGTGCGGTTCTAGGCGCTTCAGTCTGGAACCGCGTGACCGCTACGGTCGCAGGTTCGAATCTTGCCTCAGGCATGGATGTGTGTGATGTCCTTAGGTTAGTTAGGTTTAAGTAGTTCTAAGTTCTAGGGGACTGATGACCACAGATGTTAAGTCACATTGTGCTCAGAGCCATTTTCTGAACACGTTCCTTTCCTTATATGTTAATCATGTGGAATCTGAACTGCGATTGGCTTCGCTGCGTCAGTTCATTTATGATTCATATGCGGACGTAGTGTTCTTACAGGAGGCGTTATTTAGGAATTTCTCCTTACCTGGTTTTCGTATGATCTTTAATGTAGCACCCGAATGTTCTACGGGGACAGCCTTATTCTTTCGCGAAGGCATTCCTATTGCTGAGGAGGAAATTTTGGATTCTGGCAGGGGCATAGGTGTCAACTTTTTAATCTTACCTTGGTTCTTTTATATGCCCGTTCTGGCAGGGGTCGCACAGTAGATCGTTCAGGTTTTTACGAAGAGGAAATTGTTTATCTGTTGCATACCTCCGGGTATTCTGCTGGGTGGTGATTTTAACTCTGTGTTTCGACCTGCAGATCAACCGCCAAATTTTAATTTCTCTCGGGAATTACATGAATTGGGGCTCTCCTTGCGCCTGAAAGGCGTCTGGATATGTAAATACCAGACGTTAGTTACATTTACCCCCTTTACTGCGACTTCTAGTAGCAGGTAATATAGGTTTTGCTTAGCTGACTGCCTGAGAGAAAGTATTCTTAATGTTGAAGTCATCCCAGCTTCCTTTACTGATCACTGTGCTGTGATTACAACTCTCAATCTCGAACGGCAACCAGTCGAATTGTTTCGCCCTCCGTTGAAGTTAAACGTCGCTCACCTAGCTGACCCATCTCTCGATGACGTGATGCGAGCCGTGTGCGAGCGTACTCTACGGTCCACTGGGAAATACTCTTCCACCTTTGACTGGTGGATACACCTGGCAAAACCAGGACTCAGGGAAACTTTGATACTTTTCTGTGCTGTCAAAGTGCGAGACTTTCGGAGAACTTACAAAAACACTACTGGCCATTAAAATTGCTAGACCAAGAAGAAATGCAGATGATAAACGGGTATTCATTAGACAAATATATTATACTAGAACTGACATGTGATTACATTTTCACGCAATTTGGGTGCATAGATCCTGATATATCAGTACCCAGAACAACCACCTCTGGCCGTAATAACGGCCTCGATACGCCTGGGCATTGAGTCAAACAGAGCTTGGATGGCGAGTACAAGTAGAGCTGCCCATGCAGCATCAACACGATACCACAGTTCATCAAGAGTAGTGACTGGCGTATTCTGACGAGCCAGTTGCTCGGCCACCATTGACCAGATATTTTCAGTTGGTGAGAGATCTGGAGAATGTGCTGGCCAGGACAGCAGTCGCACATTTTCTGTATCCAGAAAGGCCCGTACAGGACCTGAAACATGCGGTCGTGTATCATCCTGCTGAAATGTAGGGTTTCTCAACGATCAAATGAAGGGTAGAGGCACGGGTCGTAACACATCTGAAATGTAACGTCCAATGTTCAAAGTGCCGTCATTGCGAACAAGAGGTGACCGAGACGTGTATCAATTGCAACCCATACCATCTCGCCGGGTGATACTCCAGTATGGCGATGACGAATACATGCTCCCAATGTGCGTTCACCACGATGTCGCCAAACACGGATGAGATCATCATGATGCTGTAAACAGAATCTGGATTCATCTGAAAAAATGTCGTTTTGCCATTTGTGCACCCAGGTTCATCGTTGAGTGCAGCATCGCAGGCGCTCCTGTCTGTAATGCAGCGTCAAGGGTAACTGCACCTGTGGTCTCCGAGCTGATAATCCATGCTGCTGCAAACGTCGTCGAACTGTTCGTGCAGGTGGTTGTTGTCCTGCAAACGTCCCCATCTGTTAACTCAGGGATCGATTCGTGGCTGCACGATCCGTTACAGCCAAGCGGATAAGATGCCTGTCATCTCGACTGCTAGTGATACGAGGCCATTGGGATCCAGCACGGCGTTCCGTATTACCCTCCTGAACCCACCGATTCCATGTTCTGTTAACAGTCATTGAATCTCAACCAACGCGAGCAGAAATATCGCGATACGATAAAGCGCAATCGCGATAGGCTACAATCCGACGTTTATCAAAGTCGGAAACGTGATGGTACGCATTTCTCCTCCTTACACGAGGCATCACAACAACGTTTCACCAGGCAACGCCGGTCAACTGCTGTTTGTGTATGAGAAATCGGTTGGAAACTTTCCTCATGTCAGCACGTTGTACGTGTCGCCACCGGCGCCAACCTTGTGTGAATGCTCTGAAAAGCCAGTCATATGCATATCACAGCATCTTCTTCCTGTCGGTTAAATTTCGCGTCTGTAGCTCGTCATCTTCGTGGTGTAGCAGTTTAAATGGGAAATAGTGTTTTACTATTCCATCCTGCGAAAACTTTATGGTGCTTCAGATCACGCCCCTCTGTGAAATGCGGATGTTAGGGGTGTAATGACAAAGTTGGTGACTTTGAAGAGAATACCAATGGAAGGTTTGAAAATACGATCCAAGCCGCGTTCTTTAGTGACAGAAGAACTGACTTTCTTATATCATTTGCTTCGGCATCGGACCCGTCGCTGACGCGCTTGTATTCGTTCTCTCAAGACAAATAATGGATGTATCGTAATGGCGCAAGCTGATATGGTGCGTTTCTTACACCAGTACTATGTAGACGTTTACGGTATTGATGAGTCCAGTGAAACCTTTTACGACAATTACACCTGAACATAATGAAGCGCTTTTAGCTACCTTTCAGCCTGTGGAAGTTTACAAACTTATTGTGCAATCGCCTTCTGAAAAGTCCCCAGCTCTTGATGCACTTCCCAAAGAATTTTACGTGTGCTGTTAGCTGTTGTTGGGTGCTACCTTAACCTCCCTTTTGAATTAAGTGCTAAAGGTAGAGTAGCACCGATCTCGTCCAAAGTAGGAAAAATTCTTTTAATCTCTAAACGCCCTGGACTGGCTGCTCCTGAGAGTTTTCGCTCAATTACTTTGTTAAACTTTAGACTGTGACGAAGGCAGTTAATAGTAGATGTCGGATATGATGGAGACGATTGTTGCAATACACCAAAGGTGCGTACGTAGTCGAACCATTCTTACCCATATACTCGAGTGTCGCGACATGGTTTCGGTTGCTGCAGTAACGCCCGTCCCTGGTGCCTTTGCTTTTCTAGACCTCGAAAAGGCATTTGATCGTGTTGATCACGACTTTTGCTTCGGAGTAGGAGCAGGAGGAAATTAGTGTTTAACGTCCCGTCGACAACGAGGTCATTAGAGACGGAGCGCAAGCTCGGGTGAGGGAAGGATGGGGAAGGAAACCGGCCGTGCCCTTTCAAAGGAACCATCCCGGCATTTGCCTGAAGCGATTTAGGGAAATCACGGAAAACCTAAATCAGGATGGCCGGAGACGGGATTGAACCGTCGTCCTCCCGAATGCGAGTCCAGTGTGCTAACCACTGCGCCACCTCGCTCGGTTTGCTTCGGACTCTGAAGGCAGTTGGTTTTATATTGACACACGACGAGTGCCCTCAAATCTGTTTACGGGTATTTGGGCTTCGGTAGATGTTAATGGCCAGCTGTCGCCCCCGATAATTATCCTTAGGGGAGTGCCTCAAGGAAGCCCGCTGTCAATGAGTTTTTTTGTGTTCTCTGGTGCCCCTACGTCGGATGCTAGCTTCCCAGCTGACAGATTGTACGCTTTCCGGCGGGTCTATAGCTGTTCGTGCATACGCGGATGACGTAATGGTTCTACGAGTACTTCGCAATCCTGTGGAAATACCTTGACCAAAGGCTGTAGCTGATGATTTTTGTCGAAGTTCAGGTGCACTGCTTAATGAAAGTAAATGCAGGCTTCTTACCTTGCAATGTCTTGATGACACAGTTCTTCCATGGGCTATCATTGATCTTTGTCCGCTCAAAATGGCGGCGCTCAAGTGGAAGTCTGTTGCGGAAAAAATTCAGGGAGCGATACTAGAGCATGATTGGCGTTCTCTTATTCTGCCGCAGGAAGTCCGAATATTGGATACACATGTCTTACGCAAAGCTTATTACGTGGCCCAAGTTTATTCGCTTTCATCGATGATAGCGAAGAAACTAAAACACTTGTCTGGTCGTTTCTTATGGAAAAGACATATATTTCGCTTCCGGTATGAGGTGATCACGAAGCCTCGTTCCTTTGGAGGCTGGACCTGACTGATATACGAAGGAAGACGCAGATTGCTTTAAGTCCGTCGTACTGCTTTGACAATGACTCAAGAAACCCACACATTCACGCCTCGTTTATTTATCTGTGTCCGTCCTGTTATAGTCTTGAACCACATACTGATGTTGGTCGCATAAATTATAACTTAAAACACATTCGTAACTTCTATCATGCGGTGTGCTATTTAAGGGCTGATATTTTATGGAGAGCCGTCCTCACCATGAAATTACTAAAGGCTCGTTGGGAAGTAGCCCCTTGCGGGAACCTTGTAGGAAGAGAATCGCCGCAGACAACCTGGACGACAGTTCGGTTCATTAACAGTCTTCCGATTTCGCCGATGCGCGTAGCGTTCTCGTGGTGTGAGGTAGTAAATAACTTGATTCCAACGAACGAGCGACTTTTCCGTATTGGGCGTAGTGACACGGATTATGTAGTCCTCGTACATTTACAGATATGATACGACATCGCTTTACTTGTGGAGGTCTAATAGCAAATTGGTCCTGGATTTGTACACAACTGGCCTTCCTTACTCGATCTTCTGAGACTGTATACACTGCAGACATCATATTGCCCCCAAGTTGTTCCTTCTTTCCACGGTCGAAAATCCATACCGTTATGTGGTTGCTGGGACACATCGTTCCTTATGTTGTAGAGGGCGAGGGGGAGATCACGTGCAGTACGTGCAGTCTATTGGGTTTGCTTGCGAATACCTAGATCTCGAGGATATAAAAATGGTTCAAATGGCTCTGAGCGCTATGGCACTTAACATCTGTGGTCATCAGTCCCCTAGAACTAAGAACTACTTAAACCTAACTAACCTAAGGACATCACACACATCCATGCCCGAGGCAGGATTCGAACCTGCGACCGTAGCGGTCGCGCGGTTCCAGACTGTAGCGCCTAGAATCGCTCGGCCACTCCGGCCGGCTCGAGGATATAGATGAAGTATATATACACATGAGCGTATACAACTCTTGCAGTTAAATTGGAATTTTTCTTAGTTTGCCATTTAGAATATAATCTGATGTCGTTGTCCACACAAAATAAAAAAATTTAAAAGTACTAAAATATAAAAACTATATAAAAACAATTGTTGGTACATATCATGCGAGCTTGGTGGTGATTAGTCGGCTATGTTCTCCGTTCTTTTTCCTTTGTCCTTTTATTTATTATTGTTAGCCTATGTTAATTAATTTTTTCTCCCATTTGCATGTTATATTAGATGATGATTTGACTGTGGTCTACTAAAGTGTCAAGATATTAAAATAAAAAGATCGCGCAGTGGTTACCGCACTTGCCTAGTAAACGGGGGATCCAGGGTTCGAATCCCGGTCCGGTACACATTTTTAGTGCTCGCCACTGATTCCCCGTAATGTAACAACGCAGCTGATTGCAATGATCCCCTTTCTTCCCCTCTCCACTTTCAATTTACTTATAACAACAAAAAAGCGATTAAGGCATCCACTCTTGTAAAACTGGAAATCAGGGATTCTAGTCCCTGTCCGGCACAAATTTTCAATGTCGTCGTTCCCTTATACAGTTAATGGTTGTTCGTATGCGCAATTGCGAATACATTTCATGTACCCGAATATTTAATGTAACTGCACACAGAAGGACGAGTGTAGGCAGTGTAAGAGTGCAGGAAACGTGTTTCCCTGTAGCAGTGGTTTCAGTTTTGTACTTAGACTGGGAATCTGTATAAAAAAAAAAAACAGCTAAAGTTATAGAAAATTTCAGAAAAAAAATGGCTCTGATCACTATGGGACTTAACTTCTGAGGTCATCAGTCCCCTAGAACTTAGAACTACTGAAACCTAACTAACCTAAGGATGTCACACACATCCATACCCGAGGCAGGATTCGAACCTGCGACCGTAGCGGTCGCGCGGCTCCAGACTGTAGCGCCTAGAACCTCTAGGCCAACCCGGCAGGCATTTCAGAAAATTCCTAATACTTTGCTGCTGATGGTTTCACTTAAGATACGAAACTTGGTTGCACCCATTCACTATATTAGCATTGGCTAGCAGTTTTAAGTGGGATAACACCCTGTCATACACATAATTAGCCTACAGAACTAAAATTTTTCACGTTATTTTGCACAGTTTCCTATGACGTCAATAATTTAAACACATACTGCAATGTGAAAGTCTTACTTTAATACATACCGCCATATTGCAGAATACGCTATGTCGTCACTAATTTGTATTGCCAATGTGTCTTTCCTCGTAAATAACGGTAATACTTTCAGATTGTAATTAAACTTTCCCTATTTAACACGTTATAAGTAATTATCGTACAAGTACCGAACTTGGTAGCATTAATGTCCAAAGTATGATTTCCATGCGTCACAGCGCTACCGTCCAGTTCCAACTATGGCCACCAGGTGCCGTGATCAGCCATCGTGATTCATAGTCTCACACACCTGACAAGTCGCAGTGCACTTGTTGACGTGTTGACATGAGCTTGGACGAAAGGAGAAAAGAGCAGGGCATTATTGGTGAGGCTACACTTCGAGAATATCGCCGGCTGAAAGGATTATAGAACGGTCCTCATTCTCCACCTGCTGTGCGGAGCATGATGAAGCTCGAATCAACTGGATAACTGGGCGTCGCTCCAGGAAGAGGCCGATTACTGGTTGCACCACAATTGTTTGGTGAAATCGCTGTTGCTATGGCAGACATCACTGCGCGCAATTCTCGACCGTCAGGCAGTACACTTGCTGTGTCACGACAGATGAACATGCCGTGGTCCACTCTACGTAAGGTGCTTCGAACCATTCTCAAATGGTATCCGTGCAAGATCCATATCGTACAGCAGCTTACACCACAGGACGCACAACGACTTGTTGACTTCGCTCTCCACGTTCTCGCAAGGATTGAAGTTGACGAGGGCTGGCCCTGGACCATCCTATGGACAGAAGAAGCTCATTTTTCTCTGACGGGTGAGGTGAACACACAGAATAGCTGAGAGTTGGGATCTTCAACTCTGGTCATTGTGCATGAAGTTCCTCTGTAACGTGAACGTCTCACTGTATAGTGTGGCTTCACGGATACGTTCATCATTGGCCCATTCCTTTTTAACAGGTTGGCGCTCAAGGACCAAAGACGGGCAGTCTGACTAGCCAGCGTTTCTGCTATATGCTTCGTCTGCATGTCATATCTGCTCTACTGGAGAGAGAAAATTTGAACTCAACAGTATGCATGCAAGATGGGACACCACCGCAAATCGCTCGTGAAGTTCACCTGCTTCTCCGAAACATATATCGAAACGACTTAATTATCAGCCGATCGTTTCCAAATGCTTGGTCGGTACGATCACCTGATCTCATTCCCTGTGATTTCTGGTTGTGGGACTACCTGACAGACAGGGTTTTCCAGAGGAACATTCACGCATGTTCTGATTTGAAGCGCAGCATATCAAGAGAGATAGCCAGCATACCTACGGCCATGCTTCGTTCTGCTGTGCAGAATGCAATCGTGCGCTTTCAGAATTTTCTGCACAGTGATAGGCGCCATAATGAGCCCCTTTTGTAGCAGTAATGGTGCCGATATGTAATAATACTATGTACTTTAGGTAGCAGCACATTAAAAGTGTTTCTATTCAATTGATTCGGCATTATTTCTCTTCCCCACGTCCTTGACGTTAATGCTACCAAGTTTGGTCCTCGTACGGTAATTAGTTTCCGTGTGTTAACTTATTAAATAGGGGCAGTTTAATTATAGCCGCCCGGTATTTGCAGTCATTTCTTATCTCTGCTGTCAATAATCTCACCCGAAACTGGCGCATTTCGAATAATAATAAAATTAATTAGTTATTATTAGTTATAACAAATACCCAAACCCTGATCCTCTCACTACAGAGAAGAGATATGAACAGGATAGTAAATTGCCCCCGAAAGCAGTGGTGCTTGGTTCGAAGTAATCAACGGATCACAATCAAACACCTCGCTGCTCAACATGATGTCGCTCTTGGTAATGCTGACACACTCGTCCACGAGTTGGATGGACTCCTCGCCACCCAACACAAGACAGTAAAGAACAACGAAGGACCAAGAACCTACTGTGCGGAAGTGCTTGCACGTTACGAGACTGAACATGACAATATTTAGTCGAACATAGTCATAGACGGTGAAACATAGGAGCCGGAAGCAAAACGAAAGTCCATGGAGTGGTGCCTCACCACCTCTCCTACGACGAAAAAGTTCAAAGCCGCTTTCTTAGCCAGTAAATTCTTGGCGACGGGCTTCTGGACTCTGAAGGAGTTATTCTTTTTGATGTACTCCCTTATGGTGCAACCATCAGCTCGGATGTGTATTGTGCTACCCTCACGAAATTGAAGAAACAGCTTCAGCGTGTTTGTCGCTTTAAAAAGGCGACTGAACTTCTCTTCCTCCAAAACAACGCAAGGCCTCACATACGTTTGCGTACCCGAGAACAGCTAACAAAAAAATGGCTCTGAGCACTATGGGACGTAACATCTGTGGTCATCAGTCCCTTAGAACTTAGAACTACTTAAACCTAACTAACCTAAGGACAATCAAAAAGATTTCGGACTTGCAGCCGGTCGTAGTTAGCTTCCATCCACGATATTTCGACTGGACAACTGCCAGCCATCCTCAGGTGAGCCATCGAAGACTGATGAAGACGCCCTCCGTTCCGTAATATATAGCGTGCAGCGAGTATTCCGCGCATGCGTCAAAATCATATGGAGAGACGAACCACACCTCCCGCCAGCAGCACCCTCGCTGGTGGAACTGCAAAACTCAGCTGTCTTCGGCGTTGTCAATTGCCGCGGCCATCGGAGTACTCTGACGTCTTCGTCTGGAACGGGTCTTAGAGATGACGGGGTTCCACGCATTATCTAGCTGGTAGCCATTGTCAAGGTTGATAAGATTGTCTGTCATGCGAATTTCCACTGATTCTTTTATGACGGAGTCCCAAAAGGATGTTGCTGTGGACAAAATTGTTGTCTTGTCATACCCTATTGAGCGTCTAGTGGAAATGCAGTGCTGAGCAATTGCAGACTTGCTAGGTTGCAAAAGGCGAGTACAACACTGATGTTCAGTGCAACATTCTTCTACTGTTCGCAATGTTTGTCGTATATATGACATGCCACACTGACAAGGTATTTTATAAATTCCCGCCTTCCGCAATACCAGATCGTCTTTCACTGATCCCAGCAGGTCGGAAATCTTCGATGGTGGACGGAAAATTACTTTCACTTCGAAACCGTGGAGGATTCTGGCAATTTTGAAGGAAATGTTGCCAACAAAGGGAGGAAAAGCTAAAGATTTAGTAGACGTGCTCTTTTCTTTCTCCACTCCCTGTTTCTTTGGCTTAATTGCAAGTGCCTTGCTAATTTGCAGGGTAGAATATCCATTCTCTTTGAAAACTCTCTTCAGATGGGCAAGCTCTTCAGGCAAACTATCTGCATCTGACACTACATGAGCTTGGTGTACAAGTGTTTTAAGTACACTCATTGTTTGCGATGGGTGATGGAAGCTGGACGAATTTAAATACAAATCAGTATGTGTGGGCTTCCGATAAACCGAATGCCCCAGAAAGCCATCACTCTTCCGTCTAAGTAGCACATCCAAGAAAGGGGGGCAACCATTTTTCTCTAATTCCATGGTAAACCGAATGTTCTCATGAATGGAGTTGAGGTGATCTAAAAACTCCATTAATTTTTCTTCTCCATGAGGCCACACTACGAAAGTGTCATCCACGTACCTCCAAAAAACATTTTAAGAGATTTGAAAAGACTCCTTCCGAGGGACTGGAGCTTATGACTGCAATGGGCAGGAACGCAGAGTATCTTTATACCTAGTTCTTCGGCTACATCCGGTACACTGACATCCATGTGACTTCTTTGGACGTCCAAGAGAAGCAAGCACTTTCCAGAAAACCGGCATTGGTGGAGATCTCTCAAAAATGAGCAGGAAACCTCTGTAGTGACGTAGCCATTTGGTGTCATAGGGAGCGTGCGGCCA
This sequence comes from Schistocerca americana, assembly GCF_021461395.2. Lineage (NCBI taxonomy): Eukaryota > Metazoa > Arthropoda > Insecta > Orthoptera > Acrididae > Schistocerca > Schistocerca americana. The sequence goes on from NC_060130.1 coordinate 692,925,239, forward strand.
TAATTAATTTGATGCAGCAACATTCAGTCTGGAAATCCACCGAAACCAAATGACACAAAAGAACTTCACTGTCTGCATACTCAGTTGCACAAGCCTGCCGTAACGTAAACAAGGAAATCGGCCGCGCCCTTGCAAATTAACCATCCCGGCATTTGCCTGGAGCGATTTAGGGAATTCACGAAAAACCTAAATTTGGGTGGACGGACGCGGGTTTGAAGAGTCGTCCTCCCGAATGCGAGCCCCACTGCGCCACCTCACTCGATTTTAAATGTTTACCCTTCCCAACAAAAAGTCCGGATTGCGCTTTAGAAATCCTATAAACCAATATCTTCATGCCTGTTCGCCAGAGAAATGCTTTTTTATGCCAATACTGTACCGACTTCTGCTGCCTTCTTGCATAGAAGGTTTTTTGTGACACCTAAACCAACATGCTGCTGCCTAACAGTTTTTTCTTAAAACTCTTTTTTAGTGTTGGGATTCAACACAGGCTTACGGCCAAGTTTCCTAGTTTCATCTTTCTTTAATCCTTGTTCAGGCACTCCCGAAGAGCTCTTCGTGGGATGTTAAATGTCTTTGAATCCTTCGAAACAGTAATTCCGGATATATATGCTTCAATGACCTTCCGTAGATCCTCAGTAGTCCTCTTTGCACGAAGGTTTTGACAGGACTTTCCTACATCGTGAGAGAAATACATAAATGATGTTTTTACCTGCAGGTATCTTATTAACGTTTTTATCAAATTTACTAAAAAACAATTAAATATATTACAATCAATTTATGTGCATTAATACACGAAAGAATATATTTGAATCACATAGTAATCGAAGTATTAAATGAGGATGGTGTTAGAAATTTATGCTTACCTCCTTTAACTCATGGAAAATATTCAGCTTCAGTAGAAAGCAAACTTTTAGCACGCTACTTCATTCTGACGGCTGTCCAACTCACAATGAGGTTGATACTGTTGCAAGGATGCTACAAGCATGCAGAAGATCTCCCCCCTTTGTTATTCGTTACTTGCACGGTGCTGTCACCATCGGAATATTGACAAACTAACCATTAAACTGCACGTGACGTTGAAACCTGTACGGCGTTACTACCTTCAGTTACCCATTTCTAAGGTCGAATATAATAAAGTTTCTTGAGATTACTGGAATCCATTTGACACATTGCCCCACTGCGACTGTTAACGAATGTCCGAGCATATAGAACAGGTTCTCAAGATATGTGACTCGTTCCAACACTTCTTAAGTGAGAGAACCAAACACATTGCCCTAGACAGCGAGTGTTCATCAGAACAAGGATATCGTAAGGAGCGCCAGAGGCAGATGTGATATCACTGCTCTTGTTCTCCATGTACATACTCTATATGGCGAATAGACTGAGCATCAATGTGCGATCCTTTGCTGATTATACTATAGTATATGAAAGACTGTCGTCATTGAGTGATTTTAGAAGGATGAAGGATAACTTAGAATTTATATACGGTATGATGAATGACAGAGTATAAAAATGTAAGGTAAGCCATATGTGAAGGAAAGACGTTGTAATGTTCGAACCTACTTGACACAGTCATGTCATTAAATATCTAGTTCTAACATTACAAAGCGAAACAAAATCGAATGAGTTCTTCAGGTCGGTAGTAGGGAAAGCGAATGCTCGACGTCGGTTTATTGGTAGAATTCAGGGAAAGTATATCTCACCTATAAAGAAGACAGGTAACAGAACAACTGTGCGACACATTCTTGAGTACTGTTCTAGTATTTGGGATCCTCACCTGGTGTGACTGAAGGAAGACATCGAAGCAATTCAGATACGTGCTGCCAGATCTGTCACCGGTAGATTCGATAAAAACGTGAGTCTTACCTGTTGACTGCGGAAAGATTCTACAGCCGTATTTCGCATAACGACAGGGAAGACGACATAAGAGAAATTAGGGCTTGCATATGGACATGTAGGCATATGTTCACATAAATAGTAGCTTTCCCTCGTTGGCGAATGGAACAGAAAAGCGAATGACTGGTACTGGTAGAAGTTATCATCCGGCATATACCTTATGGTGGCTTGCGGACTATCTATGCCGCTGAAGATATGCGAGTAGATGTAGATCCGCTACTCCGTACGTCATTACTATTCAACTGCTGCTTAGCCGTGTTTACAAAGTTTTCACATCAAAACCGTTTCTGTTGTAGTTAGAAAGGCAAATGAAATATAGACACCTAGACAGACATGTTACAGTTACGCAGGTGCTACTCGAGCTACGATAAATTACCAGCAAACCCCATTGCCAGACTTGAGCACATAACCAGAGAATTCCAACAAATGTGGATTGATAATGTTTGAAAACGAGATAATTGGGGTTTAAAATTGTGGCAAAGTTCATAAAAAATTGCCTCAGTAACTGGAGCCGCGAACTTAACATTTTATGGAGGACACATCAAGAACACAACCAAAAATATTAAATCGTATACAAAAAGCCAAATTTTTTAGAGACATACGTTCTCAATAAAATAGATAACCTTATAGAAAGCTATATCTATAACTAAAATCAAACTCCGTGATCTACCGCGTGATGTGTGGCGGAAGGTATTTTCTGAACCACTGTCGTCCTCCCCTTTCCGGTTGCAGTCTTCAATGGTCTCGCGAGGACGACGACTGCTAATAAGCCCCCATGTGAGCTCGAGTCTCTATAATTTTATCTTCATAGTCTTTTTGGCACGGACATTGGATGAAGCAATATATTAGTTGAATCTTCTGGGAACGTCCGCTCTAGGAATTTTAACAGTAAACCACACAGTGTGCGCGACATCCCTTTTTGGTGTCTGTCACAGGAGATGGATGAGTATCTCCGAGGCGCATTTGCGCTTTCAAGTGAACCTGCTACGAAGCGCCCTGCTGTTCTTTGGATTTTCTCTTTTTCGTCTATTAATCCTATGACAAACGAATCCTAGAATGAGAAGCATTACTCAGGTATTGTTCGAACGAGGGTTTCGTAAGCTACCTCTTTTATGGGTGGACTGCATTTGTTGAGGACTCTCTCTCTCTGTCTGGCATCTCCCGCCCTCGTTAATAAGCAATGAACTTTTATGTACTATATTACCAGTTGGCACAAATGGCGCGGCAGTATTTCTAAAATAAAGTCTGAGATAAAATAAAAATAATTTGAATTCAGTCCATACTATGCCTCTATTACAAAAAGCAAGGAACAAAGCGATGCAAAATAACAATAGGGCCAAACTAAACCTGTTCGTGGAACTCCAATCTACATTTTGAATGCCATAAATCAACTTCACACCAACAAAGTAGGGACTTGTCTTACTGAATGTAACTATATGGAATGTAACTGCTTACAGGACTTGACGCATCAAACCACAACTAAAACCTTTTACATGTAATTAATGATAGAGAGCCTAACTAAAACTGAAATATTTGACCATCGACTGGAAAAGGGTGTGGCGGAAAATCCACAATCCAGTTTTATATGGTAGCCATGTGGTACTAAGCGATTAATGCTACATTTTCAGTCAAAGAAAAATTACATAAGATACAATTGTCGTAAACACTCTTATGGAATAAATGCCAAATAATCGATTCCCGTTCCGACAGCTGTTTATTCAGGACGCAACTTACAATACGGAAATGACCCACAAAAAACAAGTAATATTTTCACTAGCTCATTAATTACAACAGACTATATCACCAAATCCCAATATCACAGAAATCACAATCTTACCTATTCTTCATGCAGTTTTTAAGCACGTAATGTTCCTACATAAAACAAAATTCCACCTACAAGGAGTGGCTACAGGACTGCCTCAATACAACACTCCGAACTTAAGCTTTCTAAAAGAGGTAATCTAACTTCCAGGGCTGGCAAGAAATTTAATAGTGGAACAAACCCTATCTCATCATAAGCATCCCGACACCTATTAGTGGACAACAATATCAGGTGGGTTGAATCTTCGCCTTTATGACGGCTTGAAGTCCGCTGGAGATACTTTCAGTGAAGTGGCTGGTTGTCTGTGGAGGAGTGACAGCCAATTCTTCCTCAATATCTTGAACTAGAGAAGATAGCGACATTGGACGCTGGGGTCTGGAGCGAACTCGACGTTCAAACTCATCCAAAAGCTGGGCCACTGGGACTTGCTCGGGACCCTGGAAAGGTCATTCCATTTCAGGAATGTTATTGTACACAAATCATTGCCTCACAGACGGTGTTTTATGCCAGCGTGCATTATCAAACTCAAGCAATCATCGTCTGCGAACTGAACGCAGCACACACTGCTGTAAGATGTAAGATGTGATAATATCCTCCAGGATTTAGTGGTTTCTTAAGCGTAATAAGACCACACGCTAATCACGAAAACACCCCTATACCATAACACCATTTCCTCCGTGCTTTACTGATAGCACTACACGTGATGGCAGGTGGTGATCTCCAGGCATTATCCAAACCCCAACCCTTCCATCGGCCGGCCGGAGTGGCCGAGCGGTTCTAGGTGCTACAGTCTGTAACCGCGCGACCGCTACGCTCTCAGGTTCGAATCCTGCCTCGGGCATGGATGTGTGTGATGTCCTTAGGTTAGTTAGGTTTAAGTAGTTCTAAGTTCTAGGGGACTAATGACCTCATAAGTTAAGTCCCATAGTGCTCAGAGCCATTTCAACCTTTCCATCTGACTGCCAAAAGCTGTAGCCTTATTTATCACTTCAAATTACTGTTCAATATCGTCGCACTTTCCTGCCTCCAGTGTCTCGTAGCAGTGACTACAAACATGTGTGCCTTATGACTAGCTGCTCGATCGTTGTACTTCATTTATTTTAAAGCCTTATGCGCAGTCATTGTGCTAAGTGGACTGCTACTAGCACTTTCGAACTCAAGAGTGGTTCCTCTCACTTATTTCCAATTATTTACGACCACCCTTTGTGATGCTCGATGGTCGGTGTCCGTCTTGGTTTAGCTATGGTTGATTCTTTGCGTTTCCGCTTGAGAACCACATCGTGAACAGTCGACTTTGGCAGCATCATAAGGGTTGAAGTGTTCCTACAGGATTTGTCACTCAGGTGACACCCAATAACTACTTCACGTTCGAAGGCACTGAGGTCTATTCACAGACCTTTTCTCCTGTTAATACTTCACCGGCAACACAGTACCTCGCAACTCTTTTTATGCTGCCCGATCCACGTTTTGGACATTTGTTGGTCAATTCAGCAGTACGTAGTGGTGTCCGTATACTTTTGATTTTATAGTGTGTAAAACAATACACTTACAATCGATAAGCAAAGGGACACACACACGGAATCATTGCACACCAGTAAAGGAATGTGGTTCAAGAGGACTATGTTTTCGAGATTCAACAAATCACGTCATTTTTGAGAAGGATATTTGCTTTCACGACCTAGGAAAAATGTTGTTATTCAGTTTATACACTCCTGGAAATTGAAATAAGAACACCGTGAATTCATTGTCCCAGGAAGGGGAAACTTTATTGACACATTCCTGGGGTCAGATACATCACATGATCACACTAACAGAACCACAGGCACATAGACACAGGCAACAGAGCATGCACAATGTCGGCACTATTACAGTGTATATCCACCTTTCGCAGCAATGCAGGCTGCTATTCTCCCATGGAGACGATCGTAGAGATGCTGGATGTAGTCCTGTGGAACGGCTTGCCATGCCATTTCCACCTGGCGCCTCAGTTGGACCAGCGCTCGTGCTGGACGTGCAGACCGCGTGAGACGACGCTTCATCCAGTCCCAAACATGCTCAATGGGGGACAGATCCGGAGATCTTGCTGCCCAGGGTAGTTGACTTACACCTTCTAGAGCACGTTGGGTGGGACGGGATACATGCGGAAGTGCATTGTCCTGTTGGAACAGCAAGTTCCCTTGCCGGTCTAGGAATGGTAGAATGATGGGTTCGATGACGGTTTGGATGTACCGTGCACTATTCAGTGTCCCCTCGACGATCACCAGAGGTGTACGGCCAGTGTAGGAGATTGCTCCCCACACCATGATGCTGGGTGTTGGCCCTGTGTGCCTCGGTCGTATGTAGTCCTGATTGTGGCGCTCACCTGCACGGCGCCAAACACGCATACGACCATCATTGGCACCAAGGCAGAAGCGACTCTCATCGCTAAAGACGACACGTCTTCATTCGTCCCTCCATTCACGCCTGTCGCGACACCACTGGAGGCAGGCTGCACGATGTTGGGGCGTGAGCGGAAGACGGCCTAACGGTGTGCGGGACCGTAGCCCAGCTTCATGGAGACGGTTGCGAATGGTCCTCGCCGATACCCCAGGAGCAACAGTGTCCCTAATTTGCTGGGAAGTGACGGTGCGGTCCCCTACGGCACTGCGTAGGATCCTACGGTCTTGGCGTGCATCCGTGCGTCACTGCGGTCCGGTCCCAGGTCGACGGGCACGTGCACCTTCCGCCGACCACTGGCGACAACATCGATGTACTGTGGAGACCTCACGCCCCACGTGTTGAGCAATTCGGCGGTACGTCCACCCGGCCTCCCGCATGCCCACTATACGCCCTCGCTCAAAGTCCGTCAACTGCACATACGGTTCACGTCTACGCTGTCGCGGCATGCTACCAGTGTTAAAGACTGCGATGGAGCTCCGTATGCCACGGCAAACTGGCTGACACTGACGGCGGCGGTGCACAAATGCTGCGCAGCTAGCGCCATTCGACGGCCAACACCGCGGTTCCTGGTGTGTCCGCTGTGCCGTGCGTGTGATCATTGCTTGTACAGCCCTCTCGCAGTGTCCGGAGCAAGTATGGTGGGTCTGACACACCGGTGTCAATGTGTTCTTTTTTCCATTTCCAGGAGTGTAGATCCCTAGAAGCGTATTTAATTAATATGGGAGCAAATATTTTCGTTTCTATAAAGACTTATTTCTATTCATTCTAAGAAGAATTTTGTTTCCAAAATCATTTTAGTTTCCTGAAAGGACCTACGGGCAAAAATATTTGAATTACCATGAAGAGTTTTATTTTTCCAAAACATATTTTTATATAATAATCTTGGATTTTAGAAGAACTTCTCGACGATTTCAAGACGAATGTATACAAATCAGCCAGAACTTTATGACCACAAATCGATATAGACCCGTCGGGGCGATAGCAGCGTCACCTGGCGAGGAACGACAGAGGAATGACTGCTAGTCAGACACCTGCACGGTGTACATAGTATCAATGAGTGTGCCGTCTGTTTGTATAATGGGGAAGGCGCGCGATCTATACGAGTTATACCGAGGACAGATTGCGAAGGTTCGGCACGAGTACTTCCGAAACTGCACGACTTGCCGGGTGTCGGAGAAATGCTTTGTTGATTGTCTTCAGTAAGTGGCGAAACCAAGATGAAACCACGTCCAGACGCCGCGGTGTTGGTAGGCCACCACTCATTACAGCTGTCGGACGTCGTAGGTTGAGCAGACTGGTAAAACAGGACTGGCGGTGAACTGCGGTGGAACTAACATCAGACTTTAGTGCTGATCAGAGTAAAAGTGTGTCTGAACTCACAGCCCACCGAACGCGCATAAAGATGAGCCTCCGCAGCCGACGACCCATGCATGTGCCAATGTTAACACCACATCGGCAACTACGACTGAAATAGGCAAGTGACCATTGGCACTGGCTGGCGCAGTGGCAGAGCGTTCCATTGTCTGGTGAATCCCGATACCTTCTTCATCATGCTTGTAGGAGGGCGCGAATGCGTCGTCTTCCAGGGGAACACTGTCTTGACATCTGTAATGACGGAGAGAGAAGAGCTGGCTGCGGCCCGATTACGCTCTGCGGAACATTCACGTTGGCATCTGTGGGTCCAGTGGAGCATGTGGAAGGCACTATGACGGCCAAGGGGTATCGTACACTGGCTACAGACCATGTATACCTTCATAACGATCATGCGTCCCGATGATAGTGGCATTTTTCAACAAGATAATGCGCCATACCACAAGGAGTGGTTCGAGGAACACAGTTTCGATTTCCAGTTGATGTGCTGGCCCCCAACTCGTCAGATCTGAATCCGATCGAACACATCTGGGTTGTGATTGAACGTGGCGTCATGAGCTCATCGTCCCCTTCCAGAATTTACTGGAGTTAAGTGACCTGTGTGTGCGGATTTGGTGCCAACTCCCTCCAGCAACCTACCGGAGCCTCATTGCTTCTATGTCACGACGCGTCGCCGCTGTTATCCGTGCCACAGGTGGACTTAATGGCTATTAAGTAGGTGATCATAATGCTCCGGGTGATCTGTGTATTTTTCCAGTTAAAGTTTGTTTATTAAGAAGAATTTGTTTCACGAGAAAACTTATTTTAAATTTTACTGTTAAATAGCCGCTTGGCCATATTGGGGAAGGTGATGATCGGCGAGGAAAATAGATAAAAAAAGTGAGAAAAATAAAATTAAAAATGAGATCTCAGACGATAAGAACTTTAAATGCTGAAACTTGGGTTCCACGTGCGCATCCCGGCCCAGCACAATCTGCCAAGAAGTTTCGAAACAGCACATAAGTCGTTACTGGCCTCCTTGATCGAGTTTCATCTTCAAGATAGTAATTCTTGTATCTTTATTCTCTAAATAGATGCCTAATTTTGGAAGGTAAAAGTCGCCAAAATCTTATGGGAAAGTTACAAACACTTATTTACTACCGCAAAAAAGACTTAGAGCAATAGATACCACTATCGACCTCCATTATTGGAAATGAAACAATGACCAGTAAACATGGAAGGTTCAAAGCTTCAAGAGCTACCCTCGTATGTTTCAGCATGCATTGCAGATCTCTCCATCTTGCACTCGGTACACATTCTAGACACTGTCTCTTCTCCATAGAGTCTGACTTCTCATACCTGTCTTCAGAATGTACTAAAGTAATTTAGATCCTGGCGCAGTTTCTGTTCACCCGATCACAATCTTCACACGTATTGCAGTGGTGCGTTAATCCTGCACTGCTCTAGTTTATAAACCAGGGTACACCTTTTGCCGATTGAGAATTGTTTTTCTCACTATAAAAATGGTAATTGAACGTCCTATCATGTAACCATTTCTTGGAATCAGCGAAAACAATTTCTCCACAATAAAAATTTGTTGTACCATTCGACTCGGTTGTACAATATGAGGCCCGAGACATGAAAGTTTCCTCGCACCAACAAAATGGAATGTAAGCAATACAGAATTCATGGGGTTTCTAGCAGCAATGCTGCCGCACGCTCGTATGACTGCCAATAAAAATATGCTACGTGGTTTACATAATTTTAAAATGCACTGGTTTCCCTAAATTAACAAACACTAAGAAATTGATAACAACATAAATAGTATGTTTATTATTTGCTGAAACATAGCCAAGAGGTGAAAATGGCACAGTGCTAATAATAGATGAAAACACCTGTTTTGTGTTCCAACCTAAAAAAAATTTAAGTCTATCAAATTGAAATATCAGTCTGGTATACGCACTGTGAATACTGTGAGCAGTAATATAACACTTATAGTAGCGTGTAGTATAGTAATATAATAATTTATGGTACTGATACGAGTAGCCCATTTGCAAAACGAGCTTTGTGCATAAATTTACGAAAATGAGTTTATTGTATGTTGCTTTACGATACTTACTTGTAATTTAGCAGCGTCTCCGGTTCCTAAGCAAGCTATAATACTTTTAAATTAGACCTCGAAAACGGCAAATGATTGCAAAACCTGCTAGATGCATGTCATGTATGGATGAAATATTTACAGGCCAATGTTTACGCTTACAAAAGGTGCTATACGTATCTTTACCAGTGTAACATGGCTGTCCAACGGATGGAGTTGCAATATCTAGGCCGGCCGGAGTGGCCGTGCGTTTCTAGGTGCTACAGTCTGGAGCCGAGCAACCGCTACGGTCGCAGGTTCGAATCCTGCCTCGGGCATGGATGTGTGTGATGTCCTTAGGTTAGTTAGGTTTAATTAGTTCTAAGTTCAAGGCGACTGATGACCTCAGAAGTTAAGTCGCATAGTGCTCAGAGCCATTTGAATCATTTTTTTGCAATACCTATTGTTATGCTTTCCATGGGAATAGCGTTGCACTCCACTTTGTCAAAGAAAACAACGAAAAAATTCTTATTTCTGTTGTAAATAGCTAGGTTGCCTGTACTTAGAGTTACACTGTACCATAACTACAAAACTACAGTTCGGTAGTTTTGGTACAGCGCATTAATGATGCAGTAAACGATAGGGTTACCGGTAGTACTGGCAGCATTGGTAAGCAAAGCAACATAAATGAATCTGTGAGAGAGAAAATGGGAGACAAAGACTTATCTTTGCTTACTGTTTGTTTTTCATATGATTAAAGCTGCATATCTTTCGGTGTCAATCCGCCGAGTATTTTATATCCTTAAAATATATATTCCATTTAATAGCTAATAAAAATCAGTTCACTGCGTAATTTCTGCGCTTTTATGCAACAAAAGCAATTATTTTTGATGCAAGTGCATATTGAATGCATAAACGTATAATAATTGTTGTTATTTTGTACTCAGTAGAACGTTCTTCGTCATGATTATGGGTAAGAGTTTCCTGTTATTATTGATGGGAGCTTATGGGCACTCTACACCGAGGTTATCAGGGCACTATTATTGACAAGTGCGAAAGTTGTTCATAATTTGCTGGAACATATTCTATACAAGCTCGACGAAACATTGAAGCTCTGGTTGATATGTTTTCGTTTTCCCTTCTTTTTGAGGAAATTGCATTTTCTAGCGCTGTATGATAAATCTGTATTGCTTCTTATTTTTGCAACAACATTCCTCTGTCTCTTGTTACAAATCAATAATTTTCGGCTAAAACCAGAATTAACCATTGAAAGTTTGAATAGTGCAGTAAATACTGTTTATTTTTAAGTAACACACAGGAGTATAACTACACAGAATAAAAATGTTCTGTAAGTTACATGACATTTACACATCCTCACTCAGTTTCTAAACGGTTCACCACTGCCGGTTTCTAGGGGAACCTAGTAAGAAACAGATCGCTCGCCAAACAAGGCGATCGAAATGAGATAACACTCGACAGGTATGAAACACACCCAACGTACAGGTAACGTGGTTACAACCTTAACTGACCAAAGCTAAAAGGGAAACTACAGTAGTCCACGCTTACTTACGATAGTCTACGGTAGCCCATGGTAGTTTTACAACTCTAGCTATACTGCGTAGTGTGAAGATTCAGCTGTGAAGTTTTACTGCCAACTGTTTCACTTACGCGCCAATTTCTCTGAGTTCTTTGAAGTGCATGCGGCCTATAAGCTGACGACTTGTTGTTGCGGACGCTTTAGTGATATTTGTTTAAAACGGATGAAAGTAATATGTCAACAGAAAATACCGCTAGTGATAATAATATAAACTTCATTCGAAAGACTAAACCAGGAAGATCAAATAAGAGGAAGATATCTCTTCAGTCACGCTAAAGAAATGAAGCTTAAGTTTCAAGATATGTTTGTCAGTATTTTTATTCGAATTTTGGAATTAATTTACATAACGTTATTATTTTTCAGCCTGACGTTAAATAGTGTGTGCTCCCATAAGCATTCTAGTCTAAAGGCTGCATATGACATTAGTGACATTCCTCTGGAAAACGTGCTATTAGCGTGGTAGTGGTATGGAGAGATGGACCGTGAGCAACAACAGGCATTCCGATAGTTCCTGGACAATAGCAGTCGAATTCCGGTCAGTATTAAAAGTCACAGGAACTGTCATAATCAGCAAACTTATCTTTCCTGTAGGCTTATAGTGTCAAAATTCCAAGTGGAAAGAACTTCGCACATGTACAGTCGTGGACAAAACGAGCGAGACCCCTCGCCTTTTCATTATGCTGATCCGCACGGCTTTAAAGTCTGCTGAAACGTCCCCTTTGAAAAATTGTACAAGACTGTGCTTAACCTGACATACAATATTTTTAGCGCAACGCAATCTGACTTTCAAAAATCCCTACAAAAAAATGGCCCTGACTAACATTAACCTATGCGTTTCACAAATCGCTTACCTCACAAAAATCTTGGTTACTCGAACTACTGCAATACAGCGAGCGCCACTACTGCCAGCTAAATAAAAGATTCAAACTACGGAAGGCACTAACTACTGATAGGGATAGTTAGCAAATGAAAGATATTAATAGAGAACAAACAATGTATTTACCTTAATAGTCATAATATATATAGCAGTTCATGACAAATTACAAAACTCCGCCATCTCTCTCCCCACTGCTGGCGGCTCACCTCCAACTGCGCAACGCTACGCGCTGTTCACATCCAGCTGCCGCTACCCATCACTACAATGGCAGACAACAATGTAAACCAGCCACAGACTACACACAGCACAGCCAGTGATTCTCACACAGACCGCTACGTAACGTTGCCAGTAAGAAAACATAAACAGCCTACTTACACTGCTACACAGCATAACAGGCAAGGCGACGAAGTGCTACCAACATACTATGCACAGGCGTGAAATTGACAAACTATCTGAACTTTTTTAGGCTGTTTTCAATAATTTGTAAGACTATATTAATGCTGATTAGTGTGTTAAATACAACACGTAAATATAAGTCGGAACTGAAAGAAGAAACGCTAATTGGTATGAACTGTACCAAAAAAATGAATTTCAACTTATCGTGATAACATAACTGTTTTAGTAAGACAAAGAACCCCAGATTGATACGAATTAGCAAAATATTATCCGCATTCGGCCGCTAAACGGTCTGTGTCAACGTTCAGACCAGTCATACTGGATTACCGTTGCTGACCTACCATGAAAGTGTGCAAATTTAGCAATGCGTGAAGATTCATAACGAAATTCAGTTAAAAATCATTCAGTGCCAAACTTAAGTCAACTCCATTATTCACAGAAGCGGAAAAAGTAGGCAGTAACATGTATGAAATTCTACAAGAGTGTCATATTGACATCCACAGGGCGCCAGTACAGAATAAAGGTAGCGATAAAACGTATTGGGGGCGCGAGAATTTCTTAAAATTGCTTTACTGATATTCTACTTGCCTCCATCGAGATTAGAACCGGAAACAAACCAGACCTTCCTTTCACTACGCTAGCAGACAACCCAGGCAAACAGCCCTCTATTATTACCCCAGACATTAATAAGCCGGCAATTTCGCAATGAAAGTGGCAAAATGATCTGCAGTTTCTGTTGCATAGAGCTTTCTGGACTCAAAAACATGAATTTTCTTCCTTTATGTCACCGCTTATGTGACAATCATTCGGCATGTTTATCGAAATAACAAAATACTGTTATTAGAGAGTAAATTTAGTAGGATACTTCTGCACCACCCCAGGAAATAAACGGCTACATAGCTGCCAAACGTATTCTACACTGTTTCGAATTCTCCACTAGACTCGCCACAGCCAGAAAACGTTCATTAGCCGAAGTGTTTCATAAGCTAGCTAGCAATGGGAATGTTCGCACTTCTAAAACGCGGTGGCATTAATACTGGGATGTGAATTACCACGTGTATAGGCAAATGGATTCTATTTGCATTCCTGCAAACGTGATTTAGATCGAAAGCGTAGCTACGATTAATATGCTGATGTATCGACTGCAACTAGAACATTTCGAATAAAGAGTAGGGGGTGTTATTTATGCGGCCCTCATCTTCAGTAGCTGTCGTAGCTGTTTTCGTTGTTAGGATTTCGGCACCTAAACCGGTAAAAACGGAACCCTACTAGTCTCACTTTCTTGACCGTCTATCAGTCTTAAAACCCGTTTACCTCCAGAACGGGTAGACATAATAAGCGGAAATGTATCGCACTTCTTGCGGTAACCGCTTCCTTGGTGGTGTAAAAAAGTGAGCTTCTATGTCAACGCAATCTAAAGATACGGCCGTTTATGTAAAGAAAATTTACGCGAAAGGTCAAAAAATGGGTTCAAGAACTATGTGACCAAACTGCTTATGTCATCAGCCCCTAGAACTAGAACTACTTAAACCCAGCTAGCCTAAGGACATCACAGACATCTATGCCCGAGGTAGGATTCCAACCCGCTACTGAAGCAGCCGTTCGGTTCGTGACTGAAGCGCCTGGAACCGCTCGGCCACCGCACCCGGCGGAACCCTATTCACCTCATGTATAATGATAAAATTTACTGTCTAGTGATGATAAACTGTATTCGCCAGCAACTCAGATAGTTTGATCACGGAACTTTTACGAAGCTACATTCAAACTTTGTTCGAAGTCGTCTGCAATATCCATTTATAAACACCCTAGGAACGTCGTATGCGATATCCACTTCTGAAGACGCTGGCAGATACTGCAGTACCATAACAAGTAGGTAAGAATTTATTGTTATTGGTCCATGCATGACACTTTATTTCAATATCAATGTAACGCGCCTGGGTGTTCGTATATGGCTGAAGCTAGTGAACAAAAAGTAAATAAACAGCAAGCAACTTCGATGTTCAAATCAAATGAAAGTCACATGTCGCAATTACAACATAATTTCGTTGTTACATCTACATGACTACATCAACAGGATTTCTTTGCAATCCAGACTTACGTGCCTGGCAGAAGGTTCGGACTATTTCTCTACCGTCCCACTCATTAACAGTGTGCGGGAAAATGGACCACTTAAATCTTTTCTTGCGAGCCTTGAATTACATTATTACTATGGTTTCTTCCTGTGTAAGTTCCCGAGGAAATAATGTTTTGGCATTCAGAACAGATGTTGCTGATTGAAATTTCGTGAAAAGATCTCGCGGCAACGAAAAACGCTTTTGTTTTCATGAATGTTACCCCAACCCGATTATCAAATCTGGGACCCTCTCTCCCCTATTTCGTGACATTACAAATCGTGCTACCGTTCCTTGGACGTTTTTGCGTGCACAGTCAATCACGTCTGTCAGGGATATTATAGCAGTGGACTGACAAATGTAGTGTAGGCAGTGTTTTCAGTTGGCCTGTTGCGTATTCTTAGTGTGCGGCCAATAAAACGCAGTCATTCGTTTGCCTTCCCCACAAAAGTGTGTTTTCGATCGTTCCAGTTTAAGTTTTACTGGGCACTGAGATGAACTGACAGTGCTTCGATTTGTGTTTTGTCATGTAACCGAAAGTTAATTACTGTTATTGGACGTAGCTTTCGAGTTTAATGTATTCCTCATTCAACAGAGTACACTCCTCGTACACCACACATAACTGTTTCAAAGTATTAAATTGTTACTGATGTTACCAAGTTGCAGTAGTCATCTTAACTTGCCGTTTTGAAACAAAGGAAAATATTATAGTGAAATGTAGCAAGTAAGAAGCGGAGTATCCAAATAAACAAACATTTCCGGTTTAACTAGTTGCAGTAGGTCTATTACACAGTAACGTAAATTAGGAGAAAAGTCCATTAGTAGATCGTTATCAGGGAAACCAGTCCTCATAATGCAAAGTGCCACTACAAGAAAGAAAATTTCCAAACATGTCAATGAGTAGTCGAGGAAAGTGGACGCATTCTGTCTACTGAATTCTAACGCACGCCACTTACGAGGGGACACGCCAAATGTCATACCCCGATCTTGCTGAAACTTCGCTCACTGAAAGAGGGGACAAAATAAGCGAACACGTGCCTCGGCTTATCTGCTTACACTCTACCGCTTCTGAGAAAACGACGGTCAAAGTTTTCAATGCGCTGTTGCTGTAGTGTAGGTAACCTCATAGCGGGTAAGGATTCAGCTGAAGCGGTGGCTCTGCGGCTACCATAGCGACTTCGGAACTTTGCGCTGCTAGTTCGAAACCCGGTTTTTCCTTTTTTCCCCCTCTCACTCTCTGAATTATCTACGAATGTTTATTCTAATGTTGAAACACTGTTGTCGTTATTCGTCAGTTAATTTACTGTGTAAAGAAATAAGTTAAAAAGGGAACACACAGTGCGTAGTGGGGCGATCACTCTGTTGTAGAAATAATTCAGAAGCCAAGATCGCTTAAATACTGTTTACTGGATAACCGGTTTTAACACACTAAAGGTACCATCATCGGATCTGAATGTAGATTAACACTTATAAACCATTTGGATATAACGATACATGAGGCAGACCAGATGATTTTAGATCAGCTTGTCTCTTTCGTTTATTATTTTTTAAATTTATTAATTACACATAAGTTAATTGGCGAATAATGACAACATTATTTCAACATAAATTAGAAAAAAAAATAATTCGTAGATAATTCTGATAGAGAGGCAGGAAAATAACAATAATAAAAAAACCAATATGGTCTCGAAGACGGGAATCAAAGTTAAGAAGGAACGACGGTAGCCTCTGAGCCACCGCTTCAATTGCGTTCTCGGCTGCAGAAAGTATCTACACTATAGCAACAGCGCGTTGATAACTTTGACCGTCGGTTTCTCGGAAACGGTCGAGTGTCTGCAGATAAGCCGAAACACACGTTCGCTTATTTTGTCCTCTCCTTCACTGAGCAAAGTTTCCGGACAATCAGCTTATGACACCTGGTGAGTTCCCCTCGTTAGTCGAGTCGCTTCTTACGTCCGGCGAGAATTATGTATGCCTCAGAGTAAACTGCGCCATTTGGAAACACGGCGAGCGTGGATAAACACGTTTTCCTTCTTATAAGGCAACCTTCTACAGCTAAAATTCACGAAGTGTTCTTCAGGTTGCCTCAGATATTTCAGAAATGTTTCTTGCGTTAGGCCTGCCGCATATGCAAAACGTAAACATTTCATTTCATGTAATATTTATCAGGATAAGACATGACAAGAGTGGACCAGTCCCTTCTGAGAAAAATTACAGATTCTAAGTTGCTCCACTATGTAATGACACGGGTACGGGCTTGTGATCTCTCGTTTATGCCATCAATTTCCGTGTTACACATACTTGGCCACTGCGTTGTGGCTGCCATCGTGGACGAGGCAGTCTATTTCCTGCTAGCGCTGTTTCCGCAGCAGATATTAACCGCGACGAATCATTCAGTCAACGCTAAATGGTCCATCTAGCTGAGGCAGACAAGGGCGCTATAACAGCACTCCATGCAGAGGGATCTTCAAATGGCTATATAGCAAGAACTATAGGTCTTCACAAGTCGACGGTAGCCAGGTGGATCAGACGAAAGGAAGAGAGAGGTAACCTGAATGGGAGGCCTCATGGCCGTCGCCGCAAAACAACAGCAGCTCAGGATCAGCAGATACGCCGTTTCAGTGAGAACCACCCATTTGTCAACGCACGACAAATTCAGCAAACTTTGGGTCTCAATGTTAGCAGTAAGACCGACACTCGTCGTCTAAGGGAAGATGGACTGAGAGCAAGAAGCGCTGCTGTGAAAGAGACATTGACTGTTTCCCACAGAGAAGCTCGCCTTGCTTTTGCTGCTGAAAATGTCGACAAACCTCTCCAGTTTTGGAGGCGAGTGAGTTTCACGGACGAAAAAGTTTTCTCTACGGCATCAACCGTAAAAGTACTTGTTTACCGGCCTAAAGGTGCTAGGCATAATCGAAAATATATTTACAGTTGCCGAAGTAGTGGCAGGGAGTCGGTAACGGTATGTGCATGGATATCGGCCGAAGGGTGTGGGCTCCTGTGAGAAGTGGAAGGAAGATTCGATGCGCGCAATTACATATCAATTCTGGAGAACGTGATGTTGCCTTCTGTGACAGCAAGAGTTGGCGATGATCAGATCATGTTCCAACAAGATCGCTCGCCTATTCATATGGCATGTGTGATTAAGAGGTGGTTCGACGATCATAGTATTATTACTGTAAAGGAATGGCCACCTAAAGGAGCTGACATGAATCCCAATGAGAAAATTTGGGCAGAAATGGTCAGAGTAATACGAGAAAAGGGGCAGTCACCGTCGACTCGCCGACAGCTTTCTGATGTGATTCACGACGCTTGGAATGAGTTACTTGAATCTCCTCGTTATGTTGGTCGAGTTGTGGGCTCAATGCCCAACAGACTTCGAGTTGTTGTGGAAGCCGAAGGAGGCTATACGCGATACTAAGCAGCATCAGCAGAGGTGTTGTTTTTTTTCCGGCCCTTCACTAATCAGCAGCAACAGCTGTTTCAACTTTTCTTTTTTACGCAGTAAGTGGAATACGGACAAACAAATTACAAGATATGTAATATTTAATTTGATAAGAGAAGAAATACTCACCTTATATATTCATGCAGTATCTAAAAAATACATGACACACGTGTATATGCAAGAAGGGTACAAAACAATTCAGCACAAATGAAAAATATTGAGGAGAAGCTCGCCGATAAAGGCTTAATTGGAGAACAAAGGTTGGTCTAGAACGAGAGGTAAGGAGGCCCGAGAAAGCAGAGATAATCAAATACCCAATAGACTTTGAGTCGTTGTCGCAACAGAGGGCGGTTGGTATATGCAATTCGGAGCAACAGTAGAAGAATAGTTTTATTTACTGATTTTTGAGGCTTTATTTTGTGACGGCTAAACAGTGCTGCATCATGAGACCCACAATTTGTCCACATGTGGCTAAACATCAGAGGTGTAAAAAATTTTGAGAGGTTGCGAAGTTCTCTGTAAGAGTAACGTGTTTTAGACAAGAAGATGATTTTTAGTTCATTTCATTTTAACCATTCACACTATGCTTTGACATTCTAATCTTTGATTTCATTTTATTATTATGTATCTTTTCTTCAGTGAAAGTCAACGGTAATAAGTTTCAAGATATGAAGAATAACTGGAAGTTTTTAATTTGTGGAATAGCGTATTTAACAGTTAATATTTTCAACAAATCTGTAGTTACAGGACATATTAAGAAGCAAGTCAAAAATGGCATTGTGGATAGATCAGGTTGGCCTCTAAAGGGTAACGACGGTAAAATAGCAAACACGAAACTATGGGTAACAACTATGTTAATGGTGAGGAGCCATAATCGATATGCCACCACTCTGTAATTGTATTTCTGAAGTTTATCGTCAATCCTAGGACTGAAACCGATACTCTGTTTTACGTAAAGAATATAACCTTCAATATTTATTTAGCAACGCAGGATATTAAATCATAGTTTATATATCAGGAACCTAATCCAACTGCCTTTAATTTTATTCTCACGGATGACATTGAGACAGTAAATAACAAGAGAAATAACTAAACTCTCAGAATCAATACAGAGAATTAAAGTGTCCAGTGGATTCAAAAGTTTGCTGTAATAGCGAATAATTGCTTTTATTGACTCCTTCATGCCTACGTTTTCTGTCAGACAATGTTTGCAACTAGGACTAGCAAGGTAAACAATTTTTCCACAAATTGTCAAATTGGAAGTCGGAGAGCCAGTTACATAAATTACGATGACAACAAACGTTTTTCAAGTAAACTGATCACAGGAGGCATCCAACTCATTTATTGTGTTTTACATGCGCAGTATGTAAACTGGCAACGCCACCAACACACAATACCACTAACAAGGGAACATCCCCATCGCACCCCCCACAGATTTAGTTATAAGTTGGCACAGTGGATAGGCCTTGAAAAACTGAACACAGATCAATCGAGAAAAAAGGAAGAAGTTGTGTGGAACTATGATAAAAATAAGCAAATTATACAAACTGAGTAGTCCATGCGCAAGATAGGCAACAACACGGATAGGGTGAGCTCAGCAGCGCCCTGATCCCGTGGTTAGCGTGAGCAGCTGCGGAACTAAAGGTCCTTGGTTCAAGTCTTCCCTCGAGTGAAAAGTTAAATTTTTTATTTTCAGACAATTATTATCTGTCCGTCCGTCCGTCCGTCCGATGCGAGGTAACTGCGCCGTAGTATGATGACGCTACACCTAAACAAAAATCGAAACACAAGACGTAAGTCGACTACAGCGCACGGAAGAGAGAGTATTCCTGCTAACGAGGCTCCCTGGCTGGCAGTTGGCTGTTCGCTACTTTGGACGAGAGTGCATTAAATACGTGAGATGCATTCCGTGGGCAATATGAATCCAGCAAATATAGCTCGCGACTTCAATAACAATGTCAATGTATATTTTCCGAACTGTAAGGCATCGGAGTGTTCCTTAAGGGATCGAACGATTGTCGAACATTTGTATGATTATTTCCTACATTTGTTGATAAACAGTACGTGTGGTGATGATTGTCTGAAAATAAAAAATTAAACTCTTCACTCGAGGGAAGACTTGAACCAAGGACCCCTCGTTCCGCAGCTGCTCATGATAACCACGCGACAACGGCGCTACCGAACTTACACTCTCCTTGATGTTGATTATCTTGTACATGGACTACTCAGTTTGTATATTTTGCTTATTTTTTTTCATAGTTCCACACAACTTCTTCCTGTTTTCTCGATTGATTTTTGTTCAGTTTTTCAAGGCCTATCCACTGTGCCAACTTATAACTAAATCTGAGGAGGGTGCGATGGGGAGGTTCCCTTGTTAGCTATGAACCAACTGTAGCAAATCGGAGCATCCTCGTTATCCATGTCATGGATAAAACGACTAATTCTCAACATAAATGTCAATGTAAGCATCGATTTCTGTTGGAACGTGCCTACTGGACCAAATAACATACATTTCCTACGTCTTCAATGCGAATCATGTAGTAAGAGTAATTTAAAGGACATAAAAATATCGAGTGAATTTACTAACATAATTATGAACCACTCACGAACATAAATCGATGGTCACATAGTTGTCAAAAGTATTCTACAGTACTGCCATTGTCCATTAGACTAGCAGCAGGAAGAAAACGTTCGCTCAACTGTGCTGAGATATCTTGCACTGACGAAGCTCGAGCTTCGAAGACGCCACAGTATCGTCTGCCACCATTTCATGGGAAACGAAATATCTCAAGTATACAGTCTTAGACATAAAAACTGACCGCCGGCCGGCAGCCACAGAGACTAAGTCCGAGTCGTTCACTTAACGTGACCAATAAAACACAATCTGGCAACACTGTTAGATGCGGAAGTGTTAGGAGGAAGTGTTGTCTACTTCAGAGATGTTCAAATGGTTCTGAGCACTATGGGACTTAACATCTATGGCCATCAGTCCCCTAGAACTTAGAACTACTTAAAACTAACTAACCTAAGGACAGCTCACAACACCCAGTCATCACGTCCGAGATGTTCTCGGATTGTGTGAGCCCGTGGTCTAGTGGTGCCAGCACGGTAGCTCAGTGTGTTCGGCCAGAAGGCTAGCTGCTCTCCGTAATAAAGAAAAAAAAAAAAAAAAACAAAAAAAACTGAGTTAATGGATCAACAACGAACTGAAACGCGTGTCTTTCGACGTCCGCCCCGAACAGATACAACGAACGAAAACGAACAAAATGATATAAACTTCGTGCATTCTAAACTTATAGTCGCTTGTTCGCGTCCAACTGTTTTTTTTTTTTAACCACATTTCGACCTAAAGTTATGAGTCTGATTGAGCTTCGAAGACAATTCACTTAACATTCTACCTACCAGCAATAACAAGTATTCCAGAAACAACTCCGCAGGACTGCTCGTGGGTGCGTCCGATCATAACAGCTTACGCTCGAGCGTTTCCACGCACTGCAGCGGCTACCGGCCACCGGCCAGAAGCCACCGGCCACCTGAAATCCGGCGCCGCCCGTGTGAACGCGGTTCCACGCTCTCAGTGTCTATATAAACTGTCATTTTCGAACTTGAAGTTCTAGTTATCATCTTGCAGCCAACCATTGGGTTTTTCATACTTGAAAATCATGAACTACAGTTAAGCATTGTAAAATTGAGTCGCAAGTGGAAAAAGGTGTAACATCTGCTACACAACGTTTACTTTTGGTATAACAGAGGGGTGAATGCAGAGGAGGCAGCTAGAAAGATTAGAACTGTGTTTGGAGCGAGTGCTTTTGGGAAAAATACGCCAGAAAAAGATATTCGTGTTTCAACAAAGATCGTTCTGGCATGAATGATTTTCCACATTAAGGAAGTCTCGACTACTGATATATGTGATAGATTACCATTTTACCATCACGCGACATTTGCATTCAACAGGCAAAGTTCAGAAGTCTGGTGTAGGAGTACTGCATGCTCTGATTCGAAACAACAAAAATCAACGGAGTGACTATTACTGAACGTCATCAGGTCACTCATCGAGCATTACTATGCAGTACTGTTACTAGTGACGTGTTATGATGCCTTTATCGTTAACTTCCTAAGAATAAATGAAAGGCTGAGCCCCACCAAAAGACGTAAACTCGAGGAAAGAGTAGTGTGAACATAATATTTTACATCTGATAAATCCAAAAGTGTGTTTTGGGCTACGAATTCTGCCGCCAAGGTGTGTTCAACACAGCTGGAATTTGTTGCCAACGTCTGAGACACCTTTCGGTCACAGTGTAGGAAAAACGATCAACAAAACTACATCACCAGTGCTACTGCATGATAATGCACTATGTTGATTTGAGAAACAAAACTATCCAGGAGATTGATAGGAAAGTCGTCTCTCAGGCACTTGTGATGATAGGCAAGTCCTCTCTCAAGTACTTGTCCCTCTCGTCATATATTTGTAAAATTTTACCTTTCCCGCTCTTGATCGATCAACCGTCAAGGCAATTAATTTCTAGACGAAAATATTCATAAAACTACTCTGGTTTAATGACATCGTTAGAACCAGTAGGTTTCTACAGGCATAGAATTTGTAAACAACTTTAGCATTGTCAGATCGTTTTAGATATCGTGAAAGAAAATTCTGCTGCTGATTAATTTCTCTTTGATAATTACTGTTGCGTTTAGTAAACTAATGGAAAATGCAATTAAAATATTCACTGTACTAATACAAATTAAATTCAGCTTATTACAGAAACACCACGAAGGCAGTCTATCTTAATAAAGCATTAAGTGTCTGTGACACGATTGAGCCTATTTTAACGCGAATTAGTAGGATATTACCGACTTTTCACTTCGAAAAGATCTGTATTTATTTCATTTCCTGTACCATTCGTAAGTATTATGAATATGTGACATTTCATAGATAAAATTATGTATTCACAACAACAAAAAATATGTCGGCAGAAAACAAAAGTGGCATTATGAATTTGGCAGTACCGTAAGGTTTTCGCTCTGACACTAAGGGTTACTGAAAGTAGCAAGACGAATTTTGCTCGAGCGTTGTCTTACGATTCCCTTATTGAGTTTTTAACTGCCTGCTGGTAGTTGTGCTACAAAAGAATTAAAAATCTGGCTTTCAACGAGTCTCGAAAGGCGAACGAAAGCAGCTTGCACCTGCTAGCTAAGCATGTTACTTGGGAACTGGTTTTTTCCTAAAGTGGGAAGAAATCCTTTTGTGGTTGAATTGTTGGCAAATTGTCAGTCAGACGTGTGCCGTTGGTCTAAGCGTTTCGGTGTGTTGAATTTGTACCAATGATTTTTCTACAGGTTTTTTTCTGTCCCAAATAGAGCGTTGATGTCTCCCATTAATAATTTCACGTCATCTTGGTGAATTTTGCTCATAGTATTTTCGAGTGTGTTCCAGAGTTTTTCGACATTTTCGGTGTTTTTCTTATTTTGGATGTTGGTGGGGACACGTGCATTGATGAATGTATATTTTTTACTGGGGCTCTGAATGAGCATAGTCATAAGTCGCTTGTTGATGGGCCAGCCGCGATGGCCGAGCGGTTCTAGGCGTTTCAGTCCGGAACCGCGCGACTGCTACGGTCGCAGGTCCGAATCCAGCCTCGGGTATGGATGTGTGTGATGTCCTTAGGTTAGTTCGGTTTAAGTAGTTGTAAGTTCTAGGGGACTGATGACCTCCGCTGTTAAGTCCCATAGTGCTCAGAGCCATTTTAACCTTTTGATTGTTGATGGGTGTGATTTCTTTGACAGAGTTGATGATAGATCTGTGTTCGAGAAATGCAATGCCGATGATTGGTACGCCTTTCGCTACTTTTTGTTGTATTTTGCTCTTGAAGATGCAGTGGTTTCCCTAATGCAAACCGAGCGAGGTGGCGCAGTGGTTAGACACTGGACTCGCATTCGGGAGGACGACGGTTCAATCCCGCGTCCGGCCATCCCGATTTAGGTTTTCCGTGATTTCCCTAAATCGCTCCAGGTAAATGCCCGGATGGTTCCTTTGAAAGGGCACGGCCGACTTCCTTCCCCATCCTCCGCTACTCCGATGAGACCGATGACCTCGCTGTCTGGTCTCCTTCTCCAAAACCAACCAACCAACCCTAATGCAAGGTTTCATTGTCAGTTAGTCGTGGATGTTGAAGAGCAAGGATGAGAATTTTTTGTCGGTCGATTTCTTTTGTGAGATTATTTGGATTTCGTGTTTGGATCACTGTATCGATGTTTACTTTTAAATGCATGTTTTTTGCTTGTACGGAAATTTACCAGATGTCTTTGATATTCTCTGCCGTGCTAACCTGGACTCCCCAGAATCCGAAAATCCAACTGCCGCCTGTCGACAACCGGGTGGTGTACCACCTGGGGTAAAGTTGACTTTGCTTGCATAGGTCATGTTGGCTTGTGTTTCATTGGTTTGGCTTGGGTGATTACAGGACCGGACAGGACCAGAGGGTGTTGAAGCATTTGAAAGCAAATATTTTCAGCCAAGCTCATTGAGCTAACAGGCGGTGACCAGAGAAGCGGTGATTTTCACTCAGACGTTTCTGGATTTTGGGTTCAACGGATTGAGTAGCTGTTCGGGATTGTGTTAGTATTTGGTTCACCCCTAGTATTTGATTTCCTCGGTACCACCCATATGGGGGATGGTTTCACTTATCCGCCACACGCGATTATTATTATTATTATTATTATTGTCATTATGTCATCAGCAAATCCGATATGGTGTAGCCTCCCACCACTGAAATAGATGTGTATTGTTCGATTCAGTATTTCCATCACATAAATGTGGGTTATAATTGCGTTACATTGCTGCTAGTAGACATATTTCTCACTTTATCTTAGACAGTTTCTACCTGTTACTCCATCATAGGAATTTATGTGCGCAGCATTATTGCAATACAGATGTTCAAATTATCCGATTTCTGTAATTTCATTTCGATACCAGATCGTTCTAATCGGATTCAGTCAGGCAGTCTTAATGTGGATATCCGACTACGACTCTCATCATATGATAGACTGGGTAAACCACATTCTTAATAATCGGACTGTTGAATATAGTTCACTTATCTATGACAGGGCCTGAATTCTTAAAAACTGTAGAAAATAATAATCCACTGTGCTTATTACAAATACGTTATTTAAATATAAATATATGAACTAACTAGATAACAGTTTATTTACAGGAGCAGAGCCCCATCCATCATAGCAGAGCGGTGCGAGATTGGTTTCGGGGCCAAGAGAGGACAAAGTTGTTGTCGTTTGTTCCACGATCATCAAACATCAACCAGATAGAGAATATGTGGGCAAAGGTAACAAGGCCATTGCCACGTGGATCTACAAAAGCAAGCGACCTTTGGACAAATATAGAAAACATATGTTGGGAAGTAAACCATCACGCTACGCTGTCGACGACTTAATGAAATCAATTCCCCTGCGCCTTCGAGAAATCTTACGTAATGATCGTGGGTTGGTTGGGTACTGAAAGTAGAAAAAAATGTTCAAATGTGTGTGAAATCATACGGGACTTAACTGCGAAGGTCGTCAGTACCTAAGCTTACACGCTACTTAA
The DNA here is from genome assembly GCF_021461395.2 of Schistocerca americana. Classification (NCBI taxonomy): domain Eukaryota; kingdom Metazoa; phylum Arthropoda; class Insecta; order Orthoptera; family Acrididae; genus Schistocerca; species Schistocerca americana. Next base: position 692,950,846 of record NC_060130.1, read on the forward strand.
CCTAAATTATCCTAAGGACAAACACACACACACACCCATGCCCGAGGGGGACTCGAACCTCCGCCGGGATCAGCCACGCACCCCATGACTGCATCGCCCACACCGCTCGGCTAATCCCGCGCGGCTACTAAAAGTATACTCGTCCACAAAACCCATGTGGACAATTATCTGATAATCGGTCAAGCTTTGCTTTGTCGCAGCTCTTTAGCATACAAGTCCATTTACTTTCAGGCTCCTCCTTACAATTCTTGCAATGCAAGGTAATTGAAAAAAACTCATCCACTCGACGCCAACTGAGGAACTGAATGGTGCATGTGTTGTTCAAGACACGGTAGTTGTCACCCTCACTGGAATCAATGAATGTGTGTGTGTGTGTGTGTGTGTGTGCGTGCTTTCGTGTTCATGTACAATCTGAATCAATACTATTAACATTAGAGAGACAACCAACAATAAATATTGCATCAAATATGACTCTAAAGTATTTTAATGCGATGAGAAGTTAGAAACTTAAATTTCACCCAACCCACGTCCTGCATGTTACGGTAAGTAAGATGTATTAACTCCATAGTATCGTTAGCAGAGACAGTGCGTTCTTGTTGTCGAGGCTCGTGAGAAGCGGAGCAATCAGCAATGCCCAATGCCGCCGCGATTTGTTTATGTTGGCTGAGCGTGAACACTGCAGTAGGCGCATCGTCACAAACAGAAAGAAATCACCTTGGCTCTGACTGCAGTGGGCGGATATCACTGCCTGCGTGTTCTAATAGTACCCAACGTGAGACTCTATTCACAGGTGCCATGGAGCAATTGCAACGGGTATCATGTCATTAGACATCAGAATACTAACCAGTGATGAAATGTCCACTCTATTTGAATCCCAAGAAGATAGGAACCTTCTCACAAAGTAATGTGAGGTGATATCGAAATTTATCCAACATACAAAAATTAACTGCAGGGTTTTCATGTATGCAGTAGTAGCACACAAGGAAATATTGTGTCTTGCCCTTGTTTTAGATAAAGTGGGAAAATAAACACGAAAAGCTTAAGTTCCAGAGAAGCATGTAAGTCATTTCCTCTTCTCATATCATTACTTTTGTTTTAGTATGAGGTAGAAAGATAAACAGTTTAGGGTTCTGAAACATAATGTGACACCAGATTCTTATCGTAGGTGCTATCGGAAACGCAAAAAAGCAGGGAGCTGTCCTTTCTTTTGTACCAAACGCTGTTTCCTTTCATGCATTACTCACGCTAGGTGATTCTCATTAAGGACTTGTGGGCATCAAGTTCTTCAACAGAACAAGCCTTATGTTATTGTGCTAATTACGGTATGGAAAAAATGCAACAAAGAAGAGTTCCCTTAGAGCAGTGATGATATTTGCACATGTCTGTATTCAGCAATGACTGCCAGCTGCCACAACACTTCACAGAATCCTTGCGGCAGGCAACACAACTGTGCGTGCACTTCAGACTTCATTCAGTAAGACGTCAGGAGATGGATGGAAACGTCTAATTAACGTTGCTATCTGAGTCGTATTCAATCCATAATGAGGTGTTATTAAGGTAGTTGAACGTTTTAGCAATTACACTTCTATAATTCCCATATGAGTATTCCGATAGCCAAAAGAACCCGTTAGTGTGAAACCATCTGGAACTGCATTAACATCAAACTGCAAGAACTTGAGACAATACGTGGACTCTTCTCTTCGCTAGGTGACCTATTACTGATATTTAGGATTCTCTCCGTCCTAGGCGTATTGGAAATTGAACTTCAGAGGCGCTTTCCGCTATTCTTGACAAACATGAGAAACTTGCAATCACTGCGAGTTACAACTGCGTGATGATAATGGTTCAGGTTGTCAGTAGTTGTGGTGGTGTAATGCTGTCAAACGGCTTACAGCAACGTTAATGGTGGCGCACATAATTTAGCGCTGACTACCTACTTAAGTAAAGATAGTGTTGTGGCGTCGGCCGGCCGCGGTGGTCTAGCGGTTCTGGCGCTGCAGTCCGGAACCGCGGGACTACTACGGTCGCACTTTCGAATCCTGCCTCGGGCATGGGTGTGTGTGATGTCCTTAGGTTAGTTAGGTTTAAGTAGTTCTAAGTTCTAGGGGACTTTTGACCTAAGATGTTGAGTCCCATAGTGCTCAGAGCCATTTTTTTGTTGTGGCGTCGTTGCTTGTCTTTATTTGGCCTCAGCTTGAGTAATCCGATTTAACGAACATAGTACTACATTCGCGGGCTGCTAATGATACAGTATGACTACAGAGATCATCGTGCGGGTATTACATTAATTCTGCAATGAATTGCTTAAAAAATATTACCCTCAGCTATGCAGCTGGAATGACTCATTACACAGGTACTCTATGTTGCACTTTGTTAAGTGATCAGTTCGCTGCAATCCTGCTTCTACTGTTTGTAAATACTTGTATACTTAAAAAATGGTTCAAATGGCTCTGAGCGCTATGGGACTTAACGTCTGAGATCATCAGTCCGCTAGAACTTAGAACTACTTAAACCTAACTAACCTAAGGACATCAGACACATCCATGCCCGAGACTGGAGTCGAACCTGAGACCGTAGCTGTCGCGCAGTTCCAGACTGTAGCGCCTAGAACCGCTCGGCCACCCTGGCCGGCATACTTGTATACTGACCATTCGTTATTTGACTAAATATGAACTACAATCTAATTCGCATGTATATGACATGGATTAGCTCCGGCGCGAAGGTATGACTATGGATTGGATGCCGTTGGCGTCCCGTTATTTTGATGGCAAGACAAATGTTCGCAAATCACCTCCATTGCCACAAAAAACAATTGCATCGCAAATATCGAAGGACCGACGTCCACACTGTCACAGCGCATTGAAATACAGTAACGACGGCAGACGAAAATTTGTGACCTACTGAGCTTCGAACCTAGACCTCCTGCTTACTAGACAGACGTGCTGACCTCTGCACTATTACTTTTTTTTAAAGTTTGAGAAGACTTTCAGCCCCAGGTAGGCGGAGGCAAAGAGGGTAGGGGTCGAAAATCCGAGGCCTTGCCACAATGCCTCCCCCATACCTGTCACTGATCAGCTGTATTATTCACATGTATTCCATGTTTGCACTCATATATTCGTTTAAATTGTTGAACAAAATTGAAGTAGTAATTAAGGTAAAATAAATTACAGATTGTCGCCTCCAATGCCGTGCCTTCCTTGTGGAACATACACTCCTGGAAATGGAAAAAAGAACACATTGACACCGATGTGTCAGACCCACCATACTTGCTCCGGACACTGCGAGAGGGCTGTACAAGCAATGATCACACGCGCGGCACAGCGGACACACCAGGAACCGCGGTGTTGGCCGTCGAATGGCGCTAGCTGCGCAGCATTTGTGCACCGCCGCCGTCAGTGTCAGCCAGTTTGCCGTGGCATACGGAGCTCCATCGCAGTCTTTAGCACTGGTTGCATGCCGCGACAGCGTGGACGTGAACCGTATGTGCAGTTGACGGACTTTGAGCGAGGGCGTATAGTGGGCATGCGGGAGGCCGGGTGGACGTACCGCCGAATTGCTCAACACGTGGGGCGTGAGGTCTCCACAGTACATCGATGTTGTCGCCAGTGGTCGGCGGAAGGTGCACGTGCCCGTCGACCTGGGACCGGACCGCAGCGACGCACGGATGCACGCCAAGACCGTAGGATCCTACGCAGTGCCGTAGGGGACCGCACCGCTACTTCCCAGCAAATTAGGGACACTGTTGCTCCTGGGGTATCGGCGAGGACCATTCGCAACCGTCTCCATGAAGCTGGGCTACGGTCCCGCACACCGTTAGGCCGTCTTCCGCTCATGCCCCAACATCGGTCAGCCCGCCTCCAGTGGTGTCGCGACAGGCGTGAATGGAGGGACGAATGGAGACGTGTCGTCTTCAGCGATGAGAGTCGCTTCTGCCTTGATGCCAATGATGGTCGTATGCGTGTTTGGCGCCGTGCAGGTGAGCGCCACAATCAGGACTGCATACGACTGAGGCACACAGGGCCAACACCCGGCATCATGGTGTGGGGAGCGATCTCCTACACTGGCCGTACACCACTGGTGATCGTCGAGGGGACACTGAATAGTGCACGGTACATCCAAACCGTCATCGAACCCATCGTTCTACCATTCCTAGACTGGCAAGGGAACTTGCTGTTCCAACAGGACAATGCACGTCCGCATGTATCCCGTGCCACCCAACGTGCTCTAGAAGGTGTAAGTCAGCTACCCTGGCCAGCAAGATCTCCGGATCTGTGCCCCATTGAGCATGTTTGGGACTGGATGAAGCGTCGTCTCACGCGGTCTGCACGTCCAGCACGAACGCTGGTCCAACTGAGGCGCCAGGTGGAAATGGGATGGCAAGCCGTTCCACAGGACTACATCCAGCATCTCTACGATCGTCTCCATGGGAGAATAGCAGCCTGCATTGCTGTGAAAGGTGGATATACACTCTATTAGTGCCGACATTGTGCATGCTCTGTTGCCTATGTCTATGTGCCTGTGATTCTGTCAGTGTGATCATGTGATGTATCTGACCCCAGGAATGTGTCAATAAAGTTTCCCCTTCCTGGGACAATGAATTCACGGTGTTCTTATTTCAATTTCCAGGAGTGTAAGTTATAACTGTGAACAGGGTGACGGAAAAATAAATAACAAACATTCATTCAGAAATATATTCACAGTTGAATTTATTATGCACTGGATGCATATGAGGTCTGTAAGGAAGCCATATATTTTTCAACAAATGGAAGAAGTTTCGGAGCCGGAGGGGTTTTGCCTAATTAGAACAGTTCAGATTTTAGAACCAACGTAAAAGAATATTCCACGAATAAAAAAAAGTGAAAGAATAGTATTCTGCTTCTAATCAATAAAACTGTCCACCTCTTTGTAGCCCACATAAAGCAATAGAAAAATAAATTTAAACCATTCCTTATATTTGTTATTCTTCTTCAGCTTAAAATGTTCTTCTGCAATATAAAACATGCACTCTTCTAAGTTCTAAGTTTTGTTTATTACGACGCAAAACACAAACTGTCCCAGAAGCCACGAATAACTGTTATTCTTTGCGGACGGGTAACATTTCCAGTTGGGTTGTAAAGCTTCAGTTATCGGTATATGACTTTCTGCTGTTGTGTTGATAGTGCTAATTTCTTCCTAGTCCAGTTCCAAAATCTATTTTCACATAGGCAGGTGAGCGCTACAGTTTCTACAAGCCCACATTTGTCGCAGTATTGAGATGGTCTCAATTTAATTTTTATAATCGTTCCGCTGAGGGTATGGTTTCGTTTACAACGTCGCACCATACGGCACTGACGCTAGTTGGTAGAATTATATTTTTGATATTTTTCCAGACGTTCCTCCAGTTTTTTGTAGGTTAATTTACCGGACGATGTCTGGTAATATAATCATAGACGGTTCTAGTGTTGGTTTGTGCTGGTGGAAGTCTTATACAGCTCCAATCGCCATAGTATTTTCGGACGTAACCTAGGCTGGCGTGCTACATTAACAGTAGCGTTCCTATCCCCAGGATCTAACGAGAGGAACAGAAGTTTCGTGATGCCTGTCTTAGTGGCGTGTATTAGTTTAAAAGCACGTCTTTAATTCCAAGTCCTCTGTTTTGCCTCTGCAAAGTCGCCGTGTGGAAGGATACTTTGAAGATATTTTGTTTCCACACATACCAAGAGGCTACAGCTAATATTTTATGCGCAGTGACGTGCAGTGTCGGTGAGACTGCTGTGACATGATAAGTTTTGCTAAGTATGTATTTATAAACTGAACTTTCTGAAGTCAGTCTAACGATCGCAAGTCATGGTCCTTCAACAAGGTTCCGATGACATTAAGTTTCCGCTCCCAACTGTTCGTGGCCATGCGCTTGGGATTCGCCCTTAACCACAATCCGAGATGGAGACTCTCTTCAGTTACATCTAACCAGTGCGCACCTATTGCACTGTTGTAGGAACCGAGATGCAGTATTTTGGATTTAAAATTTTGTAAATTTGTGGTAAGAACTTATGGAACCAAGTTGCTTAGGTCATCGGTCCCTAAGCTTACACACTACTTAATCTAACTTAAACTATGGACAACACACACACACCCATGCCCGAGGGAGGACTCGAAGCTCGGACGGTGGGCACTGTCGGGAAACAGCAACCAACCTCTCTGCAGCACCTATCTACACACGCTCCTCATCAGACGCGAATTCCTATCTTTGCCGCATACCACATAGGCGGTACCCCCGTTCCCCCCAACCCCCCACCCCCCCAGGCCATTATTCCACTCGCTCGCCCCCACACTGTATTCCCGCGTGGGTTCGGACGATGTCGTGCGTCTAGCGCTGAAAAGTTTAGATGAGCCTCCGAGACCCAAATAATTATACAGAATGTATCAGGAGAAATAGTTAATATTGTAGGAGATGGTAGTATAGACAAATTGCAGAAACAATGACCTATAACATGTGTCCAATTTTTATTGAACATACATATAGCTGGGTTGTAGTGTAGCTAGAGATAGCCCTGGATGGAAAAATATTATGAACAGCTCATATAAAGAATGTGTTCCACTGCGAAAGACAATCTTATAAGCAGTAGAAGCTGCCGTAGGGTAAACTGGGGTCTAAGCCCAGTACTTATTGGATATACACCTCTGCAAAAAGACCATTGATAATTTATAGGCCTATAATATGAACAATGTCGAACAGAAGGTGGTTGCTAGGGAGTCTGGCAAAACGCAGAGACTGATCTGCGCTTTCACAAACAGATGGAATTAGCAGGACATCCACTCTTGGGATTGATATTACGCTAGACATGCCCGCCTTACACCTGTGGCTTAAAATGGAGGCAGCGGCAGGGACATAAAGGCTAAAAATTGGAAATAGCTGGATATAGTTAGAATATACGGAATCCCAAATCAGTATGGCGATGGCTCGGGAAATGCCGACTGACTATACAATAACTTTTAGCTGTTTCAATAAACCTTGCCATGTAACAGTTGGAGGCGTGGAGCAGTGGAAGAACGAACCACTACACCGTGAAGGAGACATAATATAGTAGTTTACTGACAGGTCGAAAACAGATGAAAGTACCGGATCTGGTGTACTGCCTAGAATATCTTTAGGGAAGATGGCCACAGTATTACATGACATCTTCTATCAGCATGTGCACGGAGGAGAATTAGAGTAGACCCTACAAAAATAGTAGCATCTACTTTTATTCAGACAGCCAAGCAGCTCTGAAATCTCTATCAGCCCATACAACTAGATCGAAGGTCGTTGCAGACTGCCATGAAGCATTTTCTTTCGGACATGTCCGAAAGAACAGACACCACACATATATCCGTATACAGGGTGTTTCAGGAGGAATAGTAGATATTTTAGCAGGTGGTAGTACAGACGAATTGTATAAAAAAATTCCATATAAATGCGTCCACATTTTATTGAGGACAGAGATACATCTGTTAGTACGTAACCCTAGCAAACTCAAATCAAAGGCAAATGAAGACGTTTAAAGTTTATTTTCAAAAATTCCCCCACCAACTTCAATGCACATTTGACTTCTCTTGATAACACCACGTGTAGCTCTTCTGAGGTCGACTTTGCGTTCTTTTATGAGGGCTGCACTATTCTTAATCCGAACGATCAAATCGAGTCTTGGGTTTACTTTTTCTTTGTAGACTTCACCTTTGACAATCCCCGCAGGCAAAAATACAAAGAGAGAACGTCCAGGGACCATGAAGGCCAAGAAAAGTGCCCATATCTAATGATCCATCTTCCAGAAACTGTGTCACCTGACAACTAGAATTTGCAGGAGCCCCGTCATGCTGGAGGAACATAGGCATTCATGTAGCCAAATGAACCTCTTCCAATAACGTTGGAAATCATTTTCAAGGAAGTTTAGACAACTGGGTCCTGTAAGGACCAACATATGACACGGAAATGAATTGAACCCAGCTGTATGTACGACATAAAAATTGGACACATGTTATATAGCATTTCTTCTGCAATTTGTCTATACTACCACCTACTACAATATTTACTATTCCTCCTGAAACATCCTGTATAATTATTTGGGTCTCGGGGGCTCATCTAAAGTTTTCAGTGATAGACGCACAACATCGTCCGAACCCACGCGGGAATACAGTGTGGGGGCGAGCGAGTGGAATAATGGCCGGGGGGCTTGGTCTCATAAGTTCTTATCACAAATTTACAAAATTTTAAATCCAAAATACTGCATCTCGGTTCTTACAATAGTGCAATAGGTGAGCACTGGTTAGATGTAACTGAAGAGAGACTCCAACTCGGATTATGATTAAGGACGAATCTCAAGCGTGTGGCCACGAACAATCGGGAGCGGAAACTTAATGTCATCGGAACCTTGCTGAAGGCCCGTTGCAATTGCTCCATGGCACCTGTGAATAGAGTCTGACGTTGGATACTTTAAGAACACGCAGGCAGTGACATCCGCTCACTGCAGTCAGAGCCAAGGTGATTTCTTTCTGTTTATGGCGAAGCGTCTGCTACAGTGTCCACGATCTGCCACCATAAATAAATCGCGGCGGCATTGGGCATGGCTGATCGCCGCGCTTGTCGCGAACCTCGACAACAAGAGCGCACTGTCTCTGCCAACGATACTATGGAGTTAATACATCTTACTTAACGTAATATGCAGGATGTGGGTTGGGTGAAAATTCAGTTTGTAACTTCTCATCGCATTAAAATACTTGAGAGCCATATTTGATGCAATATTTCAAATGGTTCAAATGGCTCTGAGCACTATGGAACTTAACATCTTAGGTCATCAGTCGCCTAGAACTTCGAACTAGTTAAACCTAACTAACCTAAGGACATCACACACATCCATGCCCGCGGCAGGATTCGAACCTGCGACCGTATCAGTCCCGCGGTTCCGGACTGCAGCACCTAGAACCGCACGGCCACCGCGGCCGGCGATGCAATATTTATTGTTGGTTGCCTTTCTAATGTTAATAGTATTGATTCAGATTGTGCATGAACACGAAAGAACACACACACACACACACACACACACACACACACACACACACACACACACACACACACAGTCATTGATTCCAGTGAGGGTGACAACTACTGTGTCTTGAACAACACATGCACCATTCAGTTCCTCTGTTGGCGTCGAGTGGATGAGTTTTTTTCCATTACCTTGCATTGCAAGAATTGCAATGGGTTTTGTGGACGAGTATACTTTTAGTAGCCGCGCGGGATTAGCCGAGCGGTGTGGGCGATGCAGTCACGGGGTGCGTGGCTGATCCCGGCGGAGGTTCGATTCCCCCTGGGGCATGGGTGTGTGTGTTTGTCCTTAGGATAATTTAGGTTAAGTAGTGTGTAAGCTTAGGTACTGATGACCTTAGCAGTTAAGTCCCGTAAGATTTCACACACATTTGAACAATTTTTTATACTTCCAGTAACCAACCCACCCACGATCATTACATAAGATTTCTCGAAGGCGTAGGGGAATTGATTTCATTAAGTCGTCGACAGCGTAGCGTGATGGTTTACTTCCCAACATATGTTTTCTATATTTGTCCAAAGGTCGCTTGCTTTTGTAGATCCACGTGGCAATGGCCTTGTTACCTCTGCCCTCATATTCTCTATCTGGTTGATGTTTGGTGATCGTGGAACAAACGACAACAACTTTATCCTCTCTTGGCCCTGAAACCAATCTCGCACTGCTCTGCTATGATGGATGGGGCTCTGCTCCTATAAATAAACTGTTATTTAGTAAGTTCATATTTCTATATTTAAATAACGTATTTGTAATAAGCACATTGGATTATTATTTTCTACAGTGTTTAAGAATTCAGGCCCTGTCATAGATAAGTGATCTATATTCAACAGTCCGATTAAGAATGTGGTTTACCCAGTCTATCATATGATGAGAGTCGTAGTCGGATATCCATATTAAGACTGCCTGGTTTAATCCGATTAGAACGATCTGGTATCGAAATGAAATTACAGAATTCGGCTAATTTGAACGTCTGTATTGCAACAATGCTGCGTACATAAATTCCTATGATGGAGTAACAGGTAAAAACTGTCTAAGAAAAAGTGAGAAATATGTCTACTAGCAGCAATGTAACGTAATTATAACAAACATTTATGAGATGGAAATACTGAATCGAACAATACACATCTATTTCAGTGGTGGGAGGCTACACCATATCGGATTTGCTGATGACATAATGACAATAATAATAATAATAATAATAATAATCGCGTGTGGCGGATAAGTGAAACCCTCCCCCATATGGGTGGTACCGAGGAAATCAAATACTAGGGGTAACCAAATACTAACACAATCCTGAACGGCTACTCAATCCGTTGAACCCAAAATCCAGAAACGACTGAGTGAAAATCACCGCTACTCTGGTCACCGCCTGTTAGCCCAATGAGCTTGGCTGAAAATATTTGCTTTCAAAGGCTTCAACACCCTCTGGTCCTGTCCGGTCCTGTAATCACCCAAGCCAAACCAATCAAACACAAGCAAACATGACCAATGCAAGCAAAGTCAACTTTACCCCAGGTGGTACACAACCCGGCTTTCGACAGGCGGCTGTTGGATTTTCGGATTCTGGGAAGTCCAAGACAGCACGGCAGAGAATATCAAAGATCTATGGTAAATTTCCCTACAAGCAAAAAACATGCATTTAAAAGTAAACATCGATACAATTATCCAAACACGAAATCTAAATAATATCACAAAAGAAATCGACAGACAAAAAATTCTCATCCTTGCTCTTCAACAACCACGACTAACTGACAATTAAACTTTGCATTAGGGAAACCATTCCATCTTCAAGAGCAAAATACAACAAAAGGTAGCGAAAGGCGTACCAATCATCGGCATTGCATTTCTCGAACACAGATCTATCATCAACTCTGTCAAAGAAATGACACCCGTCAACAATCAAAAGGTTAAAATGGCTCTGAGCACTATGGGACTTAACAGCGGAGGTCATCAGTCCCCTAGAACTTAGAACTACTTAAACCGAACTAACCTAAGGACATCACACCCATCCATGCCCGATGCTGGATTCGGACCTGCGACCGTAGCAGTCGTGCGGTTCCGGACTGAAGCGCCTAGAACCGCTCGGCCACCGCGGCTGACCCATCAACAAGCGGTTTATTACTATGATCATTCAGAGCCCCAGTAAAAAACATACATTCATCAATGCACGTGTCCCCACCAACATCCAAAGTAAGAAAAACACCGAAAATGTCGAAAAACTCTGGAACACACTCGAAAATACTATGAGCAAAATTCACCAAGATGACGTGAAAATACTAATGGGAGACTTCAACTCTCTATTTGGGACAGAAAAAACCTGTAGAAAAATCATTGGTACAAATTCAACACACCGAAACGCTTAGACCAACGGCACACGTCTGACTGACAATTTGCCAATAATTCAACCACAAAAGGATTTCTTCCCACTTTAGGAAAAAACCAGTTCCCAGGTAACATGCTTCGCTACCAGGTGCAAGCTGCTTTCGTTCGCCTTTCGAGACTCGTTGAAAGCCAGATTTTTAATTCTTTTGTAGCACAGCTACAAGCAGGCAGATAAAAACTCAATAAGGGAATTGTAAGACAACGCTCGAGCAAAATTCGTCTTGCTACTTTCAGTAACCCTTAGTGTCAGAGCGAAAACCTTACGGTACTGCCAAATTCATAATGCCACTTTTGTTTTCTGCCGACATATTTTTTGTTGTTGTGAATACATAATTTTATCTATGAAATGTCACATATTCATAATACTTACGAATGGTACAGGAAATGAAATAAATACAGATCTTTTCGAAGTGAAAAGTCGGTAATATCCTACTAATTCGCGTTAAAATAGGCTCAATCGTGTCACAGACACTTAATGCTTTATTAAGATAGACTGCCTACGTGATGTTTCTGTAGTAAGCTGAATTTAATTTGTATTAGTACAGTGAATATTTTAATTGCATTTTCCATTAGTTTACTTAACGCAACAGTAATTACCAAAGAGAAATTAATCAGCAGCAGAATTTTCTTTCACGATATCTAAAACGATCTGACAATGCTAAAGTTGTTCACAAATTCTACGCCTGTAGAAACCTACTGGTTCTAACGATGTCATTAAACCAGAGTAGTTTTATGAGTATTTTCGTCTAGAAATGAATTGCCTTGACGGTTGATCGATCAAGAGCGGGAAAGGTAAAATTTTAGAAAAATATGACGAGAGGGACAAGTACTTGAGAGAGGACTTCCCTATCAATACAAGTGCCTGAGAGACGACTTTCCTATCAATCTCTTGGTTAGTTTTGTTTCTCAAATCAACATAGTGCATTATCATGCAGTAGCACTGGTGATGCAGTTTTGTTGCTCGATTTTCCTACACTGTGACCGAAAGGCGTCTCAGATGTTGGCAACAAATTCCAGCTGTGTTGCACACACCCTGGTGGCAGAAATCGTAGCCCAAAACACACTTTTGGATTTATCAGATGTAAAATATTATGTTCACACTACTCTTTCCTCGAATTTACGTCTTTTGGTGGGGCTCAGCCTTTCATTTCTTCTTAGGAAGTTAATGACAGAGGTATCATAACACGTCACTAGTAACAGTACTGCATAGGATTGCTCGATGAGTGACCCGATGACGATCAGTAATAGTCACTCCGTTGATTTTTGTTGTTTCGAATTGGAGCATGCAGCCCGCATCTCGTGGTCGTGCGATAGCGTTCTCGCTTCCCACGCACGGGTTCCCGGGTTCGATTCCCGGCGGGGTCAGGGATTTTCTCTGCCTCGTGATGGCTGGGTGTTGTGTGGTGTCCTTAGGTTAGTTAGGTTTAAGTAGTTCTAAGTTCTAGGGGACTTATGACCACAGCAGTTGAGTCCCATAGTGCTCAGAGCCATTTGAACCATTTGGAGCATGCAGTACTCCTACACCAGACTTCGGAACTTTGCCTGTTGAATGCAAATGTCGCATGATGGTAAAATGGTAATCTATCACATACATCAGTAGTCGAGACTTCCTTAATGTGGAAAATCATTCATGCCAGAACGATCTTTGTAGAAACACGAATATCTTTTTCTGGCGTATTTTTCAAAACATGGTTCAAATGGCTCTGAGCACTATGGGACTTAACAGTTGAGGACATCAGTCCCCTAGCACTTAGAACTACTTAAACCTAACTAACCTAAGGACATCACACACATCCGTGCCCGAGGCTGGATTCGGACCTGCGACCGTAGCAGTCGCGCGGTTCCGGACTGAAGCGCCTAGAACCGCGAGACCACTGGCGTATTTTTCCCAAAAGCACTCGCTCCAAACACAGTTCTAATCTTTCTAGCTGCCTCCTCTCCATTCACCCCTCTGTTATACCAAAAGTGAACGTTGTGTTGCAGATGTTACACCTTTTTTTCCACTTGCGACTCAATTTTACAATGCTTAACTGTAGTTCATGATTTTCAAGTATGCAAAATCCAATGTTTTGCTGCACGATGATAATTAGAAGTTCAAATTCGAAAATGACAGTTGATATATACACTGAGAGCGTGGCGCCGCGTTCACACGGGTGGCGCCGGATTTCAGGTGGCCGGTGGCTTCTGGCCGGTGGCCGGTAGCCGCTGCAGCACGAGGAAACGCTCGAGCGTAAGCTGTTATGGTCGCGACGTAGCCACGAGTAGTCCTGCGGAGTTGTTTCTGGAATACTTGTTATTGCTGGTAGGTAGAATGTTAAATGAATTGTCTTCGATGCTCAGTCAGACTCATAATGAAATGTGGTAAAAAAAAAAAAAAAACAGTTGGACGCGAACTGGCGACCATAAGTTTAGAATGCACGAAGTTTATATCATTTTGTTCGTTTTCGTTCGTTGTATCTGTTCGGGGGGGGACGTCGAAAGACATCCGTTTCAGTTCGTTGTTGATCCATTAACTAAGTTTATTTATTTATTTATTTATTTTTTTTTTATACGGAGGGCAGCAAGCTCTCTGACCGAACACACTGAGCTACCGTGCTGTCACCACTAGACCACGGGCTCACACAATCCGAGAACATCTCGGAAGTAGACAACATTTCCTCCTAATACTTCCGCAACTGACAGTGTTGCCAGAATGTGTTTTATTGGCCACGTTAAGTGAACGACTCGGACTTGATCTCTGTGGCGGCCGGCCAGCGGTCAGTTTTTATGTCTAAAACTGTACGCCAATGTGTTTCATTCACATATCTGTGTGGCGCTAAAGTGAGGTTATGGATAATAAGAATTCTCAGATTGCGAATCTAATATCATAAATAAAGAGAGGGAAATGAATTAGGCATCCTTCGTCTTCCGTAACATCTAGTATATTTTAGTTATTCTATCTTAAATGAACTGCGCAGAAGTAAATAACTTGTTAGCAACATCAGATGATATTAACAGCTTGACGGCGTGGGTTAGCCGTGCTTTCAACGGCGTCATATCGCGGATCGCACGGCTGCTTGCGCCGTCAGTTCGAATACTTCCCCGGGCATCGATGTGTGCTAGGTTAGGTTGGTTTAAGTAGTTCTAAGTCTAGGGGCTGATGACATAAGCAGTTTGGTCGCATAGTTCTTGAACCCATTTTTCGACCTTCCGCGTAAATTTCCTTTACATAAACGGCCGTATCTTTAGATTGCGTTGACATAGAAGCTCACTTTTTTACACCACCAAGGGACGTGTTACCGCAAGAAGTGCGATACATTTCCGCTCATTATGTCTACCCGTTCTGGAGGTAAACGGGTTTTAAGGGTAGGGTAGACCGATAGACGGTCAAGAAAGTGAGACTAGTAGGGTTCCGTTTTTACCGGTTTAGGTGCCGAAATCCTAACAACGAAAACAGCTACGACAGCTACTGAAGATGATGGCCGCATAAATAACACCCCCTACTCTTTATTCGAAATGTTCTAGTTGCAGTCGATACATCAGCATATTAATCGTAGCTACGCTTTCGATCTAAGTCACGTTTACAGGAATGCAAATAGAATCCATTTGCCTATACACGTGGTAATTCACATCCCAGTATTAATGCCACCGCGTTTTAGAAGTGCGAACATTCCCATTGCTAGCTAGCTTAAGAAACACTTCGGCTAATGAACGTTTTCTGGCTGTGGCGAGTCTAGTGGAGAATTCGAAACAGTGTAGAATACGTTTGGCAGCTATGTAGCCGTTTATTTCCTGGGGTGGTGCAGAAGTATCCTACTACATTTACTCTCTAATAACAGTATTTTGTTATTTCGATAAACATGCCGAATGATTGTCACATAAGCGGTGACATAAAGGAAGAAAATTCATGTTTTTGAGTCCAGAAAGCTCTATGCAACAGAAACTGCAGATCATTTTGCCACTTTCATTGCGAAATTGCCGGCTTATTAATGTCTGGGGTAATAATAGAGGGCTGTTTGCCTGGGTTGTCTGCTAACGTAGTGAAAGGAAGGTCTGGTTTGTTTTCGGTTCTAATCTCGATGGAGGCAGGTAGAATATCAGTAAAGCAATTTTAAGAAATTCTCGCGCCCCCAATACGTTTTATCGCTACCTTTATTCTGTACTGGCGCCCTGTGGATGTCAATATGACACTCATGTAGGATTTCATACATGTTACTGCCTACTTTTTCCGCTTCTGTGAATAATGGAGTTGACTTAAGTTTGGCACTGAATGATTTTTAACTGAATTTCGTTATGAATCTTCACGCATTGCTAAATTTGCACACTTTCATGGTAGGTCAGCAACGGTAATCCAGTATGACTGGTCTGAACTTTGACACAGACCGTTTCGCGGCCGAATGCGGATAATAGTTTGCTAATTCGTAACAATCTGTGGATCTTTGTCTTACTAAAAGAGTTATGTTATGTCGATAAGTTGAAATTCGTTTTTATTGATACAGTTCATACCAATTAGCGTTTCTTCTTTCAGTTCTGTCTTATATTTACGTGTTGTATTTAACTCACTAATCAGCATTAATATAGTCTTACAAATTATTGAAAACAGTCTAAAAAAGTTCAGATAGTTTGTCAATTTCACGCCTTTGCATAGTATGTTGGTAGCAGTTCGTCGCCTTGCCTGTTATGCTGTGTAGCAGACTTTAATGCCGTGCGGGTCAGCATAAAGAAAAGGCGAGGGGTCTCGCTCGTTTTGTCCAGGACTATACGTTGACGAAGAGAGACACCACTAAATATAGACATTGCCATGTTCAAAGACATACGTCTATTGCAAATTTTGTGTGTGGTTTTGGTATCCCTCATAATCACAAGACTTCTGTCGTGGGTTTTCCATCCGACTATTTGTAATAACTTACCTATCAACATTAGTTATGACAGCACGGTAACAATCGTTAACATAATCACGATATTAACAGGATGAGTGTTACAGGCTGATACGTGGGCAGCGAAATAAGTGACGATGGTCGAAGTAAAGAGGGTATAAAGACTGGCAGTGGCAAGAAAAGAGTTTCTGGAGAAGAGAAATTTGTTAACATTGAGTATAGATTTAAGGGTCAGGAAGTCTTTTCTGAAAGTATTTGTATGGAGTGTAGCCATGCAAGGGAGTGAAAGATGAACGATGAACAGTTTAGGCAAGAAGAGAATAGAAGCTTTGGAAATGTGGCGCTACAGAAGAATGCTGAAGATTAGAGCGGTAGATCAAGTAACTAATAAGGGGAAGAGAAATTTATGGCAAAACCTGACTAGAAGGAGTGGATCGGTTGATAGGGCATAATCTGAGACATGAAAGGATCACCAATTGTGGGGGGTAAAAATCATTGAGGGAGACCAAGAAATGAATACAATAAGCAGATTCAGAAGGACGTAGGTTGCAGTAGTTACTCGGAGATGAAGCGGCTTGCACAGGATAGAGTAGCGAGGAGAGTTGCATCGAACCAGTCTTTGGAATGAAGACAACAACAAACCAAGATGTGATTTGTTGAAGTGTCACAAAAAACCTGCAAATAGTGAAACTATTTTCGGCAAGAACTGCTCGTTGTTCACTTTCTGGGACATTATCAGAATTACCGCTTGATGATATATCTACAGTAGGCCAATATTGCTGGACTGGAATGGACAACTAATTTCATAAAATTACGCTATTGAAAGATTTTTGTGGTCATTGAAACTATCTGTATCGTAGATTGCGCAAGGTCATTCCTAAACGTTCACCTGCAGAAATAAATCGATAGCATAAAACATCAAGTTTCTTCAAATTTTTATTGTCCTGTTTGTAAAGTTTAAATTATAGTTGCAATGTTGCTTCTCATAACGATGTCCAGAAGTCCACGTAATATTGCTCAGCATTATGTATTGTTTCTGTGTTATTTCTGTCCTTGAAAGACTTTACAGCACAAGTAATTTCATCTCTGTTACATTACTTAAGTGGACTTCCCGATATATGTCTCAACAATGGAAAAATTTAGGCAAAAGAAATGTTGCTGTCCTGTTTATTAGAAAATGATTCTAATACGGGTTTGTTTTTTTGGGGCAGTTATCACATACTCATTTTTTCTGTATTCTGAATAAATGGATCGACTTACCTTTCGTATGAAGTGTAATACGTTCGATGAGAGAAAATGCGGGTTTATAGTGCTGCAGTGTAATCAAAGAAAAAGATTTCGTTTATGACTTTTGTCTTTGAAGTTCTCTGGCAGTCTACCTATTTCATTTTCTTTTCTTTTATCGTTTAGTCCCTTCTGAGACTTACAAGAGATTTATTTATAAACTGAAGGTAACACTGAAAGATTGTATCACTAGAATACTGTCACATTCATATTGCAATTAGTAAGCTTCATTTTGATAATGACCGAGAAAACATGTCACTAGAATTTATTGTCTAAATAAGGCTTTTCACTTATTTTGAAAAGTCAGAATAAAATGGCTAAGATCTTATAGAGCATTCTCAAAAACAGCAACTAAATGATACAGTTCGCAATATTATCACAGAAGGTATTTACGAAGTGTTGCGAGATTTGTCAAAATTCAAAATAAGTACCCCGAGCCTTGCACATCGTCAACACCGCATCTGGTCAAATAGTAGGCAACAGATTTCATCGTGAATCGGTGTGGTCGACACTGTAACAAAAACCAGGAGCGTAAAAGCACAGTGCCAGCGGGTATCTCAGACAAAACCTTCTCCCCTCTTTGAAGTTTGGAGTGCTTTGTTATAGTTACAAAGAAGAAACTTTGGCTGAAGCATTGCCGACAGCCGCATACCGAAGAGAGGGAACAGGGCGCGAGGAATAACGTGTCTTCTGAGGGGCATGTGTAAGTTTTAGAAGGAATTTATGCATAATATGAGTATAAAATCTCATGTATAACGGCGAACGCAAGGTAATACTGTGGACGACGTAGCTTCAGTGATGGAATTTTCTTTGCCGTTACCACGTTACGTCTGCTTGGATGGCAGTGTATTTTGTGTGGAACATTAAGAATTTCAGAAATTGATAGTACAGTAAAATTCGAGCAAGTAAATTTCAATAAACATTTATCTTATAATCAGTAGAGGACGTAGCTACAGCTGTTTAAATGTGACATACAGAATAAATCTCACAAAATCATGAACCTACAAGTGTATGAATTTTTCTAAGTTTTAATTATAGTTCTACAAATACACTACTTTTCAGGTCTTTTCAAAGTATAATTCTTTTGACATTGATGTTGCAGATACGGTTGATAAATGTGTATTTCTTGAATTAGTAACGTTTGTTCTATCTGTGATATTTAAACAAGTGCACCACTGTGCCTATTGTACATTGGAAGTTCAGCTGTTTTACGACTCCACTGTTTCGGACTACAGAAAGAATACGTAGGTAAAGGAACCCTTTGCAATAGTAGTGGAGCTCATTCAGCAGGAATCGTACGTGCATTAACCCAGCAGGACTGTTGGGAACTAAATGTGTTCAGATAAACGAAAAT
Source organism: Schistocerca americana (assembly GCF_021461395.2). Lineage (NCBI taxonomy): Eukaryota > Metazoa > Arthropoda > Insecta > Orthoptera > Acrididae > Schistocerca > Schistocerca americana. The sequence continues at coordinate 692,969,781 of NC_060130.1, forward strand.
ATATGATACTGAGTTTTATTCGTCTGTTACAGACGCGAAAGATACAACTCTATAACTCGATGGAAAATTGAGCACTTTTTGAAGAACGTTATTACTTTAGCTTGTTCATGCTCTTTCGTGAAATTTTTGTAGTTCCTCGTACGCCACGGTTGTCTATATCTACAATCACAAAACACGCATGCTATGTTCCTCAGACGTCGTTCCATGACTACTTACTACGGGCAAAATATTTAGGCAGCAGACGTTTATTGATCTATCTTTATGTAAACGAAGGAAGAAATTGTTTGTAAGTATGTTCTGTCTCACAATTTCTTAGTGTCAAAACCTTTCATGTCACTAGACATGAGTTTCAATGTAAATAATATTCTGTGATAATAATAGTATAGAATCGTTTTGTAAGAGCACAAAGATTTGTGTACACATCGAAAAAATGTAGTAAGTGTGAATATTAAGCTCGCTTCCTTCGCAACAAACACACACTCTCCATCTATTTATCTTTAATTTCTGTACTTTTGAAAGCCATTTTATAAAGCTTAGACATCCTTGTAGATCTATGCTCACTGCAGAAACAGTGCTTAAGTTCTGTTGAGGGCACAACAGAATGTAAGGGGTGCAAACTCGTCATTGCCCGACATCTAGTCCTTACATTGCAATAGGTATCACTCACATTCACGTTTAGAAATATGCATAAAGTTCACCAACCTTCAGTCTCCTATAGATGCACCTTGTGCAGGAAATAGCACGTAGCTTGTAGTTCGTTGTCTTGAGGCTGTGATGGACTGTTAGCGAGGGACTGATACTACTTACATGACTGCTTCTTTGACATTTTTTTGGATTCGACTCCTAGTTATTCTAGCAGAACACGTGAGATGGAAAGTTATAGTATTTACCCACCGTCATTAATAATTTTACATGTTTTCTCGCCGAATACCGGTAACTGATCACACATTTACTTATTCTTTTGACTTTTCTAGGTTTAACATTTCTTTATACAACTTAAATGCAACCGATCGCACCAGACAGCACATCTGTGCCTCATTGCTGCTCGTTCCGGAGTAATTCGCTTTGGCGCGCAGTTTAGGCAGGACTTGAAGATACTGGAAATGCTTCATCTGCTTCTTCGTTTAAACTCTGTTGTTAGTTTTGCTTTTTGTTATAACTTGGGAAATAAGTAGAGCTTAGCCTGCTATTTAAAGATGCTTATATTTCGATGTCAAGGAAATTTAATGCATGTTTTTCTATAACATTGATTACAGAAAATTAGAGTTTTGGCACGCTGCCTCCGAAGACAGCAGCCAGTCACAGTGACTAACTACAATTCATGCGGTCTTTACCACGAAAGGGGTATTGGTCATACCATCTGCTGCTGCTATCTCACCCTACTTATTGTCTCATCTCCTTAATACTGCAATCTCAGTTGCTATGATGAGAGATCTTGGAGCTAAATATGATGGCTGCTCAAGTCAAAAATAACACAGTTGGTATTATATTCGGTAACTAAACAATTGCCGGCCGCGGTGGTCTCGCGGTTCTAGGCTCTCAGTCCGGAACTGCGTGACTGCTACGGTCGCAGGTTCGAATCCTGCCTCGGTCATGGATGTGTGTGATGTCCTTAGGTTAGTTAGGTTTAAGTAGTTCTAAGTTCTAGGGGACTGATGACCACAGATGTTAAGTCCCATAGTGCTCTGAGTCATTTTGAGCCATTGACTAAACAATCAAACTTATAAAGTTCCGTCAGGGCTAAGAGCTGATCCCGACATTGGTGGAGGAATCGAGCGTTCGTAGGTCATGAAAAGATGGCGCTTCCTCTTATGGCCTGTGTTGTAGAGTTTGTAGTGTCTGGGACCTCTCAGAGAGCCGTTAATGAATCATTCATGTTTACAACAAGCTCTTCTTCATTTTGATACAGAGACGGTCTCGCAGCAAGTGTGACGCTATTGCCTCTCGATGATGCCGTTGGCTACCAGCGCGCCGAGCACTGAGAACAGCAACTGCAGGCTTGCAGGAGAGCAAGTAGCAGCAGTGACGAACTATGGCGTCATCGAAGCCGTTGCCTTTGTGTGCCAGTCGCAGCTCCTGGCAGCGTTCTACAACAGGACTGTTTAAGCTGCAGCACCTAGAATGGCCGAAGTCGAAGGCGTATGCTCACACTGTGCGAGAAGGTAGGTAGCATCGTTTGTGGCGCGCTCAGGCCACCTGTGACGTCATCGTTGGTGTCATTCATGACGTCATTTATAAGTCACCAGACTTCCCCACCCTCCCCCCTCCATGTCTCTGCCAAAGATCAGTTGCCTCATGTACAAAATGGCGGTAAATTCAAAATTGGTGGGAAATTCAGAAATAGTCTAGATTTTCACCCACTCCTATGACACAGGATTCTTGTCCTAAGTAAAAATTGGCGGGGAATTATAAGCTCCAAGATGGCGCATTGTCATGTTGGTGGAAGTACTGTAGGTCACTTGTGTTCAATATATAGCTCATGATGTCCACTGGTTTTTCCTCTGACATCACGGTGGAAGCAGGGCTGTTTTCCTCACTATAGAAACCCTGGAATGCTGCCACAGTCTCTGTGATGTCAGAATACAAGACCCTGGGGCAAAGGGAAGTGACTTGCCAGTTAGAGACAGCCCAGTCCTACGTGAATATAACTATTTATAGCAGTCAGGTCACTTATTCTAAGTGTATAATTCCAAACTGCCTCTCCTAAGTTAATCAGTTCCCTTCTGACCTCGGGGCTGATGACCTTCGCTGTTTAGTCCCCCTTAACCATCCCAACAACCACCACCACCACCACCTTCTGACCTCACCATTTAAGTAACTGCTACCCTAAGTTTTAGTTTGGTGAGAAGTTCAAAATGACTAGCACATATGTCACACAGTATAGAGGCTACTTCAATTCAAAAATCGTAAGACCATTTTTCCACTGAGTTTAAACAACTGCCTTTCAGACATCTCAGTTTAAACAAGTGTTTTGCAGCTTACTTTAAAACTATGGGTACAAGCTTATTCTAAGCCCACTAGCCCGTTGTTTGAACAATACCTTTCCAGCATTCAGGTTCAAACAATCTACACTCTCACCACTATGAATTCACAGTTTAAACAATTTAACTTGCCCCAGGAGGACATGAGCCAACACCGTAAAGTGAAATGAGGGAAATGGCACCTCTATTAGAAGCTATAATACTACTTTCTAAAAAAAATGCATGAAACTATTTTTAAACCTGAAATTCCTGTACTTTAAGACGAACACACTCTGCAATGCAGCCACTAATCTAGTTTGATATTCCGTGTTTAATTCGTATGGATACAGCACAGGACTGTATCGAACATTCTGACACTAGCCTGTATAGGTTTCCTTGGGGTATACAGCACCAAGTTTTTATCAGATTTCCATCACACTCTGGTTCGGCAAGGTGAATACAAAAACCAATTTTTTCTCGCTGATAGAAAATCCAAAACGACGTAATAGATACACTCCTGGAAATTGAAATAAGAACACCGTGAATTCATTGTCCCAGGAAGGGGAAACTTTATTGACACATTCCTGGGGTCAGATACATCACATGATCACACTGACAGAACCACAGGCACATAGACACAGGCAACAGAGCATGCACAATGTCGGCACTAGTACAGTGTATATCCACCTTTCGCAGCAATGCAGGCTGCTATTCTCCCATGGAGACGATCGTAGAGATGCTGGATGTAGTCCTGTGGAATGGCTTGCCATGTCATTTCCATCTGGCGCCTCAGTTGGACCAGCGTTCGTGCTGGACGTGCAGACCGCATGAGACGACGCTTCATCCAGTCCAAACATGCTCAATGGGGGACAGATCCGGAGATCTTGCTGGCCAGGGTAGTTGACTTACACCTTCTAGAGCACGTTGGGTGGCACGGGATACATGCGGACGTGCATTGTCCTGTTGGAACAGCAAGTTCCCTTGCCGGTCTAGGAATGGTAGAACGATGGGTTCGATGACGGTTTGGATGTACCGTGCACTATTCAGTGACCCCTCGACGATCACCAGTGGTGTACGGCCAGTGTAGGAGATCGCTCCCCACACCATGATGCCGGGTGTTGGCCCTGTGTGCCTCGGTCGTATGCAGTCCTGATTGTGGCGCTCACCTGCACGGCGCCAAACACGCATACGACCATCATTGGCACCAAGGCAGAAGCGACTCTCATCGCTGAAGACGACACGTCTCCATTCGTCCCTCCATTCACGCCTGTCGCGACACCACTGGAGGCGGGCTGCACGATGTTGGGGCGTGAGCGGAAGACGGCCTAACGGTGTGCGGGACCGTAGCCCAGCTTCATGGAGACGGTTGCGAATAGTCCTCGCCGATACCCCAGGAGCAACAGTGTCCCTAATTTGCTGGGAAGTGGCGGTGCGGTCCCCTACGGCACTGCGTAGGATCCTACGGTCTTGGCGTGCATCCGTGCGTCGCTGCGGTCCGGTCCCAGGTCGACGGGCACGTGCACCTTCCGCCGACCACTGGCGACAACATCGATGTACTGTGGAGACCTCACGCTCCACGTGTTGAGCAATTCGGCGGTACGTCCACCCGGCCTCCCGCATGCCCACTATACGCCCTCGCTCAAAGTCCGTCAACTGCACATACGGTTCACGTCCACGCTGTCGCGGCATGCTACCAGTGTTAAAGACTGCGATGGAGCTCCGTATGCCACGGCAAACTGGCTGACACTGACGGCGGCGGTGCACAAATGCTGCGCAGCTAGCGCCATTCGACGGCCAACACCGCGGTTCCTGGTGTGTCCGCTGTGCCGTGCGTGTGATCATTGCTTGTACAGCCCTCTCGCAGTGTCCGGAGCAAGTATGGTGGGTCTGACACACCGCTGTCAATGTGTTCTTTTTTCCATTTCCAGGAGTGTATGTTCCACAAGGAAGGCACGGCATTGGAGGCGACAATCTGTAATTTATTTTACCTTAATTACTACTTCAATTTTGTTCAACAATTTAAACGAATATATGAGTGCAAACATGGAATGTAGTATAATAAAATTATGACGAAAAATGGGTACTGGCCTTTAAATAGACCTAACTTTTAACTACGTGATTTTAAAACCAATTACGAAACAATAAAAACACATACTTGTATTTACAAAAATATATATCATTAGTCAACGTAAAAAAAAAATACTGGATCAGGCAGATATAGTATATAGCTATACTGAATTGTGCCTACTATCTAGCACAGTGAGAGACAAAATTTATGGCGTGGCCAATAAGTAAAGTGGGAAAAAGGTTCAAGTACCGCCATACAATAACTAATTAATGTAAGTGTAAAGAAGAGGATAGGGAAGGAAAATTTGTAGGGAAGAACTAAAAGGTGAGAAGAAAGTTTACAGAAGGTTTCAGAATATATTATACCTTAGAAACGCAGGTATAGGCGAAAAAGGATTTAGGTTCGTAAACCAAAACTGTTATATTTGATAGGGGGTTGACATAAAATAATCTTAAAAACTTGACACACGAATGTACTTAACACATAGAACACAAAATGAAGAGTGTTAACTACACGAGAATGAGTGGATATCTTTCTTTCTTACTTGCTGCTAACCTGTTTATGGGCTTAAAGTTAGAGCTCCTCCTTCGGTGTAGACATTGCCTACAATATGTTTTTAATTTTTCTTAATAGTATTACAATTTTATTTACAGTCTTTTTGCTTATTGTATGGTGAATATGCAACTAGTTCATTATTTACGTTTTCAGAGCCATACGTTTTCATTGTATATGACTGTTACCGGTCTGTTCACTGTAACCTCATTTTCCTCTTTGTTTAAATTTTTTGCCAACTAAGATGTCTTCCAAAGATGTTCTATCTATCTCTTATCACTTGCCACTCATTCTAGATATAAACTTTGATATATATCCATAGAACGTGTTTTGACATGGTCCTAAACTTACTCCACAGAAATTACCCCGTACAGCTCTTATCTCTTCGGTTTCTTATCTTTCTATACAGTATTACGTTAACTATAGCTACGTTGAACGTATCTCTATTAGACTTGTGTGGAACATGTTTCGTTCTTTTCTTATACCTATGATGACGTTTTGGGCTTCGTATCAGCCAGAAAAAATAATTGTGTTCACCGGATCTGTTTTTACCTTGTAAGGATTCGTGAACAGATTATGCTTACGTACCTAATACGCATCTTTTATGTTATATTTTTTGGTGTACATTACTCGTTTCAGTTTGTACTTGCGGTAGTTATCCTGTGAAAATGGTCCCCGACCGGAACCGGTAGATATTAAGGTTATGGTTAAAATGCGCTTTTCGGATAAATCGTGTGTTTTACGCTATAAGTAAGACAACTAACATTTCCAGAGGATTTCTAAATAGTGTCACTTGATGAATGTCAAGATGTGAGGTCTATGCGAAAAATGTTCGGAACCTACTGGCGAGGGTAGTGGAACTTCTACTGCCAAGATTACACCATTCTATAGTATTTCTAAATCATTTTCTAACGAATGCCTGAACGATTCCTTCATCAAGGATGCTCGTGCAGAGGGCCATTCTGCTTGTCACGATAGCGAGTGTCAAGAGATATGATGTGAAATAATCGCCCCTGTGGACTTGGAGAAATTCCTCAACTTTGCGCAAAATGTGATCGAGAAAAGGTATAGGTCACATCGCCCTCATTCGTTTCTTTGTTTGGCAGATTCTCACATCAATAGGTAATGCAATTTGAATCTTCAATTTCATCTTGAAATCAAAGAATGTAACGTTAAAACAGGTTTTGCAGCTGTTCTTACCCCACATAAACCAATCACAGTCCATGTAGTCACTTTCCTAAGGTCAAAGTTTGTAACTTACCAGAAGAAGCGTGAAACTTTCATACTTTCATGCTGCTAGACGTGTTGTAGCAGCCCTTTCAATGGTGATATTCATGTGCTGCTGCATACTAGATGAACAGAGGTAACTATCATAGGTTTGTGATCGAAGAAGATATGCAGATCAGAGGCGTATATTCATCAAGATAAATGCGACTCTTGGATATACCAGAAAGAGCAACGATGCATTATATTAGAGGGCAAAGTCATCCTGTAAGGCTGAAAGCAATTGGTGGGGATATCTTCTGTCTCTATAAGGACGTAGCCACGTTATAGCCGAGAAAACGGTTGTCATGTACGTGAGTAGACTTCAATGTTACGCGGGTAAACCTCACATAAGACCTTCCGAACTTGCAGTCTTGCTTTCGTCGATTAACTGAGGCTGGTGTCAAATGTAACCTCCAAAAGTGTAAGTTTTGCTACAGTTCGTTGAGTATCTTGGTTTTATTATCATCAAGCTGGGAATCTGTTCTACCAAGTAGCAGGTTCGAGCCATAGACAACATGCCCTGGCCCCAGAATCTCAAGAACGGAAATCCTTTATGGGAAAAATTAGCTATTAAGGCCGTTTCATTCCCCATGCCACAAAACTTTCCCATCCACTCAAACTATTGCGGAGATAAGCGGTTCCATTCCGGTGGTCTCTTGATTACGACGCTGTTTTTTGCCACACTTAAGCGATCTCTCAGATCAGAACCGTTCCTAGTTTCGTTTTCAAAGGGGAAGCCTCTTCTTTTTGCCATAGATGTCTTTCTGCATGGAGTTTCAACATTGCTGTCACATCAGGAGAAGGATGGCTCCGAATATCCTACTGCATTCGTATTGGTTATCCGGCAGGAGGACGTTTTTTACCCTCGCTGGTAGTTTTTTGTTATTACCCCCGCAGTATATTGCAGCGTAACTTAGCGTACTGGCCTCACTTCCACTTACTCAGCACTCTCCAGGCTTCGCTCGGCGCTCGGTGTGTGTGCGTCCTTGCGTCACTCAGTTGGTAGACTGCTACTGTCAGCAAGGCTATGTGTGCCTGCCTACTTCGCAACGCCTCGGTCGCCGGTGTGCCTCTTTTTTGCCATTCTCCAGTACATGAAGCAACACTCACTGCATGTGGCTACAACAACAGAGACATGGGTTTTTTGAGTTGATACTGTTACATTAACCACGAGATGGGGAAACTCACAGGTGTCTATTGTGTATTGAGGCCTAAGCGCTGTAGTGTGCGAGTGAGGCATAGGGAAACCCAGTAGAAGCCATTTGTGGCCAAGGAGACGTAGCAGTGTTAAATATGGCGGACCTAAGTTCGGCCATAAAGGGAAACATTTATGGTTCAAATGGCTCTGAGCACTATGGGACTTAACATCTGAGGTCATCAATCCCCTAGAACCTAAGGACATCACACACATCCGTGCTCGAGTCAGGATTCGAACCTGCAACCGTAGCGGTAAATGTAAATATAAACTCTGCAACTTTATTTGTTTAAAATATATAGTAAATTTAAATTATCAGTATTTTAACATATTTAAATAATCAAAGCTTGACCACTTTCACGTTCTAAATAAGGTAACAATAATATCCATTACATAATAAACGTTAAATTCTTTTACATACAACCAGTACAATTTCCTTCTTAGCTTTGAATGCCACGGCCAGTAGCCTTGCACCAGTGTGCTTTCTGATAAATAAATAAAGAACAAAAGTAAGTATTATGCACTAAACTTTACAAAATATATTCTATTACCTACATCTATTGCCTAATGATTCAATAAGGTGTCATGCTGTCATCGTTCAATGTGTTTTGTCAGGAGGAAATGATGATCTGATGCTTAACTGTCTGCTGCTGCAGTAACAGAGGAAGTTTGGGGGGGGGGGGGGGGTGACGAAATAGCTGATTGTGATATTTTTCTTTTTAAAGAAGTTTGCTATTTGGTATGATAGTGGGCCTATGTATGGGACATTGGTGTATTTAGGTTTGGTTTCTGTGGCACACTGATTTGGCTTGAGGTGACTGCTGTGAAGTGGAGCTGTGGTTTTTGTCTGGATTTTGTTGTGGAGTTTTTCTATTATTATGTGTTTATATCCATTATTATGAGCAACTGTTTTAATTATATTAATTTCATTTTGTTGGTCTGTGTCACTCATTGGTACTTTTTTAATTCGGTGTAGCATCGTTCTGAAATATGCAATTTTTTTTAAAAAAAAGTACCAATGAGTGACACAGTTGTTCATACTGGCCACAGAGCATTGACATTCCTAAAATACGGCTGGTAGTTATAAAAATGGTTGACTAGATGGGCTCTATTTCTTGATTTAGAAATAAGATACATGCAAGAGATGGAAAATTAGGTTCCTGGGGCTTTGTCTAGATTACTTCAAAACGATGATGAGGTGAATAAGAAGGAGAAAGATAAAGGCACTTTCAGATGTGCTTACTACAAAGCAGTAGAAGGGAAGGAAAAACCGAAGGACTTCTGTAATAATACGTGATATCAAAATGTGGAGAATTGTCTGAAACAGTTAGAAACAAAATTTGATGCCGCCAGTGGTAATGAAATCAGGACTTTTTACAATATATGTAACTGTATTTTATATTTGATGAAGGAAAAGAATCTTGAAGTTTGGAGATGCTGTTTTGAGTTTTATGTTTATTATTTTCTTTGTGAATGTAAGTTCAGTCTGTCTCTTGATACATGGTCATAGACAGAGCCGTCTGTGCAGTAATTACCAATGTTATTTTTGATGTGTACAACTGACTGGTAAATGTATTCACATGGAGCAGTTAAAATCCCCAGTATTTTGAACAGATCTTTACAATGAGCTCGACTAGTATTTTTGGTTATTATTCTTATGGCTCTTTTCTGGAGTTTGAAAATTGTGTTCATATTTTGTGCGTTTGTTCCCCCAAAAATAATGCCATAGCTAAGAACTGAGTGTACATATCAATAATTTGTAATATGTAACTTGTAACAAGCTGACTAACGAGTATTTTGTAAATGAGGGGGAGCATCAAAGTATACTTTCTGATAATGGATCCAAATTATACTCAAAATGAAGGGATGGGTTAAAATAAGGTGTAAATAATCCATATATTAGTATATGGCCAGTCCATCAATCCAGCTGAGTCTTAAATTAGTGACATAGGCTGGCTATGTCGTATCTCTTGTCGCGACTATCACCATTCCTGGAGCAAATATGTATGGGAATTTGAAAATATTGTGAGTGCTTTGATTTGAATCATGAGAGCACAGGATTCTCTCTTGAAGAAATTTTGCGAGAAAGTTGAAGCATCACCAACTCTCTTGTGATTCCCTTTTTAGGTACTCCACGTCGACGTCTGCTCGTAGATACGTATCGTTGGTAGGTTTTCCGGCTTTACTTCCCGACGTGACAGCGACGACTCTCTGATGAGGTGCGGGCCTTGTGTTTTGCTATTACTGTGAGTCTTGTAAATATCGCTCTTATTTAGTAATTTGCCCGGCTAAAACTCTCCCCTTTTATGATTGAGACAGCCTGCGCCACCTTTCGGAGGGAGTGGGGACGTCAGAGTCACAAAAGTTCGTATTAAGCAATCCGTAAAACACGTAAACGTTCACTTCAGTTAACGTGTTAGTTAATGCCTATGCTTTCCGCTAGATGGTGCTGACTTACTGCTGAATAGCTTTGGTTCCGTAAAACCTTCACTGATTAGTATTACGTAAATGAAATAAGTACAACACTCTTGTATTTCACTTTCACTCTATATTCAAGGATTAAAATGGTGATGGATGATGGTCTATTTGAAAGGTTCCTAGCGTGGAGGAATCTAAATAGTCCGAAAATGCCGATATTCACGTGCTCTACGTCCAGATTCGCAACTAACGGCACACGACACTTTCAAAAGTCCACACGTTAATATCTGAATACAGGTACCTCTCAATTCACTCGTATCAGCAGATACTATGAGTTTCTGTCGTCTATATGTCCGTAAAGTTCAATCTAGCACTAAAGTCCTAAAATCTCCTTAATACTCCGTTGCTACCAACAGTCAGAGATCGTACACTACATCACTTTGAATCTCCGTAATGTTCTAACAGTTTATCGTGAATCTTACCACGATTAAGTCCAATCTAATTATTGTCTGGCCGACTGACACGGGTTCCCCGCCCTTTAACGAAACAATTAAGGAAAGAAGGCGGCATTAATGACGATCAGGCCTTTTTATAGGTTTTCCATCACAAGAGTTTAACGTCACTGCCTTCTCCATGACGGAGCTTCCGTGGCTTTGCTGTAGTTAGACGTTAAAGTACTTGCTGATGTACTATAATTTTGATCTGCAATTACTGAACTCTGATTGTACACTATTTTCCCCTTTAAAAATTCTATTCTTAATTTTAAATTATTCGTTCTATAGCTTTTATCATTGTAAACTGAACCCAGGTGTTACAAAGTAAATTCCAAAGTTTAATGGAATGGTTGATAAGGCTTCCTCCATGTACAGAAAATACCATTGATGAAAAGAAAGGGCTCTTAAAGATAAGTTGAGCAAGCAAGCTGAAGCTGGGATCCGTAGGCATGATGAGAAATTAAAAATTTGACATAGATTACCTAATTTAAGTTAAAACCCCCGACAAATTGAGATCAACCACGGGATGAGTATGGTCAAGTTTGTGTGTAATGATCCATTTAAAATTGTAAATTGTCCCAATACTAACGGATATTACTTAGTTTCCTATATCTGCAAAACCGTTAAAAGTATAGAATATCACAGACCTCAGAAAATATGATCCAAGAAAGTGACTAATAGAAACCAGACTCGAAGGAAAAGTGGGAATGAACAAAACTTCAGTAAATTTACACGTCGTATTAATGCAGAACAATAAGAAAAGGTATTCAATAATTTCAAATGTTATATTTCAAGGTACGTATAAAATTTTTAACTTTGTCAAATTCATAAAATACGTTTGTAAGTTCCACATATGCATAAAAGTGTAACATGAAATATAAAGGCATCATTATATGGGAGAGAGATGTCTTTGGGATAAAAATTAATTTACAAGTGCATAATAAATCAAGATTAACGTATAAAAATGCGAGAAAAGGATTCGTTAAATGATCAAAAGTTCAAACGTATAGCAAAAAATTGACACAACAGGGCCCATTGTCCTGGTGAAACACGTGGATCTAAAATGACATTATTTCAATTACTGGTGTAAGTAGACACTGGTATTTCCTGATGGAATATTCGTTCTGTCTTTGCAGCTACAAGAAAATGCGTGCTTTTTCCACCAGACGACAAACTAGTAGTAATGTTGTGTTGGCATCAATACAAAACACAAACCAAAACACACACTCAGAAGTATAAAAATAAACAGGAAACAGTGAATGTGAAAATGTGTGCTGTGTAATACATTAGAAATGCATAGTTCTGCGGAGCAACTAAAAATGTCAGTATCTAATGAAGAAATACACCAAAGGTGTTCTAGCAGACGACATTTTCCGATGTAGGCGGGAAACCAAGCTGAAATAAACGTAAGTAAAAAAGCAACATATTATTAACAAACTGTTTATCGATCTTAAAAACCAATCAAATTGTAAATATATTTAACTACCGGACCACTGATGATGCTTTTCCTCAATAAAGCGACACGCGTCTTGTGAAAAAAAAAAAAAAAACACGCTTTCTCTTGCAAAGACAGAACTAAAATTCCATTAGGAATTGTAAAACAACTATGGACAATATGGTCACACAAATGAAGAATTTAAAGACACCAATAAAGTGACGGAAATGTTTTTACTGAATAAGGATGAAAAAAGTTTAAAATATTTGAAAAAATTGTAGTTTGTTGGCAAAAATAATTAACCAGCTTACAGTGTGTAACAATTGAAATGGATTATGCAAATGCATAGAATCATTATTGCTTGCTGTCTTGTTGCATTTTAGGTAAAAAGAACAGTTAACAGAACTGCTTATTTAACTCAGAATACATTTCAGAATTAATAAAATTTAAATTAGCTCCTTTAGAGCTAGGCGACCGTAAGAACCTAGTTATAATATTAGTTTCATAGGGGTGTAATAAGGTGAGATACAAACATCTCTTTTCCTGTGCTTGCAACAAGAAGTTGTTCACATGGCGGATGCAAGTATCAAATCGATACCCAAGGTATACAGTGTTACATTTGAGGCAGTGTCTGTTGCAACAGTGGGTGAATAGTAGTATTGAGCACCTAATCCACCACTTACTTCGGAATTGGTATTCGACTGCTTTCATCGTTCAACGACAATCCTATTAGAGCGCACTGTGTTCAGATCAATAAAAATATTGATAATACTTAATATCGTTGTTTGCCCAAGTAAATACAGTGCCAATTCTCCATTGACCGATAGGTGAAAGATTTTCTGTTTGCTGAAAAGTTCTGCGAAGACAAAAGCTACAATAATATGTTTCACAGCATAGGTCCTACACCGCAGGCATGCAGAAGATGTGTGTGGCGTCCGATGTCGCTCGTAGCGTCTGGTGACGAGGGACTGTGACTTTCGTAACTGAGTATAAAAGCAGGGCCGGCCCTTGTGGAGTTTTCATGCGCCACGCCGCACCTCCCTCCCTGGCCAGCCCACTCCTGGCTTTTTCAGATAAAGTCAACCTTTCTCAAAATGTCATTCATCCGTCACACCTTATTTTCACGTATCACACTCATGCGTCTTTTCGACGCGAATACGTTTTTAAGACTAGAGGCAGGTATGAGGCACCACAGAAAAGAAAATTACGTTGTGGCACATGCGCAGTATGTAACTAAAATCTGTTCACTTTCTCATACCCTGAACAGAGAGGGCATACGGTGAGAGACCTTTAGCAGCCAGCACAGCCGAGTAGTACATTGCTTACCAAATCAACATTGCTTCCGCTGTATAAAGTGGAAGGTGAAAGGACAGCGAGTGGCTCACATATGAATGCTTTGTTTGTTGCAAAAAATTCTATAAATCCACAGTGCCTATTTAATGTGTCCGTAATATATAAAAGGAAAGCGGCTATGGTCGAATGTCGAGCAAGCGTGCTTTCCGACATGCCACGACCACGATTTATGGCTCAAAATAAGCAGTTTTGAAAGCACTTTCATTCATTGTAGCGAGAAGTAACAGTTAAATGCTAAATGAAAGTTGCTGGAACGCGAAGACTGTGAAATATAACAAACTGGATAAACAGTTCGTACTAAACATTTTGGTTGCTTCAGTTCCAAAACAAGGTGTGACAGGTTTTTTTCGGTAATATCGTATGTTACAACCACATTCTAGGCCTTTTATCGAAATATTTTCCATGGTTCTTGATTTTACAGATTTTTCTGAATACTGCGCCGAAAGAAGGTCACGTGAATGATTGTCTGTGTTAAAGTAGTAATACACGTCAGTCACTTCAGTCGAGCTGCTGAATTTAATTACTGGTTTCCACGTTTATTGCTAATTTCGTCTCTTTCTAACATTTACTTTTATGTGACCGTTAGTATGTGCACCAGTAAATTTCAAACTTCTGTTTCCATTAAATACAAAATAAATTTACGCCTAGTTCAGATACGTGCTCGTTCGGCGCGCACGTATTTTCACACCTGAACCCGTATCACTCTGCAACCACTACACTCGACTGACACCTGGAAACAATACTAAATAATTTCTCCCGCAACAAAAAAACTCTCTGTACCTTAAGGCAGTGACTCTACATTGCGTTTACAATTCGAATGGGCCGGATGTTCATTTCTCAATAAACAGTTGATGGTGAACGCTAAAGAGAGATGGGAAGCACAGTGTGCAGCGATTTTATTTGTCACTGTGCGGAAATCTTCGAATGTAGTAGAGTGTTCAGATTGTGAGTGACATTTCCGATAGGTTGAAGCTGCGGCTACAGCAAATCCAGATTAAATGCTTTGGTTAGTCCACGTGTTGGGATAATTCGGCTGTCAGTTACGTTTATCGTCAAAGGAAGCAATACAAAAGCCACTTCTGAACCAAGTACCGCTAACAATTAACAGCATTTCATTTATGTCGAAACTCTTTGCCCTGTTTTACAGCTGCGAGTGACCACTTATACCCATCTTGCTGGGAACACAGTATGCCATGCCCTAAGAGAGTAGACATTGTGATGTTACAGCTTAGCCTGGTCCCGTCAGGTGTGGCTCCCACGGTTCTGTCGACATTTTAGCATTCCTCACTTGCTTGTTCAGTAACACCTAGAGTGGTAGATTAGTCACGTGAACAATGCCTCATCTCGTATGGATGTTGTGTCTACAACGTCTGTGTGTGTGTGTGTGTGTGTGTGTGTGTGTGTGTGTGTGTGTGTGAGTGCGTGTGCGTGTGTGCGTGCATGCGGAAGCGAGCGTGCGTCAATTTTTCTGTCCATGTGTATGTGTGCTTAGTGAAGCTGTACCGTTTTATGGTGGATATGTGTATGGGAGCATACGTCTGCGTATTTCTGCGTGTATGACCTCTAATATTTTCAGTTATTGATTGCGTATGCACTTATTTACGATTGCAGCTTTCGGCGTTAGTCGTATTCATATCCGTAAAGGAAATATATAGGAAAAATATCATTAACGATTGTATCACGACAAACATTATAAACTACAGTTCATATTTCTGTAGCCTGTATTGTGTTGCAATATGCAAGCATAAAAATTTTTTTCCGTTGCTCAATACAAAATGTTTTCTGTCGTAAGTTCTGTGTATAGCATGCATACGTCACAATTCAAAAATGCTGCAGATCGGTGTGTAACGGTTCTGATGTATTTTGACATAATACATTTTCTTCAAAAGCTATGAATTATGGTGCAGTGCTGTTGAAGAGTACAAAGATTCGAGTCTTTTGTGTAGCAAACAGAGACAGAGGGGCGTGTGTCACTAAAATTAGAACATACGCCTGGCATTAACGGAAAATGTATCTGTTTCCTCACAGCATATTTTGCCTTTTTGTGAATCACAATGATTATACATTCATATGACAAAAGTCATGGGATAGCGATATGCACATATACAGATGGCGATAGTATCGGGTACAGAATGTATAAAAGGTGAATGCATTGGTGGAGCTGTTATTTGTACTCCGATGATACGTGTGAAAACGTTTCCGACGTAATTATGCCGACATGGCGGGAATTAACAGATTCTGAACACGGAATTGTAGTTAGAGCTAGACTCATGGGACAGCCCATTTCGAAAATCGTTGTGTAATTCAATATTCCGCGATCCACAGTGTCATGAGTGCGCCGACAATACCAAATTTCAGGCATTACCTCTCATCACGGACAACACAGTGGCCGACGGCCTTCACTTGACAACGGAGAGCGCAAGCACAGTGCGGTGAAATCTGACGATAACAGGCTACGGCAGCAGACGACCGAAGCGAGTGCATTTGCTAACTGCACGACATCGGCTGCAGCGCCTCTCCTCGGCTCGTGACAGCATCGGTCGGACCCCTGACGATCGGAAAACCATGGCCTGGTCACATAAGTTCAGATTTCAGTTGGTAATAGCTGTATTTTTCCGTAAGAGTGTGGCGCAGAACCCACGAATCCATGGACCCAAATTGTCAAAAAAAAAAAAAAAAAAAAAACGCTGTGCAAACTGGTGGTGGCTCCGTGAGTATGTGGGCTGTATTTACATGGATTGAACCTATCATTGACTGGAAATTGTTGTGTTTCGCTACTTGGAGATCATTTAAAGCCAATCGAAGAACATTGTGGACAGTAAGAGCGAATGATTTCGCCACCCAGATCGCCCGACATGAATCTCATCGAACATTTGTGGGACGTAATCTAGAGGAACATTCGTGCACAAAATCCTGCCTCGGCAACACTTTCGAATTTATGGACGGTTATAGAGGCAGTATGGTTCAATATTACTGCAGGGGACATCTAACGACTTGTTGAGTCTACGCCACGTCGAACTGATGTACTTCGAAGTGCAAAAGGAGGTCCGACACGATATTAAGACGCATCCCACGATTTTTGTCCCATTAGTGTATTTGCTATTAGCCTAGTCGACAAAGACCAAAGAACATCGATTTGGGAAAAAAAATGTGTACTCGCAAATTTTTGTGAGGCCAGAGGAGAGGAGAGGGGGGGGGGGGCGGTAGTATCATGAACAACATACTAAAAACCGTTACCGGTGGGGTGGGGATGCGGGGACGGGTGGTGGACGAGTGGGCGAAGGTCACTTCTCACGTTTTTCTTTAATATCTCCAAAACCGTGACCTGTAGCGTTAATATTTTACACACAAAGCGGATGGAACAACGCAGAAAATTAAAAATACTGTTTTAATTGTATGTTATTGTTGATTATTGTTAAATGGAATGGGTTATGAACAAATATTAGATGTGTGTACAACACTGAAGCGCAGTGATAAACTGTATTTTGAGGGTGCAACAGAGTGGAAAGGCGTGAATGTATGTTATAGGCGTGGGCGAAGGTACGTCACCGAACTGTGGTCACGCACCTTTCTCCTTCATAAGTCGGCAAAATGAAGACCGAGCAGGTAATTCCCCATTCTCCCTACCACACTAAGTCACAAAAAAAACTGCAGGATATTTTACGAAATTATAGTGCCCCCTCCGAAGCTCGCATTATGAATTACTGGCGACACAGTGCGCATACACACCCGGGGGTTGTTTATTTTCCACAGTGTGGAAACTGAATTGAATGCAGACATTAGTTGCCAATAACACAAACGCAAGACAATATATGGACATATTCTGCGTAACTCTCTGCACACTGTTCTACGCTGATACAGCGTAACTTCATTCGTAGTCATCCTGCACGGCACTTTTAGCGTTCTTCCGACAAAAACCACCTCCTCCACCAAATGGGCTCCCCGTTTTAAAGCTTACCGACAGCATTTCCTGTTCAGTTCTCTTACGAAAGTGGACAATATAGCTTAAATGAGCTCGTGTTGGTATAGTGGCGTTGTTTTCAGTTCATAAGCGAGGACTTATTTGCAGTTGTTAAGTGAGCTTTCTTGTAAAATACATTCCTTCTGAGAAGTCCTTAATTTGTTAGTGTGATATTCTCAGTGACCTATGCAGTGCTGGAGGGAATGAGATTTGGTTGGAAAATGTGGCATCTTGCTGCTGCCAATATTTGGCAACATATTGTAAAGCCGTGTAACCGTGTTGCAGATATTTCTCTAACCTTTAATTATGTTGCTGGTAGACTGCATAAATCTCTTCCGTTCAGGACTTGCTGACATTTGTAGAGTGGGCAGCATCTAGTGGAGCCACCTACAACATATCCACAGTATAATTATCTTGAAAGGTAGGTGTGAATATGTCTGATGGAATGGCACTGAGCATACTCAAGTCTTAACAAGAATCTGATTTAATACATTGACTAACTTATTCTGAAAAATGTGAAGTTCCATAACACTTACGTGACCTCCTCCTGTTACAGATGGAACAAAAGTAAGCCTCTGAGACTAGTAGAGTGTTGACGGAGCTACAGCTAGGTAGATGCATTTGATATCCTCAAACTGTGGAAAGTATTAGGGCCATTGCTGGTGGAGGCAGTGACATCGACATTGTAGAACTCATCTTGACAGCATGCTACACCTGGGGCAGACCCTTGAGTGTGGTACAAACATGACAGCTCCATTTGTTGAGCTTTTGTACTTAATAACTTATTTAAGAACTGCTAATAAGTACTCACTTAATAAATTGAAAATAAATCCACTACATAAACAAGTCAGTGATGCTATTTTGTGTACTCACATAAGAGAACTGGACAGAAAATATTCAGGAGGTACAGTCCGTCTGTAAACTGAAAAGTGAGCACCACTCGCTATGGAGGAAGTTGCATTTCCCAGAAAAGCTTTACATCTGCCATGCAGAATAAGCAAGAATCAATTTCTCCAAAGTATTGTAGAACAGTGTGCAGAGATTTATGCACATTCTGTCCGTATGAGTTTCCTGCATAAGTATTATCAGTAACTCTTGTCTCTATTCCACGTAGTATTAACGAACTTTGTGGAAAATAAACGCCCCCGGCCTTGTCTGCATACTGTGTCTCCAGTGACCGCTAAGACGAACTGCGGAACGGTCGGTGTAAGTTTGTGAAACACCGTAAGTTGCATTTTATGGCACAGTGCGGTAGAGAGAATGGGGAAGCCTTCTTGCTATTCATTTTGCAAACCTGTGAACGAAGGAAGTGGATGACCACGACTGTTGACCTACCTTCACCCTCGTCGTTTCATCCTGTTACACACTGGAACACAATTTATCCCATAATACCATTCTTCTGCACTTAGATGTGGAACAAACATTCAATAGTTGTTCTTAACCATTGTTATTTAGCAATATACATTAATATGCAAAGTCCCTTTGGACATGCATGCATGGTTGACGACATACGGAAGTTCGAGTCTGGCCGTGAGTCGTGCACGGATAGCCAAATGGTAAGGCGACCGCTCGCGATAAGCGGGAAATGCGGGTTCGAGTCCCGATCCGGTACAAAGTTTCATTATCGTCATTCCATTCTACTGCTGCTGGTTGTCCTTATTCGCAATTGTGAATACATTTAATCTATTTTTTATAATCTGCGAATTTTCCGTCCTCCGCAACGCTGAAACTTAGTCCTAGACAAAAAATTGAATTAAGTGTTTTCTGTAGGCAATCTAATGCAGTTTAATTTTGTGCTGTGAAACATTAGATTTTCGAGGT
Organism: Schistocerca americana; assembly: GCF_021461395.2. Taxonomy (NCBI): domain Eukaryota; kingdom Metazoa; phylum Arthropoda; class Insecta; order Orthoptera; family Acrididae; genus Schistocerca; species Schistocerca americana. Next base: position 692,989,304 of record NC_060130.1, read on the forward strand.
GTTCAAGAAAAACAAATAAGTGACCCTTAAATAGCCCCCCTCCCGCACCACAATCCTTACGCTGACACCCTAACGACTGGGATATTTAGCATTATATTCTTTACACTGCTCCCTATTGCTATACAAACATGTGTGACTATATGAATTTTTTCCCCTAATTTCCCTTCCTTGACTGGACTATATTCTCAATGCGAAATTACTTTAACTAGTTTTTATCTATAGATACAAGCTCTTTAGCAACTTCTTCGCACGATCAATGTGCTTTGACGAGTCGGTTTGGTATCAACCAACAGTGATTGTTTTTGCAGATTTTGGGACATATGTCGTGCTTCTCGTTTGAAAGTTGTACGCCTTTATCTTTGGTCACACGTCGAAGAGACGTTTTGTGCTGCGTTTGTAAAAGAAATTGCCTTTGTCTGGAGGAGGTCCACGCATAAAGTAAGGCATCTGGCAATATCAGCTCAGTTTATTTACTGCGCCGATGGTTAGTTTAGCTTCGGATTGTTTACTTGATCTAGTCAGCGAGTAGGTGCCAGGTCTCTTCCTTCAGCGAAGTAAGAGACACGCTTAGGTTCCTACCATGCACTGCTTGTAAGCTGTTTATTGCGTCCCATGTTAATTTATTTTGTTACCTACTATTATAAATTCAAAAATGTTAACGTCTCATGAAGTGTGAAGATTAGTTTTTCAGAGATTCAGAATCACGTCTTTCACACGACGTTGCTTTGCATTGTTAAGTCAAGTCTTGAAGTTGTAGGGTGAAATATCGCTGCGCCGTTATAAATTATTATTTTGTGTCCACTGATATTAAATTCATGTATCACGACTTCATTTTACCAAGAACCTTACGACTCCTTATATTTACTCCACTTGAAAGTACCACGCTGGCTTGCCGCCATCTTGTCTCACGTGAACTACCCACATGAGTCGAAGTCATTTTGATAAATACACATTGGACTACTGAACCAAACCTGGAAAATAATACTAATAAATGTAAATTCACCGTATGCTAGATAGGTTTCAGCTGCTGAGAACAGGTAAGTCGTCGTGTGCTGTATTACTGACTGTTATTAGAAGACACTGTGCTGCTCCGCCTCACTTACCTAGTACAGTAATGCGTGCAAACGGATGTAGGATTTTCATATGATCCTTCTACTAATTAACTGTTTTCTCCATTGTGAATTTCTGTGCACAAACGTGGAGTCTGGCTCGCTGCACAAGTGGATACTACAAGCTGAAGTCCAACACATGTTTAGTGCAACAACTGTCATTCGCGAAAAAGTACCTTCATGTGCCATCTACAAATATTAAATATGGAGGCCTCCATTTATTTTCTTTGCGCTGAATGTATGAGAGTTCGTGTTGTGTGATTATCTTCTATTTCATTTACGAGTCAGGCAGCATTATGATGTTTGTTCTCTGGAGCATTAGAAGTATACATTCTGCGTATCATTAGCTTTTCCGGGCTTATTCGTCCCTATCTATGAAAGTAGTCTATACTTACTTACTTTCTCTCTCTCTCTCTCTCTCACTCACTCACACACACACACACACACACACACACACACACACACAGACACACACACACACACACACATACAGCAAGTTCGAAAAGAAACCTTTAATGTTATTGTACAGGGTATCCCTCTCTTGAGGAAAATGGTTGACAAATGAGGTGCTTTACAAGAGGTACCTCCTCCAGCTCACCACCCGCCTACCCATCTGCGTACCCAGTTCAATGCGGCGCTGCGTGTTTGTGGATGTTGGTGCCTGAATATTGGATTTCATGGTGGATGTTCTCACATAACTCCTTGACGTGGCAGCATCTGTGAAACGTCAGAACAATGAGGTTCTGCGAGCTGTGTATGGGTATCATGTTTCAGTGTAGCGTGGCCTACCATTCGTGGTATTCTGTCCGACCTGCTTCTACAGTTGTTGTTAGACTCTAATGATGTATCGATATTCTGTGAATTAGGGTGTTTTTCTTGTGAAACAGTGATGGATAAGCGGCACAATTAACACATTCAGCGACTGTTTTTATAACGTTTTGGTAGTCGTCAAGAACCATCTAAACCCTGTATTCAGGGCTTGGTGCTGAAGCAGGAAACAGAAGGAACATTTTTAGGTTTGCGTAGGCGGGTACCGTGAGCAGTTATCGGAAGAAAATGTGGGTGAGGTAAAGAAGACACAATTGTTGCCGTCACCCATGAAGTCTCTTTGCCGTTTATCACGGAAATGTGGACTTTCGAATAGCCCTTTCACAGGTCTGCTAAGAAAGAAAGCCTGTGTCCCTACAAGTTTACAATTATTAATGAACTGTTACAGACTGACCATGATAAGTGCCTGACATATTACCATTCACGCATACGCAGCGTCGTGTTGAACTGCATGTATTGTTAGCGGGCAGTCCCGTCCAGCACCTCCTGTAATGTAATTTCATTTGTCAGCCATGAAGATCTGTCATGTACAAATTTGGTTTAATATCCTTTTCTTATTAAGGTTTTTATAACACTTTCCCCATGGCCCCTTACGAGTGAGACACCCTGTATATATTCTTTTACTGTTATATTTATTACTAAACAAAACTGTAATTTTTTTTTTTTAAATAAAGAAGGTACCTATTACATTTTTGTACTATTCTGAACCGTGCAATATAACTAAATCATTAACATAAAGACGTAGGATAAGGACGACCGATAAGAGAGTTTTTAGGTGAGGCAAAGTGAGTGGTGGAAATGATTCGAGAATATATCGTTTGTAATACAAGCAAGCGGGATGTGCTTCGATGCAAAAGGCTCGCCCCCTTTGTGTAGTCGAGATACGGGATGGTAGTAGCAGCCTGTAGGGGTTTTCCGCACAGTCCCACCAAGGATAACATTGTATCTATTTCCACTTGACGCAGACGACGATTCTGCTTCTGTTTTGGAGACACTATCCTGAATTACAGACTAGTTCTTATCGTAGCTCCGAGGCTGTATGGAATAGACGCGTACAAGCCTGAAAAGTGAATGTAACTATCTTTTAGTGGGCTATACAAGGGTAGGAACGGCCACCATCTTGTAAACCGAACCAAATAGAATCGGAATTTCTGGACATGCGTTTCATTAACCGATCTTAACGCTGCAGTAATGGTTGAGAACTGTATTTATGTTAGCTACCATATTTACTGAGAATGCATCATTCATGAAAGATATTTAAAACAATGATTTGCTATCTCCCTAAGTTAGTGTTAATTACCAACTCTACCCCCACTGCAAAAGTTCTTCTGGAAACTTTAGATGCGAACGATGTCGGAGCAGTTAGGGAGCTGACTCGCATCATCTCGTTGAAATCGGTGCTAGCAATATATTACAAGTAAGAGAACTCTCCAGTTCACTGCATAATTACAAACAGTAGACATAAAGCGCTATATCCCTCCCCTGATGCGGTGCTTTAAGCGCGGGAAGTTCGGCCATATGTCTTCTGTACTTCTAGCGTCACATGTCGAGATTACGGACTACCATCACATTCCAATACTCCATGTGCCCCGCCTCCCATCTGTGTCAACTGCGGAGAGCACCATTCGCCTTGCTCTCCACACTGCGGGATTCTCCAGAAAGAAAGCAAAATGATGGAGTAGAAGACCCTTGACCGACTGACGTACACTGAGGCTAAGAGAAAATTTGAACGCCTGCATCCTGTACATACGACATCGTCGTACGGCGCCGCTGCAACAGGTCTGGCACCATCAGCTCCGCCAACACCAGTCACCTCTCAGAGCCGGAAGACTGCCCCTTGATGGTGAGGCGCCATTTCCTTCTCCGTTGCTCCCGCACCACCTACTTCGGGAGAAACCCCCCCCCCCCCAACCATCAGGGACGTCCGTCGTCACTTCTAAACTGGAGAAGCGTAAGTCTTCTTCGTCTTCTCTCGCTAGGCAGAGGTCCCTTGGGTCACTCACTTCCCAGGTTTCTGCTAGTGGGAAAGATGACACCCGCCAGTGGCTGAAGAGCTCAAAAGCAGCTGGTCGTAGGGCTTCAAGTTCGTCCTCAGACCCGGAGACTGAGCCAGTGAAGACCTCCCAGTCAGAGAAACCCAAGGAGCAGCGAGAGAAAAAGAAGAAGACACCTAAGACCAAGGAAATTGCTGTGGCACCCACACCGCCGCTACTTACAAGCTCTGCGTCTGAGAATCGGGTGAAGATTATAGCGTCCGCTGAGGATCTAGATTTCGCCAGACCCTCAGACACAATGGATATAGACTTCTGAGGCAATAAGTCGGTGGCATCAGATGACGCTGAGGCGTAAACCGCCTCATTAAATGTGTCATGCATTTCTAGTATCACGATGACGTCATCCTCCAGTGGAATTGCGGCGGTTTTTTCCACCGCCTGGCTGAGCTACGGCAACGGTTAAGCTTTACACCTACTATCTATATTGTCCTCCAGTAAACCTGCATCCAGGCAATGCGGACCCCTGCCCTCCGCGGCTATAAGAGATATTACAGGAAGCGTTACGACTATAATCGAGTGTCAGGTGGAGTTTGCGCTTATGTCCTAAACTCAGTCTGAAGTGAGACTGTGCCCCTTCAAACCCCTCTGGAAGCTGTGGCTGGCAGGATAAGGACGACGCAGGAAATAACTGTCTGCATGTATATCTTCCTCCAAATGGTGCAGTACCCCTGAATGTATTAACAGCACTGATTGATCAACTCCTTAAACCTTTCCTACTTTTGGGAGATGTTAACGCCCATAAACACTTGTGGAGTGGCACCGTGCTTACTGGCCGAGGCAGAGATGTCGAAACTTTACTGTCTCAGTTAGACCTCTGTCTCTTAAATGCTGGGGCCGCCACACATTTCAGTGTGGCTCATGGTAGTTACTCGGCCATTGATTTATCAGTTTGCAGCCCACGACTTCCATCTATCCACTGGAGAGCACATGACCACCTGTGTGGTAGTGACCAATTCCCCATCTGTCACTGCCCTAGCGTCAGGCCCGCGGACGCCTGTCCAGAGGGGCTTTAAACAAGGCGGACTGGGAAACTTTCACCTCTGCTGTCACCGTTGAATCCCCTCTACACGGTAACATAAATGTGATGGTTGAGCAGGTGATTACGACAATTGTTTCTGCGGGAGAAAACGCGATCCCTCGCTCTTTAGGGTGCCTCGGTGTAAGGCAATCCCTTGGTGGTCGCCGAAAGTCGCTGAAGCAATTAAGGAGCGTCGGCGAGCTCTACAGCAGCATAAGCGGCACCCTTAAATGGAGCACCTCATAGCCTTTAAACGGCTCCATGCACGCTTTCGCCAACTTATCAAACGACGGAAGCATGGGAAAGATACGTCTCGACCATTGGGTGCTATACGTCATCTTCCCAAGTCTGGGCAAAGATCAAGCGTCTTTTCGGGTACCAGACACCAACAGGTGTTCCCGGTGTTACCATAAATGGCGTGTCATCTACCGACGCAAACACGATTGCCGAGCACTTTGCTGAGCACTTTGCCCGAGCCTCTGCGTCGGAGAATTACCGCCCAACTTTTCGCACTCTCAAACGGGGGCTAGAAGTCCTCTCATTCACTACACACCATAGTGATTCCTATAACGCCCCATTTACAGTGCGGGAGCTCCTCAGTGCCCTTGCACATTGCCCCGACACATCTCCTGGGTTTGATCGGATCCACAGCCAGATGATTAAACATCTCTCATCTGACTACAAGCGACATATCCTCGTCCTCATCAACCGGATCTGGTGCGATGGCGTCTTCCCATCGCAATGGCGGGAGAGCACCATCATTCCGGCGCTCAAACCCAGTAAAAGCCCGCTTGATGAGGATATCTATGGGCCCATCAGCCTCACTAACGTTCTTTGTAAGTTGCTGCAACATATGGTGTGTCGGCGGTTGGGGTGGGTCCTGGAGTCACGTGGCCTACTGGCTCCATGTCAGGGTGGCTTCCGCCAGGTTCACTCTACCACTTATAATCTTGTGTCCCTCGATTGTGCCATCTGAACAGCCTTTCCGGAGGCCAACACCTAGTTGACGTCTTTTTTTACTTACTTAAAGCATACGACACGACCTGAAGACGTCATATCTTTGCCACATTGTATGAGTGGTGTCTCTGGGACCCGCTCCCGATTTTTATCCAAAACTTCCTGTCGCTCCGTACTTTCCGTGTCCAAGTTGGTGCCTCCCATAGTTCCATCCATATCCAGGAGAATGAAGACCCGCAGGGCGCTGTAGAGTGTCTCTCTCTTCTTAGTGGCCATTAACGGTCTAGCAGAAGCTATCGGGTCCTCCATCTCACCTTCTCTGTATGCAGACAACATCTGAAGCCCATGGCTTCCAGTTTTCCGCCATGAAGACGTGTGTCATTTCTGTCGGCGTCGTACCGTTCATCCGGAACCAGAACTTTGCCTTAATGACGATCCACTCACTGTAGTGGGGACATATCGATTCTTAAGTTTGGTTTTCGAGGTTCTTTCGACTTGGCTTCCTCATCTTCGTCAGCTTAAACGGAAGTGTTGGCAGCACCTCAATGCACTCCGCTGCCTGAGCAACACCAACTGGGGTGCAGATCGCTCCACGCTGCTGCAGCTCTACAGAGCCCTTTTTAAATCCCGCCTTGACTATGGGAGTGCGATTTATGGTTCAGCGGCGCCCTCAGTATTGCGTTTGCTCGACCCATTGCACCATTGCGGAGTTCGACTAGCGACAGGAGCTTTTAGGACGAGTCCGGTGACTAATGTACTGGTGGAGGCTGTAATCTCTCCACTGAAGATCAGACGTGGAAAACTGCTCACCAATTACGTTGCACACATTCATAGCTCTCCTGAACATCCTAATTACCGTCTTCTTTTTCCAACCATGCTGGTTCACCTCCCCCATAGGTGGCCCACGTCAAGGCTAATGATTGCGGTTGGCGTGCGATCGCTCCTGTCTGAACTGGAGTCCTTCCCTTCACCACCTCTCTAAGAGGTCCATGCATATATACCAACGTGGTGGAGCTGTAGGCCGAAGCTTCACCTGGAGCTTTCGCGTGGCCATAAGTACTCCGTTAACTCTGTGGCTCTCCGCTATCGGTTCCTCTCGATTCTTGAAGTGTCCTGGGGCTCTGAAGTGGTTTACACCGACGGATAGATGGCTGATGGTAATGTTGGCTCCGCCTCTGTCCACAGTGGCCATATTGAACAGCATTCCTTGCCCAATGGCTGCAGTGTATTCACTGCAGTGCTGGTGGCCATATCTCGTGCACTTCATTATATCCGTTCATGCCCCGAGGAATCGTTTCTTCTGTGTACTGACTCCTTGAGCAGCCTACAAGCTATCGACCAGTGCTACCCTCGCCTTCCTTTGGTGGCGTCAATCCTGGAGTCAATCTATGCCCTGAACCGGTCCCGTCGTTCAGTGGTGTTTGTGTGGACCCCAGGACACGTTGGCATCTCAGGCAACGAACTTGCCGAAAGGGTGGCCAAACAGGCTACGCGGAAACCGCTTCTGGAGATGGACATCTCTGAACATGACCTGCGTTCTGAATTACGCCACAGGGATTTTCGGCTTTGGGAGACGGAGTGGCATAACAGAACATACAACAAACTGCTTGTCATTAAGGAGACTTCGAATGTGCTGAAGTATTCTATGCGGGCCTCTCACAGGGAATCAGTTGTCCTCTGCCGGCTCCACATTGGCCACACTTGGTCGACCCACGGTTACCTCTTGCGCCGTGAAGACCCGCCCCAGTGTGGTGCGTCGCCCGGTTGACAGTGGCCCACATTCTGGTGCACTCTCCCACTTAGACTGTCCAGCGACGAAATCTTGGGTCACCGCACTCGTTGCCGCTCATTTTATTTGACAACGCCTCATTGGCTGATTTAGTTTTACGTTTCATTCGTGAGGATGGGTTTTATAGTTTGATCTAAGTTTTAGCGCATGTTCTTTGTTCCTCTGTGTCCTCCACCCTAGTGCTTTTAGGGTAGAAGTTTTGATGTGTTGCAGAGTGGCTGGCTTTTCGTCTTTTCCCTTTTATTCTCGTGGTCGGCCAACCACTGTAATCTGCTTTCTTGTTTCACTCTTTTCTGTTTCTGGCGTCTCTGTTTTTTTTCTTGTCGTCTTTTATTCCTTTTAGTGCGCGTTGCCTTTCCTTCGTTCTTGTGGTTTTTCCTTTCTTTCCGTTTTGTGTTATATGTCTCGTCTGTTTTATTCTCACACTTGTGGCATTGTTTCATTAGGAACAGGGGACCAATGACCTCGTAGTTTGGTCCCTTCCCTCCCCGTTTGAACCAACCAACGAAGCTTCAGCGGTTCCACCAGCGAGGACGCAGCCGCCGGGAAGTGCGGTCGGCCTGTCAACTTAATTTTCACACATGCGCGGAATTCTCGTAGCGCGTTACATGCTGCGGAATGGAGCATGTCTTCGTCAGTCTTCAATGGCTCACCTCAACACGACTGGCAGGTGCTCAGTTGAAATATCATGTTATATTTTGAACGACGACCGGCTGCAAGCACGAAATTTGTTTAAATATTTAATTCTCCGGGAAAATTTTAAAACTCAGATTCGGTGAATAGTCCATCTAATGCAATGGAGTGGACACCTGAACACTAGGCACACAACGCCATTTCATATCTATCATCAGCATCGTCAACAGCCAAGTCCATCGTTTGACGATGAGGGCTCTTTGAGTCGGTGTGCATCATAGGCTCCCAGCTGGAATCTGGCTGTCGTCCTTGGTCTTTGCTGGGAAGTTGGGTACTTATCTTGACAACCTGCCATTTTTACTTGTATAAATAGAACAAGTCGTCAGTTTCTGTCTCGAGGATAGTGAGTCACTTCCATCGTAATTAAACATTTTTACCACACATTCATAGTGTGAGGAGGGGAAGGGGGGTGGGGGAGAGAAGATTATACTGCAGCACGACTGAAAGTGATAGCATTGCTGCTGGAAATGTGAACTACAGCACCAGTAGCCTCTCTGAATTTCTACTCTTTGTAGCTCTGCAGACATGCATGACGACTGTAACAGCATATCTTGCAGTTCTCGTTTTCCGACCTTCAGTAATTTTTCTCGGGATATCAGTTTTATTTCCGATAGCTTGTTCAGCATTAATAGTTACATTCTTTAAGCAGTCTTCTCTGGTCTATCCATTAATCTAATGCCCTTCATCAATCATTAATTCAGATCGTGGTTCTCCTTGGCACTGTTTGCGCATGCTTTTTATCCTCATATTACTCGGTTCATCGACCAACTTGAAAATGGAATATCCGTATTCCGCCATCCCTTTGAGCAACAGTTGACCTTCCTCAAAATCAAACATTCCTAGGATAACTTTGTATATAAACCCAATTCTGCTACCGAGCGAGGTGGCGCAGTGGTTAGCACACTGGACTCGCATTCGGGAGGACTACGGTTCAATCCCGCGTCCGGCCATCCTGATTTAAGTTTTCCGTGATTTCCCTAAATCGCTCCAGGAAAATGCCGGGAGGGTTCCTTTGAAAGCGCACGGCCGACTTCCTTCCCAGTCCTTCCTAATCCGATGAGACCGATGACCTCGCTGTCAGGTCTCCTCCCTCAAAACAACCCAACCCAATTCTGGTACTGCTCATGTACCGAACTGAACGCCTGGTACTGGAATATAAAGTAACAAATCTTTTAAACTGGTTTAGTATGGGCTTTGATGGCACTTGTTGTCTTTATCATTACATGCCAACTTTGTATGCTTTCGGTTTCTATTGGCACCACACGTTGCTTGAGATATGACACATATTTTACTGTGAGAATAAACAACTGCACCTATTGTGATGACTTATAATTATCGGTTCTACCTTGTTTCCAACAAGTAAAGCCTTCGTCATACCAGTTCTCTTTCTAAAACGTTGCGTAGTCATTGACCCCTAGACTCGCACTATTGCATGGTCAGACCTTATTCGGACAATGAATTGTTTTCACGCAACTTTACACTACCTCACCCCACCAACACCCCCCTCCTCCTCCTCTCTCTCTCTCTCTCTCTCTCTCTCTCTCTGTCTCGCCAATCCTTCCTCCGCCTCACTCTCACTCTCACTTTCTCTCTATAGGTTTGTCTCTTTCACTATTTCTTCAATATGTGATTTTCAGTGTCATCTTTTGGATTTCTTTATATTTCAGTCGCAAGGCTGCAAGATTTAGTAGATATCTATTCATCCTTATCTAACTTCTGTAGCAGCATTATTTAGACAACATTGTTCATACTCTCTTCAGCTACAGCTTAAGTTATTACTTATTTCGGTATGTATTTCTCTCCTTTACTGTCCTGAACTACGTCTGTCTTTATATACTAATATTCCATTGACGAAAGAATTTAGCTAATTTAAATTGTGAAAGCTGCTTGTCAAAGTGTCAGTTTTCTAAATTATCTTGTCTTCCGCGTATTCTGAATTACGAGCATCTAGCAAAAATGTTTTGCACTAAATGATCGACTACTGAAACTATAACAGGCTTCGACTAACGGAGTGAAGGTATCTCTGACTAGAGGTATCTCTGCAAGCAGAGCTGCGAATCAATAGTAAGCCAGCCTGGACGCGTGGTCTCAGGATAGTTCCCCGTTTGTATAAGACAAAGTATTCTAGTCTGTCTCTGTCTGCATTTCCGCATGGTGTTCCGGGAACAGCTCTGACTGCTGCTCCCTTGTTTATGCTATGGAAGACAGGTATAGTAGCGTCCTTTGAAGTTGTTCTCTTATTATCATTCTCATGCAGCGACTTTCAGTCAGTTCCACAAGAAAGTGTACGCAGTTATCTGTATGATATAACATTTATGTTTACATGATATTACATGTTATTACTTATTGCGCCGGTCGTTGTGACCGAGCGGTTCTAGGCGCTTCAGTCTTGTACCGCGCAACCGCTACTGTCGCAGGTTCGAATCCTGCCTCGAGAATGGATGTGTGTGATGTCCTTAGGTTAGTTAGGTTTAAGTAGTTCTAAGTTCTAGTGGACTGAAGACCACAGACGTTAAGTCCCATACTGCTCAGAGCCATTCGAACCAATTGAATATTTCGCTGCCCCAAAGAAATCCATCAAAACATTTTTCCACAATTTACACAATACTGGAACTAAATAGCCATAATAAACGAACACATTATACACAATACATATGGGAACTTAATTTTTCTTTACTATGGTGCTATAACATTCACCCCGCAATTTTATGGAGTATTTATGTCTCAAGTTTGTTATTTGAGGACATGACAATGACACATTGACTTTGCTTGAAATGCTGTTATGTTCAAAAATGGTTCAAATGGCTCTGAGCACTATGGGACTTAACATTTGAGGTCATCAGTCCCCTAGAACATAGAACTACTTAAACCTAACTAACCTAAGGACATCACACACATCCATGCCAGAGGCAGGATTCGAACCTGCGACCGTAGCAGTCGCGCGGTTCCGGACTGAAGTGCCTAGAACCGCTTGGCCACCGAGGCCGTTGCTGTTATGTTCCACGCAGAATTTCGTGGGTGGTGGAGGTGCAGATAGTGGGGGTGGAGGTGCTGATAGTGGGGTACACATTAGGACAGCGGTAGTTGTGGGGGTTACGAACAGGCGCTGTAGGGGAAATGCTGAGCGCTGGAGGGGATGTGCCATTCTAAACTTAAGTCTACACTTACATTTTTTGTAAATATTCAGTAGAGCGCCTCCAAGACCATTCTTGCATGTTGAGTATTGAAAAAGGTCTACCACCTTTTCTTTGGTTAGTATCTGACAGGAATTCCGCTGAAAATACAACAAAACCAGCTATTCATTTTCGCCTGCCTTGTTAAGAATTTGTAACTTTCAGAAAAGCGACATCAGTGGCGAATTTTGTGTAATACCTACAGCTTTTTCTTGTTGCCACATTAAAATCTGCTTCTTTTGCTAAAACACAGCATAGTTTACAATTGTCACCTCACTTAGATGTTGTGCAGAGGCAAGGCCTTCACTTGTGTAGAACCAAAACCCATAACATTTCTCGTTTTAACAGCTATCGATGACCCTTAAAACTTACGTTATTTTATCGAAAAAGTTTGTACTTACTAGAATAGCATTGTAGATAATGAAGTTTTACGTAATAACCATATGGAAAAACAGTCTCCTCCTTGCGTGCCATAATGTGATAAAATCTCATTTTAAAATTTCAAACCGGTTGTGAAATATGTGGATTCTGTGGATATTTCACTCTGGCCTTATCGCTGCCACTCACGATCGCAAATGAGTATGCTAAGTCTGATCAGTTGTCTCGAGTTTTGTGTCAGATAGACACATTCAACGAAACCTGAAGAAATATTGAATATGTTACCTACATTTCATACACAGCAACATATTATGCAATATGCACCAAACGCAAAATCATAGCGATCCCTATTTTTCATTGTAAATTTTTTCAAATTTCGCTCAATACCTTATTTCCACGCAAATATCTCAATAACTATGACCATTAACGAAATTATGGGCACATCATCACGAAGCTCGTATATAAATCTATAAATAACGCAAAAATGAAATTGTTCTGCAGAATAGTTTCTATAAAATCGTTTGAGAAAGACTACAGGGCGTACGCCTCGGTTCTGTAATCGCAATTAAGGGGGCCAACATCTGTCGGCCTCCCCGTCCAAACAAAATTATGAACTCACCCAGCGCTTTGGACAGAAACTGGTTACTGCGCATCGGCTACCGTATCCTGCACGGACTTTCTATTTCCTACTTGCCGGCCGAAGTTGTTGATCCTAGGCCATATGTTTCCTCTATGTTTCGCTGATGACAGCCATCATGACTACCTATGCCAACTGCGTCTCTTGTTGCTGACTGTTCATCTGGTTTGGCTGCTCATGCACATCTGATTATATGTGCTCCAAATTTGGTCGTGTTTCCACCGACCGCGAAGTTTAATAAGAGTATATGAAATTATAACACAAGTCTTAGAAACCAGATCATAACAGTTGTTTACGTTTCCCAAGCTGAATGTAGTGATAACAACATTCTTATTGCACTGAAGTGGCAAATTCAAAAGACTCTTCAAATGTGAATTTCATTAACTTAGGAATATTTGTTTTTAAATGCATTTCTTTAATTATCTGTTCCATAATGAATAACTAAATCATCATATAATACAAGAATATTTTGAATCTCTTCCTCAATTGTGTTTCAGATTCTGAGTCCATTAGCTAATGAGTTCATTATATTATTCGTTCAATTGATCACTTAAACGTAAATAATATAAATCTCTACATGAAACCAGTTATACGTATGAAGTTCATTTATCGGTACTCTTTTAGGTCAATACCTTTCACCTCATTTCTATACTAGCAGACATTGATATATGTCCTTCATTACATCACGCCTGCATGGATTCGTTCTCACACTCCGGCAGCCACTCCTCTCCAACCGCCCTGGTTCTTTAAATGCCTTGCAGGCATCACAACACGTCTAACCCTTGGCAATCGCGGAGCTCATTCAACTCCTGCTGTTTATCGTATACAAACATGGAAGTGAACACACGTTATTTCAAAACTCTTAAATCTATTCTTTTTCTTAATAATCTTACCCTCATACTGTTCTACTATGTACAGCGAATTGCGCGTCACATCTGGATCTTTTAAGTATATTTCGTATGTATGTTTTCTAAGAAAATGTTCTTGTCGGTAGCTCGTGTTCAAACTTGTCAGAGCCAGTAGGCTTCCCCTTAACTACCACGGTATCTCTTAACATCAACTACATCATATATGCCTCTTATTATTTTGGATTCAGAATCCGCCAATTCTACTGGATTTCGTCTATGTAACCTGCTCATCATACACTTCAGAATTCTCATAACACGCCTTTACTTTTTTCCTTAGTATTGAATGATTATTTGTTAATTTCGCTTAATCTTGTACATTTCTATAATACGTCTTGTTTCGTGAAAACAAATTATGTCACTCTCTTTTTACTGCTTCATGTATAACTTTTGTTCTGTCAGTGACATTATATAGATTACCAATATTCTTCACCACATCCTTACAATTTGCAAATACATTGACGTACTACAATATAAAATTTTTCACTGTTCACTTTCACCACTTTGTTATTTATATTAATTTCCTTTACTATAACTCTCATTTCACACTTTGGTGTTTTTTTTTTTTTTTTTGCACCAAAAATCTGACTATTGTTTTCAGTTTCTGCTTTAATATCACCTTTACAGTTTTGTATCGAAAACATTCGTTTATAATCGCCACATAGCATCGCTTATAACTTCTGTGCAACAGATCATCAATATATCGAAATTTAATTCTATTCTCCATAGCATTTACCTTAACAGTCACACTGCCCTTCTCCAAACTCACGACGTCATCGTGATGTACCAACATATTCTTTCTTATAATAAAATTTACATCCCGATCTGATACCAACATGTTCGTAATTCTCATTACTTTTTCGCTGTATCTCATTTTCATTAATATTTGTGTCTTTATTCCACCAGTATCTGCAACCTCAAATCACTGCACTGGTATCAGTTGTACGCTGTATCTACGTATTATTTGCTCGTAAGATCCATTTTTCACAATGGCACATAACTTGCTATCTATCGCAGTGATCGCTACTGTTTGACAACTACCAGCTTCAACCCTCACGCTAAAATGATAATTTTCCTTGTTCTAATTCATTGACTCTTCCTGTCGTGGGTTGGCAGGAGAGCCAACACCGGTTTACTATAGGAAGCCGAAAGGCACGCGTTTTAGCTCACGTAGGCTGGCGTGAGGTCTGGAACAGGTCAAGGAAATTAGAATTTAGAAAAACGGACGTAGCTGGTGGAATACTTAACTTTAATCCATTAATAGTGAGCGTCGCTCTTGACGGTACATGTTTTACAGTATCAATAATAACTGGTAATGGCGCCTTACTAGGTCGTAGCAAATGACGCAGCTGAAGGCTATGCTAACTGTCGTCTCGGCAACTGAGAGCGTATTTTGTCAGTGAACCATCGTTAGCAAAGTCGGTTGTACAACTGGGGCGAGTGCTAAGAAGTCTCTCTAGACCTGCCGTGTGGCGGCGCTCGGTCTGCAATCACTGCTAGTGGCGACACGCGGGTCCGACGTATACTAACGGACCGCAGCCGATTTAAAGGCTACCTACCACCTAGCAAGTGTGGTGTCTGGCGGTGACACCACACTTCCCCCTCATTCGTATTTTATTGAGATGATTATTACATCGACTGTTACTGTGAAATATTGACTTTCCACCAAGGTTCTCTCAGTCTAAATAATAATTTTGTCTAGAATCATGAAAATGTAGATTCTCATAACTGCTCTCTCTGTCGCAATCATAATTTTGTTTGCGGTCACGAAAAATGGTCTCTTCGTTTCCTACATATTCTCTTTCTAGCAAAAGCATTACCATACCTTTCATTTTCATTTATGGGAACATTTCTTACGTTATAACAATTATCTTCCTCACCATTCTTTCATTTCTACCTTACACCCTTCCAGCCATTTCCTTTCTTTGCTTTTTGTGGCACAGCCTACAATGTATTCCCAGGTTTCTTTCCATCATTCCTCATCTGGAGTACTTTTCTCATAGTGACAATTCTGTGTAACCTACGTATTTTTTAGTAGTTGCCTTCATTAACAACATTTCTATTTTTCTTCCTATGGTTACTTCTGTTGTGTACTTTTCTCTTCGTAACAAATATGTGGAAAGTAACTATTTTTACATAGTGGTCTTCTTTATTAGAATTTCCACTGTTGTTATTCACCGCAGTAAGCTTTCTTAATTTTCAATGTAATCTTTCTTCTACCCGTCGAGCAAATTATTGGTCCCTCTGACAGTAAAATCAGACTTTCGCTGAATACCAGCTACACTGTCAAATATCTCTTTAGTATTGGTGTTTACAAAACTCAGCACTTACTCTATTCTGTTAGACAGTGTTGAATCAGTTTCATTAAGTTTTCTGTTTAACTTAGAAATTGACAGCTCAAAATTTTTAATCTCAATTCAGACAAAAAATTTCGTTACAGAATATATTTATACTGTTGAAGTGTTCTGGATTTACCCATCCGTACTAGGTTATTATTTGCATCGGAACTTCAATCACAATTTATAGCATTCTTTAGTACTGACTGCCGGCCGGTGTGGCCATGCGGCTCTAGGCGCTTCAGTCTGGAACTGCGTGACCGCTAAGGTCTCAGGTTCGAATCCTGTCTGGGGCATGGGTGTTTGTGATGTCCTTAGGTTGGTTAGGTTTAAGTAGTTCTAAGTTCTAGGGGACTGATAACCACAGATGTTAAGTCCCATAGTGCGCAGAGCCATTTGAACCATTTTTTTTTAATACTGACTGAAACTGTTCATCTGCTACTGACTTACTGTTTACATGGGAGACTGCGAACTTACATTCTTCAGTCTCATCTCTGACATTAGCTTCCAAAGTTTTAATCACCTTTTGGATAATATTTCAAGCAGTTCCCCCTCCCCCCTTTCTCTGGCGCTGCGCTAAGCTGTGTTGCTTCCCGCGCTGTCCTTGGGCGTTGCGATCTCTCCTGATGCGTGGCTAGCATCGCCACGTCTGCTGCCGCTCTCTTCTTTCTTCCCTCGCACGATGTCTTCTCGACTGTCGTTAGTTATGATTCACTCGCAAAATGTTTCTAATCCTCGGATGTGACTTGTATTTCCCCCTACGCGGGCTTACTATGATTTGCGACACACTTCTCGCACTCTGCGACTTGAACAGTTTTAATGTTGCTACCCACAGATCAAAAATTTCAGTTAGTTTTTAAAGTTATTATTCTCTTCCTGCTTCCTCTCCCATTGCACTTACAGTCGAAACTGCGCTTCCTATTCTTAACACAAATTTGCAATGAATAGTTCCTTTCGCTGTAAGGTATTCAAACGCAGTCGGATTTCTTCCCACTCAAAGAATGTCAAATGCATCCACCACAAGTTCTCCAACTGCTATCGTATTTTCCCACACAAGGAATGCCAAGTGTAAAATCACCCTTTTTTTACTAAACCTGCAACAGTGTCACAGTTTAGTTGGTGGGTGCGTATAGGACGCATATAGTATGACTAGCCATGCTTTTCCGATGGAGATTAAAACAACCAATCCTTAGATTATTTTAGTAAATCGTCGCATAGGATTTCCTCCTACCCGTTTCGCCGCAAAGCTCTAGTACTTGATGATCCTCGCAGAAGTAGCACCAGTGCCATCGCATTCTCTGGGAAGGGCAATTCTGTATGCTGTGATTTCTAAATGATAAAAGCGGGAAATTACACTGTAGCGTGTCAATTTTCCTGCGCCCATCGATGATTGTTATATGTTGTGTTGATTCCATTCAGTGTAAGTTCATCAGTGAAAAATGGTTCAAGTGGCTCTGAGCAATATGGGACTTAACTTCTGAGGTCATCAGTTCCCTAGAACTTAAAACTACTTAAACCTAACTAACCTAAGGACATCACACACATCCATGCCCGAAGCACGATTCGAACCTGCGATCGTAGCGGTCGCGAGGTTCCAAACTGTAGCGCCTATAACCGCTCGGTCACCTCGGCCGGCTCATCAGTGAATAGCAGTAACAGAAGCAATTGACTATTTTCAGTTAACCAGCGACAAAACTGAAGCAATGTGGCGTCCTCGCCAGTGTGAAGATGGTGCACACGCTATGTGTAAAATGAGTACAAGTTTTCCGAATGTAATGTTCACCACACACGTTTTCGTGTAACACTGTGTCGCCATGTGCCGGTAGTAGTACTACGTTACACACGTTTCAACAATGTGTTGCTGTTATTGCACAGGTTGTTGAACTATGCGCTAAGAACAAAAATGGAGACTAGAAAGAATACCTTTTACGGGCAGCGTCAATAAAATTCTTGTAAACGTTCTACGATGAGATAGTCGACGTGTCGAAAAGCGCCGACGGTATTCCTCAACATCAGTAGGAGCATTCCCATCGCAGTAGCCGTAAACATAAACCATATGTGCAAATTCTTATTTCGTGTAGGTGTTGGCATTTTAGTCAGCGCGTGAACACACAATTAACCGATGCTTCCGTCTGATGCACTCCCAGTCCCTCGCACTACTTCCCTCACAACACACTATGGTCAACTGCACGTTCAACCGGACTACTCGCATGGCACAAAGACTTATGGAGCAAAGAGGTTCAAAGGAACGAGTTTGGTTGGACTATAACAAAACGTTAAACAGGTTGGGTGGGTACGAAACATGTATGTCATTAGCCCACAAACAAATGTACATTAAATGTGTCCTATCTCTGAAACCATACAGAATAGGGCATATGTCCATATGAGATATTTGCTTCAATTCTTCGTTCCTGTCATATCCCTGAGTTTTCACCATTCCTCTTGCGACACGCTGTGTACTCTACAAGAACTTGTAACAACACTAAACATGAACAACACTAATGGACTCTGGTGCCCGTTCTACCCCTCGCAGAAAACTGTAACTATAATCACATTCTCGTCGATGTTGTGTACGTGCACGAAGCTAAACTGACATCCGACCATGTATTCTAGGTGCCTCACTTCTTTTTGCTAGGTAGTTATATTGGATTGCGTTAGAAATCGTTTACTGTGTCAAAACTTCATACTAAAACAGGCATTTATTCAGAGCAATTTGCTACGTGTTAGAGCGCCGCTTCCGGGATACGGGGAGATGAGCCTCCTCTGGATCAAATCCGCGTGGCGAATTAACGACAAGCGTTGGTGAGACAGCCACTGGGTAAATATCAGGCTTGTACCCACGAACCGTCTCAAATACACGCTACGCAGACAATTCGAGAAACGTTCTCACACTTGAACGTAGATTTACTTTAGACGCAGATTGAAGTGGTGGGGTCAAAAGGGACATCCGACTACTACGAGTAAATGCTTCTAATATTGCCTCAGTCCATATGACAGTTCCGACGCAGTAGAAGAAACGGGGAAAAGCAAAAGCAAAGGAGATTCAGGACATTTTTGTGAAGACATACTTTCATGTTCTCCCAACAATACATAAAAGAGCAGTTAGCTTACAAGCCACATCACTTTCTTGGGTTGCTTTCGTAAGTGCTATGAAAATAGACCTATCTTCACTCAGGGATGTTGTCAAGAAATAAATTTCCCACTAATAATTTGATAATAATTTAATTTCTGGATCATTCCTGTTGCTGTCTGTTATCTTCCAGTTAATATCACCGAGCGAGGTGGTGCAGTGGTTAGCAAACTGGACTCGAATTCGGGAGGACGACGGTTCAAACCCGCGTCCGACGACCCTGATTTAGGTTTTCTGTCGTTTCCCTAAATCGCTTCAGGCAAATGGTGGCATGGTTCCTTTGAAAGGACACGGCCGTTTTCCTTCCCTATCCTTCCGTCGCTGTTTGGTCCCCTTCCCCAAATCAACCAACCAACAAACTAGTAATGTATGTCTGAAACTCTACCATAAAATTTTGATGCCATTTTTTGCAGTGGACAGTGCAGTAACGGCATTAATGAAAGATTTCCCATTCTGTATAATCTTCCATGCATTCGGCGTACATTATTTGATATGTTAACGTGGAACTACTGCACTTCCAGTCCCCGAAATTATACGCATAGAATTGTTCTTGTACGCAACTTAGAGCGTACATGTTTGCAGAAAATATTTATTACTTCTGGAAAACCAAATGATGCATATTACTTGAAATTTGGTGTTGTACTGACGGACACTTCTAATGTTAGGCTAACGTTTTGCGGCAAGAGCACAAAGTTCTTTCTCTGACAGCGTTTTTTGCATTACTAAGTTGGCCGGCCGGGGTGGCCGAGCGCGAGCGGTTCTAGGCGCTACAGCCTGGAACCGCGCGACCGCTACGGTCGCGGGTTGGAATCCTGCCTCGGGCATGTATGTGTGTGATGTCCTTAGGTTAGTCGGTTTAAGTAGTAATAAGTTGTAGGCGACTGATGACCTCAGAAGTTAAGTCCCATAGTGCTCAGAGCCATTTGAACCATTACTAAGTTGTAAGCTTAATCAATATGTAACAGTAATGCACACATGAAAAACAAAGTAGGTGTACAGCATTGTTTTTAACTATATCACATTCAAAGAAGAAAGCGAGCGAGTTGGAGCAATGGTTGAAAATCTTTTCATATGTTGATTGGCTGACATTTGTTTGACCCACACAGATAGTATTGCAGAGTCCAATAATGAATTTATACAGTGATCGAAGCACTGTCACATTTCAGTGTTGGTACTGTCACTGATTTAATCCGTGCTTGTAGACATTATAAAGTTAACGTCTAAATAGCAAATACTGTTACAAATAGAAAGTGCGCATTCCGTTTGTTAGGAGTGAGATACCTCGTATAAAACCCCAGTAGTCTGAGCAGTGTACAGTGCATAGGCAAGCCACAAGTGACCCTATTCATTCTGTGTGGGATGCTTTGTGGGAAGTAAGTTGCGAGTGGTGAGGCCTACACGCCACGTCTCAGGAATTCCCATTGACGATGACGTAACAGCAACGCAGTCTGGGCTGCATTGCCTCTAGGGCTCCTCTTCAGTGTGGATACCGATATAAAGAAGTAAGGCAGCCATAGAGGGCTGCCGTCCTATTTTTGATTATCCGTGTTTCCTGTAAACTGTTCAATTTGAAAGCTGAGATTGTCCCTTAGAAAAATGAAAGGTTTAATTTCTTCCCCATCCCAGCCCGTAATGAGCTTACGTTCTGTCTATGATGAGCCCATCATCAATAGGATCTTAAATTTTATTTTCCCTTCTAAAGGGAAAGTAGTTCTTGTCTGTGTGGACAACACAACTGCTGTCCGTTGAGGCGTGTAAAAAACTGCACATAATCCCTACAATAACTATACCTGCTGTTGATACTGAGCAAGGTGGCGCAGTGGTTAGCGCACTGGACTCGCGTTCGGGTGAGAGACGATTCAAATCTCTATTCAGCCATCAAGATTTAGGTTTTCCGTGATTTCCCTAAATCACTCTAGGCAAATGCAGGGATGGTTTCTTAGAATAGCGCACTACCAAATTTCCTCCTTCAATCTTTCGCAGTTGCAGCTTGTGCTTCATCTGCACTGACCTCGTTGTTGACGGGACGTTAAACTCTGATTTTCTTTCGTTTCTTAGATTTCCATACCTCAATAGATAAAAATGAAACCCTTCTAGGACCATTTGGATGTCCGTAAACGTGTGGAAAACCTTTGTGGAATATTTCTTAGACGTGTTTAACGCAATGGGATGGAATTTGACACTGTATGAGAGATTAAAAGGGTGATACGAGTAGAGCGGGAGACAATTTGTAAGAACCAAAAACTCTATTGAAATCAATGCCGAGGAAAATTTTTGAGGTAAGAAAGGAGGCTGGAAGAAGTACTAACAATACAATTACACTGCAGGACAATGAGCGCCTTTATCAATTTCCATCCAGGAAATGATAACGCCATATTTTGTTATTAGTATTATCAAAGAAACCACGCAATTCTGTCATTATTGTGTATGTCTTACATGTATCTATTACCTTCATAACAAAGTAGATACGTGTATACTTCAGACAGTGTAATATTACTTTTGTAGGAACCCTGCTTTTATACTGATTTGCAATAATGTATCCGGAGGGCCTCTCGAATTTGCGCGTGTAAGTTCAAATGGTTCAAATGGCTCTGAGCACTATGGGACTTAACATCTGTGGTCATCAGTCCCCTAGAACTTAGAACTACTTAAACATAACTAACCCTAACTAAGCTAAGGACATCACACACACATCCATGCCCGAGGCGGGATTCGAACCTGCGACCGTAGCGGTCACGCGGTTCCAGACTGAAGCGCCTAGAACCGCACGGCCACACCGGCCAGCTGCGCGTGTAAGTGCCTGATTGGATAACTTCAATGCTAATAACTCGGAAACGGTGTAACGTATCGAACATATTTCTTAATAACTGTTTCTCGACGCAGCCTGTCCAGCAACACTGACAAACTTTACAGACTGTTTCTGACAACCCTGTATGTATGTAAATGCGTGCTGAAAAGTAATGGCACTGATTCTTTTATGTGAAATCTCTTAATGCTTTTTAAATAAAACAATCTTTATTAACATTCTACATCTGTACTCTACATGTCTACGTATTTATTTCTCCGAACGAAAGATAAGTTTGTTGATACTTTCAGTGTAGAATGTTTGACTTTTTTGTCAGAACCACAACTTCACCTTTGCTGGCACCGCATCATCAATACGAAAGTGAACCCTCGAAGGCGTTCTTTAAGTTTTGCAAAAAGATGAAAATCGGATGGGGCCATGTCGGGACTGTATGTAAGATGATCGACGACAGTGAACCACAAGCAGATGTCGTAGTACTCGTGTGTGGTATGGGATTGTCACGCTGAAAGGAGACGTGCTTCTTGTTTGAAGAACTCTTAGAATTCGAAATTCGATTACATCATGCTGTTTTCCCCACACCGCCATGTTACACGCTAAAATTCGGAGCCCTCTAGCGACATACGGCTATAAATACATATGCATATGAAGAATAAATATGTAGAATGTTAATAACATTTGTTTTATTTGAAAAGCTTTAAAAGTTTTTACATAAAACTTCGGAGACATTACTTTTCAGTAAGTCCTCGTAATTAAGCTTCTATCCAATCCTCAGAGTGCGAGTCCTACTCTCACTTGATTTTTTTTTTTTTTTTACTTCTGTTGCCACTGTTCTTGTCGTTGGTAATACCTACACTGTAGCGCTTGGTGCACAAAGTACCATTATCAGGCCATCCTGTGATCAAAAAATCACAGTACATAAACTAAATATTTATTTAACCAACACTTGCTAACACTTTCTCTATGATAGCAAACGCATGATTAGAGTGCAGCCGTAGAACATAGTCCCATAGTGCTTAGAGCCCACCTCAAAATTTCATTCTGATGCAGTACTCCTCAGAGGTGTCGAAACCTTGGTCAGTGTACCGAACAGCTATTAGCAACCGGTAGGCTGTTTGATTCCTATGTTGAAAATAATATACGGTTGCTGAGAAACAGCCATTTTTAAAACTTTAGGATTCCTACCGGCCCAGATATCTAAGGCTGTGTCACAGTACAAGGACATCAGAAGAAAATTGTTAAACACAGGTTTGGCTACAAATTTTAAGCATTGCGAAGAAAATGGACTTCTGTCAAGTTATTTAAATCCTATGTTAACATCAGATGGTGCATGAAGGACACAAAAACTTTTCAGTGCCTACTACAAAATTTCCGACAAAATTAGTGTTTTATACAAGAGACCTATGTTTAGTATCTTGTGCTCACTAAAATTTTCCGCTTACATTTTAATTTTCAAATTGATTGATTTTGGGATTTTATTAATGACGTGTGGGACAACTACAAGAATTGTACTGCAAAAAGACAAGAGAAGAAACTGGCTAATCTTAAGAACATATTACCTGTAAAAATGCTTGTTGTTAGTAGTTTTCAAAGCTCTGAGCATAAATGTATCAAGGGAATTCTGAATAATACTGCCTTTTTGGAAAAAGAACTTAAATACAATGTAATACCTAAACTGGCATACAAAAATGTTGTAGAAAATATGATTATAGACCTTAAAATACGCCTTGATAGTACCACGGTAGACGCTTCTTGACAAACGAGGGTAGCTTTTGATGTATGTAGTATTTTTGAGAAACATGCAGTTAAAAAGTCCTGTCTATATGACTGTGATAAGAAATTGCTTCAAAATATTAATGTCAAGCTAAAACAAAACAATGCCCTTGTAATGAAGTCTGACAGAGGGAATACTGTAACCGTTGGTACTCAGAAGAAATAAGCGTCTAAAACATTACAATTTTTTGAGGAGAATAATGTTACGGAGCTAGGACGAGGATCCGATCCCCGTGATACAACAAGGAATTAGGCTTGCCGTTAACAGCGCTACACCTTTGCTTAACCCATTTCATATAAAAGCAGCTTATTAATATGAATCCACAGGTCTCAAAACTGGTTCCCAGTTTAAAGTACATGAAATTCACCATCCGATACGTCCGACTGTGAACAGTATGAATAGTGCATCTCATGAGTTAGCAAGGTTTCTTCACGAAAAAATTAAAAATCCTTTGTTTGTCGAAATAATTATTCTTTTGTCAATAGTCAAAATATAGTCAGTAAAATCCAAGATCAGCAGTGTGATCAAGACACTAAATTGTTTTCATCACATATTACAAACCTATATACTGTACTAACGTACCTGTTCGAGCAACCACTGTCATCGTTGAAAATATCCGACGTACTTTTAAAAAAGATATATCTGATGAAATCACTGACCTAATTAGTTTGCTAAGAATAGTAGTAAAATACAACTATTTTGTTTTCAATGGCAAACTATACCATCATCCTGACGGCCTGGCAATGTGTAATCCACTGCCAGGCATTTTGGCTAATTCACTGGAAGACAAATTCTTCAATAATTTTTCAGCTAGTGATCTGGGTATTTTGTCTTATATTCGGTACGTAGACGACATTTTGATCAACGTACAATGTTTCCCGGGACGAAATGTAGCACCTGCTTGATATTTTTGATAGTCTTCACGAAAAAATCAGCTTCACTTGTGAATTAGAGAATGACGACCGTCAGCTTAAATACTTGGACCTCAGTATTGCTATTGTCCGCCCCCCGGTAGCTCAGTGTTCAGAGAGCTAGCTGCTCTCTGTAATAAAAACCTGAGTGAAGGGATAAACAACGAACTTCAACGGATGTCATGTGACGTCCGCTACGACCAAACACAATGAACAACCAGGAACAAAAAAAAAAAAAAAAAAAAAAAAAAAATTGTTAGTAGGACAGAATGTCAATCCTAAGGGCCCGGGTTCGATTCCCGGCTGGGTCGGAGATTTTATTCGCTCAGGGACTGAGTGTTGTGTTCTCCTAATCATCACTTCATCCCAATAGACGAGAAAGTCGCCGAAGTGGCGTCAAATCGAAAGACTTGCACCCGGCGAACGGTCTACCCGACATTTACATTTTAGTATTGCTATTGACAGAAACGGACGTTTTTTCGGTATTTTCCGAAAAGCCACCAATACAAATCAAATTGTTGCATCCTCATTCCCATAGAAAAGGATTCGAGCCTGCGACCGTAGCGGTCGCGCGATTCCAGACTGAAGCGCCTAGAACCGCTCGGCCACAGATCCGACTTCTCGATTCCATTTTAGGCCGTATTTCGTCTAGAATTTGTCGACTTCTGATTAAAAAATGTGAATTCAAAGTTACTTTTTCCACTAACAATAACGTGCAAAGAAATCTCATTCACAATTTCAAGTCCACAGTTGCTCCTCTACACATTTCAGGTGTGTATAAAATCACTTGTCATACGTGTCCCATCTAATATAATGGGAAAAAATTGTAAGATCTTTTCATGTCAGGTACAAGGAACATTTATTGGGAAAAAGAGGCACTAATGTACACAATTCCAATCTTGCTGATCATCTGTCAATTCCGGACACAAACCGAGAGGCGTTGAAGGAATTTCTATTTTACATACAGAACAGAAAGATCATGGGCTCGACCTACTCGAAGAGCTGGAGATTTTTAAGCATATTTCTCAGTGTGATTGCCTCATGCTTAACGAACAGTTACAATTATGTAACAAATTTTTTCAATTGTTTTAATCCGCTACTCGTGGAATTTTGATTCCTCCACTTTTACTATATTTTGCTGCCTCTGGTTCCCAAACATTATTTTCTTCGGATATCATAGATGTGTGGAACTAAAATTTCTTTCATGCAGATGGATTGTACAGCTGTTTGTATAATTTTTCTATATTATTGTGTCCCTTACATAATAGTAATTTCTGTAAAGCCTAATAGATGGCTCTTAGTTTTACATAATTTGCTTCACTACTGTGTATTTTCAAATATACATTAAACTCTCTTCCTTTGTATTTTGTTCTTAAATTTAACTGTCGCTTTCTTTTCAATTATTTCATTTCAATGTTTCAGATGGTTACATGCCACTGTCAGCGCCCGATAGACGGCGCAATTTGTATTGTTTTCGTGGCAGCATTGTAAGTCACTAAGCCGATTATTCTGATGTTCCCAGCTAGGCACACGTGCCAGAGAATGGACGTCTTTTATTTTATTTTTTGGCGTGAGCACATCTGCTCTTAATTCTGATCATTTCTTTCTCGCAATGTAACTTTAAGTAACCTTTGTACATCATGAAAATCGTATTCTTCGTTGTGCTTTTTGTCATACTTAATTTCCTATGTATTATTTTATTGGGTTTCTCACAATTTCATTGTGATGAAAGCATCCTTAGACATATCGAAACGCAGATCATTGTACCAAACAGTTAACTGCAATCGGTTGGCTATGTTATTCCTTTGTTGAATGCGTATAGACTCATATTGGTGTGACATGATGATGAGTACTGATGAAATATGATGTTGCGCAACCGAATACGAAACATTCTAATGTGGAGATTATCGTGAAACTGGCATTCCTTTAAGGCCTAACTGCAGATGCGGTGGTATGTTATATAGGCACGAAGAAGCAAACATCATGAGGCTCAATTTGTCCTTTGGTTCAGGTGGTATGAACAGCAATGTCACGCACTTTTAAGGAAAGATAATTAGCTATAAAGGAATATGATTTTTTATGCAGACCAGGATTAAAGCAAAAGCAAGTTATTTGACCAGATATTAGCCAAGTTCAGTGCTCATACCATAGCTGAAGTTCTCTAACGCCCATTTTCCCACGCTTCCTTGCTGTGACGTAAGTATTCTCTATTGCCCTTGCAAGATCACGCACACGAGGAAGAATCACCGGGGAAAGATCACCTCCAACTTCTCGCAGCTCAATAAATAACTTTCCAGCCAATTTGCCATCCAGATTAACAGTCAACATAATTGTATTGGAATGCGTTCAGGCATTGTTGTTAGTTGAACCTGATACAACTCTCTTAGTAACTCTAATTTCTAGGGTTCCTTTCATATGCATTTCCTCTTCAAATCCCGATTGGTTGAAGTTGAAAACCATTCCTTAGTGCAGGATGGAATTAGTTTGCGTATCTCATCTACAAATATTCGAGCCGATTACGCAGTTTGCTGTGCATCGTCGAATTGACGCTTTGTTTGAAATTTCGTTACATTACGTCCTCCCATGCACCCATCCACTTTTTGTAACAAGTGCGCTTTGTCCCCCTTTGGATATCCGTAGTTTCTTTTATGCACTACACGGTCATATTGCTGCAGCATTATTCGAAATATGCATTTTTTTTTCTTTTACTATGCTGCGGATGATCTTCGACGTACGTAATAATGTTAAGTACCCACTCCTTGCACAACGTTTATCCCTTACTACTTTTCACTGGAGATGGGATCTGTGGTACCCTGTTAGACAAGGATGATGAACTACGTGGCTAGACACATGTTTCAACATCGTTTTCACTTGTTAAACACATATTGTCATCATTTTACTCCTCATATACATTGCTCGCACAGTCGAGCTTGCCACGCTTTCCACTAACTCCTCTTGCAGAAACGCTAATATTTCATTTGCCACTTTTCCCTCACGTTGCGAAATTCATTCAGTTCCTTTCTGACGAAATGTCAACTTCGGCAACTGTTGTTGTAGATGTAACGCAATGTTTGCTTTGTTTATCGTTGCTGTTGCTTTCGTTTGTATCAACTCCACTAGCTTTGTAGCATAATTATGAGTTACTAGTCGATTAAGGAGTTCACTTCGCTCCGTAGCCTCATGCTGTGCTCACCTGTGGATACCTCCAGGCCACCCCATGTTGCCATTAGCAGTCAATATTGCGGTGGTTGTATGGTAGACAATATGTGAGGCGTTGAATGCCGAAACATCAGTGGCCTTTTGCAACCTCGCACACAAGGGCCTCCCTGTTAGCTCCAAAGAATGAAGACGTCAAGCGGATAAGTAACAAGATTCAACTGAAAATTCATTCTGTGGTTACAAACACAAATCCATGGAACTGAGCTACAGAAGGGTATCAGGCTGTTAATTATCTAGTAGAATTTCTCAATTCATTGTAGCCTGCTACAATGTCACCTTTCATATTGACGTTGAAAGGTAGCTCACCAATACTGCCCCTCCGGAAAAGTTGTGTAACGGAACAAGACTTCCCGTGAAAAGACTGATGCGGAATGTGACTGAAGCAACATTAATTAACAGTAAATGTAAAAAAGAAGAAGCTCTGATAACGCGCATTTCAATGATATCCACTGATTTACCCCTCACACTTATTTATATTTTATTTTATTTATTGATTTATTTAACCTGGCAAGATTAGCGCCATCAGGCCCTCTCTTACATCCAACCAGGCATTCTACTTATTTTACATTCATATGTTTTAGTAGGCATGTTAAACTACATCTAGTACAAAAAGTGAAATAAACAATTAGAAAGGTACACCTGGAAAAATATATACATATAGAGGTTATATTCGTAGATCATAAGTACTGTTATAATTAGACGTTATTGAAGAGACAGATTTTAAATAGGAGTGCTGGCAGCTGGGAGTATGAGGGAGACTCATGGTGAAGGGAGGAGAAGAATAGAGAGACATGATGAAACACAATTAAGGAAATATAAAGGAAAAGAAGATTGCGTGGCTAATAGAGATAGATGAAGAGGAAAGCATCTCAGGAGCAAGATAGGAGACGCTAGCTTTGCCATTTGACAGATGAGAGGATTGGCCTGGTACATTAATTTTGTGGAGAACTTTATGAGGATGATAGTAGGAAATGCTTCAACTTCTTCTTAAAAGCAGCAGGAGATTGAATTTTGCGCAAGGTAAGGGGCAGTTTGTTCCAGAGGCGGACAGCGGCAACTGAGAAGGAGTTTGCAAAAGTTTTTGTTTTGTGAGTGGGCACAGTTAGGATACCAAATAAGAGTGACCTCGTGTTACGATTATGATGCTATGACAGGTTTTTAATCTGTGAAGCAAGGTACTGGGGTGCTTGCGCGACGAGGAGTCAGTGAAGTAGACATAGAGTGTGGTAGTCACGCAATTTGTCCGGCCGCAGCCACCCTAGCTCGGAATATGAAGCACTAACATGATCATATCGACGAATGTTGTAGGTGTAACGCACACAGGCATTCATTGTTAGCTCTAGCCGTCTTTTGTTTTCACTACTCGTGCCTTGTTGAATCACATCACAATAGTGGAGGTTCGGTAGAACGAGTGCTTGCACGAGCTGGCGTTTCAAGTCGTGTGGAAATATGTTCCGAAACTTTTTGAGAGCATACAGACAAGCAGACGTCTTTCGGCACGCTGCGACTCTATTCTCCGCCCAGTTGAGATGCTCATCCAAAGTTACACCCAAGTTCTTCACTGTTTTCTGATATGGTATTGGAGTACCGTCGAGCAGAATAGGAGGTAGCCGTTCGCGGAAATCTGTACTTATTAATTTCTGATGGGCTATTAACTTAGACGACTGCAGTTTCCTGCGCGTCTTTCTTTCGCGATGAAAATCAACAAAACTTAAGGGCAGTCACTGCGTGTTGTCGCATTTAGTTTAGGAAATCTATATTTTTCTCATGATTATCTATATGTTGCTTCCTCAAAGTAGGAACTCCGTAATTCTGTTGCATATTAATCAAATCAGGAATCCAAGTTATTGTTTATCAACTCACCTTACGCTAAATGTTAGCATTACTTTAAATTATTTTAAGATCGACCAATTATGTAGCGTGTGACAAAATAAAACATATTTTTCATTCACACAATTTATTAATAAAAAATTAATATAGTTCATCTTCAATTTATGCCAATAATAATAATGGAATCTTATCAATACGAAAATTTTCTACACTGGATTATGGATTCTGGATTATAGACAGATCATGCCATTTTGTGTATGTAGAGGTAAATAAATGTACACAGTCAGTTCATCGTTTGCTGGGTTTCGCTAGTCATTTACGCGTTTGCCGATAGTCTATATGTGTAGGAAGTTACATTGACATTCAAACATGTCTTCTGAGGAAGTGAATTTCATTTTCTCTTTTTCAGGCAATTTTAAAACTGTTCATATTGCTAAGATTATTGTTGCTGTGTTGACATTGCTATTGTACTTGGATCTCTCTCATGGTTGTTATTTTGGTCTGTTAACGCTAGGCTACCGTCATGCTTATTTGAAGCATGATTGATACATATTTGGGTTTGCTCGAGCTTTCCACGGAAGCTGGAGATTTTTATCTTAGTGACAGAACCCCTTGATCAGTGTTTGAGTGTATCTGTAGAGATACGAAAGTAGGTAAGGTGAATATCTGCATTGCATTCTAAAGAGGCGAAGAGGTATTCAAGATATGCAGATTTTATTAATGACTGCACTGCATATGTAACTTTTAAGTCATTGGTTTGTAACATTTTAGATGGAAGCTTGGTTTTAATAAAGTATATATTGATGGCTTCAAATGGCTCTGAGCACTATGGGACTTAACTTCTAAGGTCATCAGCCCCATAGAACTTAGAACTACTTAAAGTTAACTAACCTAAGGACATCACACACATCCATGCCCGAGGCAGGATTCGAACCTGCGACCGTAGCGGTCGCGCGGTTCCAGACTGTAGCGCCTAGAACCTCTCGGCCATCCCGGCAGGCTAAATATTGCTAGCTGAAAGCAGATTGGTTCTTCTGTCATATTGTGTTCCCAGACCGTGCCCTGGCCACGTCTTCAGGATTCGTCTTCCCAATGAACATACCGTTTATAGTTCGATCCTGAATGTACTGAAGAAGATGGTGCATCTTCAGGACAAAAAGTGATCTGCTTCGATCTTCTGTGTGCCCCGCCGCCCCCCCCCCTCCCCTGACACTGCTGCAAATGTACACAGCAGAGAACATGACAGACAAGAAACTGGACACCCTCTTCCTCCTCCAACAGCCGGCTGGAGTGGCCGTGCGGTTCTAGGCGCTACAGTCTTGAACCGCGGGACCGCTACGGTCGCAGGTTCGAATCTTTCCTCGGGCATGGATGTGCGTGATGTCCTTAGGTTAGTTAGGTTTAAGTAGTTCTAAGTTTTAGGGGACAAATGACCTCAGAAGTTGAGTCCCATAGTGCTCAGAGCCATTTGAACCAACCTCCTCCAACAGCAGGGGAAACGCGTATCATCCTGCTAGGTACCAGGAATTGTGGAAATATGGGGACAGGAGCAGGCAGACAAAGCAGCCAAGGAGCCTTGCAGGAAACACATCGCGACGCAATGTCATACAACTGTGGGAGGAGGAGTGTTCGTGAGGGACCATAATCTATGGTTGGTGAAATCACAATGAAGTCAGCCGAACGCGTCTCCAAATATTATGTAATGCTGTAACTCATGGTTTCATACTAAAGTGATAGGACACCTCAATCAGTGATGACTACTGCGTACAAGTCGCTATAAACTGCATTTTTAAAAAGGTTCAAATGTCTCTGAGCTCTATGGGACTTAACATCTGAGGTCATCAGTCCCCTAGAAATTAGAACTACTTAAACCTAACTAATCTAAGGACATCACACAGATCCATGCCCGAGGCAGGATTCGAACCTGCGAACGTAGCGGTCACGTGGTTCCAGACTGAAGCGCCTAGAACTGCTCGGCCACACCGGCCGGGCAAACTGCATTTTTTACCGGGTGCTATTTATAATTTAATGAGTGTGCGGAAAAAAATTAATTTGGGAGCTGTGTAAATAAGCGGTTGGCACTCTGAATTATCAGACGAGAACAAAAGTTGTTCTGTACCAAATTTAATCCCTGACTATCAGATTGCGTACATGCAGGGACAAACGGATGACGTCTTCATACTAATTCCCGTCCTCCTTCCCTGTCTTTTTGGTTATGGATCCTACTAGGCAACTATACAATATCTCTGAATGAATTGTCCACGAAGCATATGCTTTTCTCCCCTGCACCTAGCCACGTCCTTTCTGAAAGCTATCACCTGATATAATCTTGGTAACTGAGCAACTGAGCTTATGAGTGAACGGGATGGAGTAATGCGTCTGCAATGCAGGTTCAAATAGATATGATATTGTAGATCACAAAAAGCACTGACTTATATAATTCATGCAATTTTATGCCAATGTTTCGTTACAGTATCATAATACATCAACTTCTTCTCTTCTGCAAGGCATATACCAAGATACTAAACGATTGTTGCAACCAGATGCTACTATCGAAATTCATGTACTTAAATCGTATGGTGTTGCTTTCCAGGTACAATCTAACAACAGTGTTCGGAGCTTCTGCTGCAATTGATGTATGGAGTGGTTTAGCAAACAGCTGTATACGATTGATGAGCGCATAATATATTACTTGTTGCTAAACGAGCAGATAATTACTAGGCAAAATTGGGAAGAAGCGTTTAAACCGTAGACATTTTCCACATATCCAAGGAACGTTTCAAGTAAACTGTTGTGAAACACAGAGATCACGTTTCAAGTAAACTGTTGTGACACACGGAGATCACTGTGATTTTACCGGCAGATATAGATGACCTGCATGTGGTAGGCGTCATTGGCCGGGAGGCCCCTTACGGGGCAGGTCCAGTCGCCTTGGTGCAAGTCTTATTACATTCGACGCCACATTGGGCGACCTGCGCGCCTGGTGGGGATGAAATGATGATGAAGACAACGCAACACCCAGTCCCTGAGCGGAGAAAAGCTGCATGTGGTCATGAAATTTAGGTCACTGAGTTAATTTTACAGTGCCAGTAGAGTTTCACGCTTCGACCAGTTATGATGCTCATTTTACAATAATGAACCTTTGTAAACAATTGAAAGAAAATGAGCACAATAACACGGTGAATATAGATCCAGGGCATGTTTCTGTGATCAACATGGAAGAATAGGAAACATTTACTGAAACTACCACAGTGGAATATCATTGCGACATAAAATTTCGGTTTAGAGATTTCGTCAGTTTTTGGCGTGTTCTCTGAAACAATGCGCCTCATATTTAAACCCTGATGAATTGAAAGTGACAAGAAAATATTTCCACAGCACTGAATAGTCTGATTTAATCAACAAGAAAGACGTGTTTCCATAGAGTATGTAAGTTACGAATTCGGTTTGTAGGATGAATTTTTGCTGTCAAATAAATTGAACAAAAGGTTGCTTACGGTGAAACAACAATAAGAGAAATTTGAATATCAAAATTTGTGCACAGTGTGACGTTCGTTTAAATGCAAGACATGACGATATTACTTTACCTAATTTTGAAAAGTAACAGCTTGCAATTGGCTGATGTCTTTGGAAAACTTCGAAGCCCTATTTCCCAATATTTACGAACAGGATCCAACTCATTGTGTGATTTCACCTAGTGTAGCGTGGAGTGCTTTCTTGAAAACTACTGAAATCGCATCACGTAACGAACAAACAACAGTTACAGTTGGTTGAGCATGGTGCCGAAGGTGGTACTGCTCACTGATCGGATAGACACGCTGTTGCAAACAACAGGTTCACTGCTGATCATAAGGAAAATAACGATGAATTTTGCATTATTTACCTCGATGTCAATAGTATCTAGACCTGGGAAATGATGCGTCACCTACCGTTTCTGATTTCATATGGCTGTCTACGACCAGTTTCGATGTAATGAGCATTCCAGATGGTTCAGAAATAGGTTACATTTTGAATGTAGGTCTTGAGTGTCTAGAAAATATCCATGAACTTCACTCCAATCTACCGTTATGCCCAGAGAAAGTGATACCACTACCAAGAATAAACAAGCCAGGAGATCCATATAAGCTGATTTCCACATTATACGATAAAAAATTGTGTCATCCGCAGTAGAAAATTAAAGCAGTGTCTGAGCAATAATCTTATTCCAAGCTAAATTTCTTGGATATAATCATTGTATCAAGCTCCCTCAATGAAACCATATACTGGTATTAATGCTGAGAAACGTATGAATGCTGAAAGCGATTTGGAAACGAATTATTCAGATTAATTAATAACAGCGTTCGTGGTAAAAGTAGGTATAATGTGCGACAAATAAGTGACGTAACATTCGTAGCACGTTGAGGACGTAGATCGGGGCTGCTAATTCGGCTGCAAGACCAAGTTTCATGTGCAGAGTCGTATACAATGAAAGTTGCTACAGAATTAAATAGACTTAGCACTGTTTTTGACAAACCCATGGGCTTTACAAATTGCTATTTTAGACATTTATAAGGTGTTTGTTGTAGATTTCAATTATAAATATATGTTGAAGAAATTTGCAGGCAAAAAATTTTGAAATATGTTACACAGACAAGAACAACTTAATATTCACCACTGGCGATTAAAATAGCTACACCAAGAAGAAATGCAGATGATAAACTGGTATTCATTGGACAAATATATTATACTATAACTGACACGTGATTACATTTTCACGCAATTTGGGTACATAGATCCTGAGGAATCAGTACCCAGAACAACACCCTCTGGCCGTAATAACGGCCTTGATACGCCTGGACATTGAGTCAAACAGAGCTTGGACGGCGTGTACAGGTACAGCTGCCCATGCAGCTTCAACACGATACCACAGTTCATCAAGAGTAGTGATCGGCGTATTGTGACGAGCCAGTTGTTCG
The DNA here is from genome assembly GCF_021461395.2 of Schistocerca americana. Lineage (NCBI taxonomy): Eukaryota > Metazoa > Arthropoda > Insecta > Orthoptera > Acrididae > Schistocerca > Schistocerca americana. Next base: position 693,023,803 of record NC_060130.1, read on the forward strand.
GCCACCATTGACCAGACGTTTTCAGTTGGTGAGAGATCTGGAGAATGTGTTGGCCAGGGCAGCAGTCGAACATATTCTGTATCCAGAAAGGCCCGTACAGGACCTGCAACATGCGGTCGTGCATTATCCTTCTGAAATGTAGGATTTCGCATGGATCGAATGAAGGGTAGAGCCACGTGTCGTAACACATCTGAAATGTAACGTCCACTGTTCAAAGTGGCGTCAATGCGAACAAGAGGTGACCGATACGTGTAACCAATGGCACCCCATACCATCACGCCGAGTGATACCCCAATATGGCGATGACGAATTGACGCTTTCAATGTGCGTTCACCGCGATGTCGCCAAACACGGATGCGACCATCATGATGCTGTACACAGAACCCGAATTCATCCAAAAAAAAATGACGTTTTGCCATTCGTGCACCCAGGTTCGTCGTTGAGTAAACCATCGCAGGCGCTCCTGACTGTGATGCAGCGTCAAGGGTAACCGCAGCCATGGACTTCGAGCTGATAGTCCATGCTGCTGCAAACGCCGTCGAACTGTTCGTGCAGATGGTAGTTGTCTTGCAAACGTCCCCATCTGTTGACTCAGGGATACAGACGTGGCTGAACGATCCGTTGCAGCCATGCGGATAAGATGACTGTCATCTCGGCTACTAGTGATACGAGGCCGTTGGAATCCAGCACGGCGATCCGTATTACCCTCCTGAACCCACCGATTCCATATTCTGCTAACAGTCATTGGACCTCGACCAACGCGAGCAGCAATGTCGCGATACGATAAGCCGCATTCGCGATAGGCTACAATCCGACCTTTATCAAAGTCGGAAACGTGATGGTCCGCATTTCTCCTTCTTATACGAGGCATCACAACAACGTTTCACCAGGCAACGCCGGTGAACTGCTGTTTGTGTATGAGAAATCGGTTGGAAACTTTCCTCATGGCAGCATGTTGTAGGCGTCGCCACCGGCGCTAACCTTGTGTGAATGATCTGAAAAGCTAATCATTTCCATGTCACAGTATCTTCTTCCTGTCGGTTAAATTTCGCGTCTGTAACACGTCATCTTCGTGGTGCAGCAATTTTAATGGTCAGTTGTGTATGATGCAACTACCTTACATGGGCTATAATTATGACTAAAAGTGATGTGTGTAGGTGATTTGACAATTCGGTTACATTTATAATATCCTATGCATTACAAAAAGAAAGTGAAGTTAATCAAATATGAATGACCGAGAGACATCATAGCAGAATTCATAGGACTGAGAGGCTTTTGTACGAGGCCGAAACTGAAACAGTAGGTGCCATGCATGGAGCTGGAGGTGAGAAACACTGATCAGCTACGGAAATAAGCATTGATGGTCACCGAGAACATGTATTAAATTATGTTGATAAATCGACTGTTCGGTATAAAATTTCATTCAAGATGTATAATGCTTCCTCCATAATGCAGTGTACACTGACATTATTGGTGAGAGATAATAAAAGAGTCTTATTCGACGAAACAAAGAGTATTGTAGCGTGGGCTCGTTTACTAGAAGACGGTGTTAGACATCAAATATGTGTGCAGAAGAAGCTAAATTAAAATATATATTTTTTGAGCTAAAATAGAACAAAATGAAATTTTAACCTACATTTTAAGTGTAATAGACTGAAATTGTAACCTATGTGCTGTAGGAATATTAGAATAGAAAATGTAATACACTGGTCATAGATGTAGAAGAGATTTAAATATAATGTGCTGAAAATTTAACACACTCATCATAGATATTTTATGAAAATATAATAGTACCATATTGTTTGTAGATGTAGAAAAGATGTAAGTAATGTATTATGACAATGTAACCACGCACTTCCATAATATAATATGAGGTACATATCTCAGTGTATTTTGTTCTCTCGTTTCCTTTTTTTGTGATTGATGCTAATTTTACCTGTTTGAATTGCACTGCAGACACAATATTCCATCTCCTTCACGTATTTGCAGAATGTCCTAAATTATATCACTTGAGAGCCCTCAGAGAGTGTACGTAAGGACTTAATCGTGTTTAGACAAACAAAGTATATGCCTGGCGACAATTCAAAGAATGGTTCAAATGGCTCTGAGCAGTATGGAACTTAACATCTGAGGTCATCAGTCACCTAGAACTTAGAACTACTTAAATCTAACTAACCTAAGGACATCACACACATCCATTCCCGAGGCAGGATTCGAAACTGCGACCGTAGCAGTCTCGCGGTTCCAGACTGAAGCGCCTAGAACCGCACGTCCATCGCGTTCGGCGGCGACTATTCAGGGCATGATGACTTCCTGAGTTTTCAACTGCATGTAGACAAACCGACGGTCTCAGATCATATTTGGTCCAGAATGTATGTTACTCCCATCCCATGACCCAGAGTCCACATTTCCCTCCTACTGATCTGCCCTCTTGCAGGTGATGAAATGAGTGTGTAATTTTTTTTTAAAAAAAAGTCTGCTATGTTAGACTGGAGATTTTAGCGTGTAACAGAGCGAAGGACTCGCCCGTTTTTAATCTTACACTGTTAAGTAACTGTCATCATTGTGAATGAAATATCTTTCACAAACATTTTCATAAAAACCATTTCAATGGTTACAATTTACACTTACAATATCCTATTTTTAAAGGTAACAGAAGCGAATTCTCTATTCAGAGTTTAGTTGCTTAACTTAATTTCCCAATAAACCGAAAGCTTTACACATTTTCATCGGGGTCAGTGGTATAAAAAGAAATGCTAATTCCCTTGCAGCGTGTGCCAGGTGCTCAGCTAAATCGTGTAAATAACTTGAGGGCTTGTGCAATGCAGGGATTGGTTTTTTTGTTGCCATTGCTTACCGCAATGTAAGCTGATGATGATGATTGGTTTGTGGGCCGCTCAACTGCACAGTTATCAGCACCCGTACAAATTCCCAATCATTACATGGTCCAATATCTCCACTTTTAAGAATTATGATGAAATGATGAGGATAACACAAACACCCAGTCCCTGAGCTAAGAAAATCTTCGAAACGGACGGGAATAGGTAGGTATTGGGTCAGCGCGGCAGATAACTAATTGAAGGGGCCCTGTTCGATTTCGCGCCAGGTCGGAGAGTTCCTCCGTTCGACTGCTGAGAGTAGTGTTATCTTTATGTTAGCATCGTTATAACTGACACGAAAATAAACCGCGTGGCTTCATATGACAAGTCTCACCCTATGTAACGTCGTACTTTGGTTCGGCTTTACTTCAGTGAATATTCTAAATTGTCGAATCACACTGCCGTATAGTCTTTCCACTACTAAGTTTGCTGTATGGACACATCCCAAAAGCCAACAAATTGTCAATAGAAAAAGATACTTCTCCCCTATAGATCATCAGGAGCTGCCAAATGTAACTTGCTAATGCGACGGACAGATCACTGTCACAAGGTGGTAACGTTAGGTGAATTACAAGCCACCATCTCTCGTTCCCGCGCCAACCACATCCTGGTAACGAATTTTTCTTTCACTATTAATAACCTGACCTTTATTCACATTTGAGTCGGACACTAAAGCATTAGTGATTTGTATTGGTGGGATAGTGACCTCAGTGAAGTATTATATTTCAGTTGATTACTGATCTTACATCGTTAAACTAATTATGTACGCAGTATGATGCTGAAAGAAAAGAGCTAATGAATGTGAATGTATTGAAACGAAAAAATTTAGAACAAGAAGCAGTAATGTACCACTAGCGTCTTTATCATTTGTCTGAATACGTTAGACTAAGCCGAGCGATTCCTGTGACAACAGTACTGGTTCTCGCATAGGCCGGAGGGCTCAAAATGACGCGGCCGCTCCTCGTTGCAGGCGTGTTCAGCTCCCGCGAGCTGCTGCATGTACTAGGCGCCGCAGCATCAGCAACCAATCGATTCATTTGAAGCCAGCGCTAACAATACGCACGCACGCACGCTCACGCAGACAAACGAATGCGCGCCTGTAGCGGAACCAAGATCTGCAGATAGCTCCTCCCTCCTTTCCCCTGCGCCACCCTTTTTCGATATCTCCCACTTTCTCTGTACAGAGAGCGTTCTTTAAAAGCACACATTTTAATTTTTCATTTGGCGCACGGAGTACTCTTCCCTTCCGCCTGTTCTGTCTCCTTTCAGTTCCGCTCCTCATTCTCTTTTTCATCTTTTTGTTTCTTTCTTTCTCTTTACGTTTCTATTTCCTCCTCTCTCCTCGCTTCCTACTCTTCTGCAGGACGCACTGTAGGGAGTTGCTTCCTGAGAATTAACATTTCTGCGTGCTAATGGTCCATTCGAATTTCTGTAGTGACCATGTTAGGGATAAGCTACGTCCATAACTACCGTTTTGTCATTCATCCTCTGCATTGTATTGTCCGTGTGCAATTAGTTTTATACAAACACTGCGTAACGTAAACTGTTGACCTCTGCAGATTCGCTCGTAAACTAATATATATATATATATATATATATATATATATATATATATATATATAAAGTGTGTGTGTGTGTGTGTGTGTGTGTGTGTGTGCGTATGTGTGTTTGTAATTGACCGGCGAAAACGTGTACAACATACGTGTGAAATTAATATATATATAATTCTTTAGATATCCTAGTAAATGTAAATCTTTGAAGACATTATTAGTTATTACCAGGAAAGACTAATAAAATCAGAGTATCAAAGTAGTGTAGTAGACTATCACTGCATGCCAAGCAGTCACCTGCCAACTTCTTCGGAGACAAATGTGACTCGACTGGGTGAAAGGTTAAGATGAGGCAACAAACTCTGTCCACTAGTTTGCAATGATGATAACGCGTTTGAAACTACGTCTGCAGCGAGGGTTGGATAAACAGTACGGAAAAGGAAGATGCTGAGTTGCATTACCACCGCATACGCACTGCTAATATGTTGGTTGGCAAGCTGTTGCTAGAGTCACGTTACAATGTGTGAGGCAGAACCAAACCCTTAAACTCAAAGCTAAAGTGAAGAATATTGTATTTTTGTGTGAATTATGAGTAAACAAGTTGCGTGTTTCTCAAGAACCTAAGTGATTTTCCTCTGCGATGAGTTGTTAAAAGTAATCATTGTCACGCCCACATTCGAAGAAAGTTTCTAGTAATTAATAATACCTACACAGCTCCAAATTATTTTTTTACTAATTTAGTTATATCTGTGGTGCAGCTTAGTTTATTTCAATTTCTCTGTATAGTAGCAAACTTACATTGCATGCCAATGGTCGAATGTAAATGTTTGTCTCGTGTTTTACACTATATCATCAGAAGTATCCGGACACCTGGCTGAAAATGACAAAAGTTCGTGGCGCCCTCCATCGGTAAGGATGGAATTCAATATGGTGTTGGTCCACCATTGGGATTGATGACAGCTTCCTCTCTCGCAGTCACACATTCAGTCAAGTGCTGGAAGGTTTCTCGGGGAATGACACTCCATTCTTCACGGAGTGTTGCACTGATGAGGGGTATCTATGCTCGGTGAGGCCTGGTACGAAGTTCAAGTGGTTCAAATGGCTCTGAGCACTATCGGACTTAACATCTGAGGTCATCAGTCGGCTATAACTTAGAACTACTTAAACCTAACTAACCTAAGGACATCACACACATCCATGTCCGAGGCAGGATTCGAACCTGCGACCGTAGCAGTCGCGCGGTTCCGGACTGAAGCGCCCAGAACAGCTCGGCCACCACGGCCGGCCCTGGCACGAAGTCGGAGTTCCAAAACATTTCAAAGGTGTTCTATAGGATTCAGGTCAGGACTCTGTGCAGGGCAGTCCATTACAGGGATGTTGTCGTCGTGCAACAACACCACAGGCCGTGCATTATGAACAGGGGCTCGATTGTGTTGAAAGATACAGTGGCCATCCCCGAATTGCTCTTCAACAGTGGGAAACAAGAAGGTGCTTAAAACATCAATGTAGGCCTGTGCTGTGATAGTGCCACAAAAAAAAAAAAAACAAGTGGTGCAAGCCCCCTCCATGAAAAATACGACCACGTCATAACATCACCGCCTCCAAATTTTACTGTTGGCACTACACACTCTGGCAGATGACGTTCGCCGGGCATCCGACACACCCACACCCTGAAATCGCACCGTCACATTGTTTACCGTGATTCGTCACTCCATACAATGTTTTTCCACTGTTCAATCGTCCAATGTTTACGCTCCTTACACCAAGCTGGCATTTAGCAGCGTGATATGTGGCTTATGAGCATTCGCACGCCCATGAAATCCAAGTTCTCTCACCTCCCGCCTAACTGTCATAGTACTTGCAGTGGATCCTGATGCAGTTTGGAATTCCTGTGTGATGGTCTGGATAGATGTCTACCTATTACACATTACGACCCTCTTCAACTGTCGGCGGTCTCAATCAGTCAGGAGTGTCCGCTTAAACAAGAAACTCCCTCTTGCATTGTCTGCCAGTGGATCTGACTTAGCACGTCCGTGACGCCTTCGTTCTTACTAAAGTAACCTCTAACGAAACGCACTGCACTTCTTTGTATTTTCTCTACTTGCTCTTTCAATTCTATTTGGTACGAATCCCAGGCTAACGAGCATCATCCAGATATTGGTCCAACGAGGGCATTTGCAATTTATCCTCTTTGTGCGTGGTCTATATTTCCTGAGGAATCTCAGTCTGGCACCCGCCTTACCTGCGATCAATTTTATGTGGGGCTGGAAGTATCCTCCGCCACACACAGTGAGGTGGCTTGCATTTTATTGTAGTATTGACATGGTTGTAGATCCTCCGTTTCGGTGTCTTTACGGCCACAGAGTGTCTAGACATATGATTTCCATCCGTTTGCTGCTCTGCCAAATTGGCAGATGGAATTTTACTTTTGAAATCGTTCAATGCTTCACGTATGGCGCTCCTTACGCTAATTTTAGCTTCATTCAGTTTTTGTTTGCTTGGGAGGTTTGGGCTTCGTTTAAATTTGCAGTGAAGCTTCCTTTACTTTTGTAGCAACTTTCTAACACGGCTGTGAAACCACTGCGTGTGTTTCCCATCCTACAGACTTTGCTTGGCACATACTTTTATGAAGCATATTGTACGATTCTCTTGAATCTGATCCACGCTCACTCAGAATTTTCGGGGCTGGAGACGAAATTTTCATGTTGACCGCTCAGGTAGTCTTAAATCTGTTTCTTGTCGCTATTACTGAGTAGAAATAGCTCCTTACTTTTCTTTATATTCTTATTTACCTTGTTTTTTCTTTCTTTATTGAATTTCGCGGGCTGGCAGCAGCTTAGTAGACTGCTCTTCAGCCAACAGATTTTTTAAAACATAAGAAGAAAATAAGAAACAATAAAAGCAGGCGATGAAACGGTGACTTAAATTATAAAACGGCAGAAAATGTTGAAAGTTAAAACATAAAACAATGGGTTGGCGATGCTAATAAAATCCACAGTAAGCAGACAGGTAAAATAGTAGACAGACAATTAAAAAACACGGCGACAGTCTGGTTTCTGTTCGCAAGAGATATAAAAATCACACCCAGCGACAATGTGATTTCCGTTCGCAACACTTCGGAAAATACGCACAACACGGAGCACTCACTAAAAAGTCTGCATGAAGATGACACACCACAACCAAGGTCAGATGGGGGGGGGGGAAGATCTGGACAGATGAGGGGGAAAAAGGGGGGAGGAGAGGAGAAAAGGAAGGGGGGAACAGACGGAGGCAGAGGACTCATAAGGGGGGACAGGGCAGATGCAAGAGGGAATGGGGAAAGGCAGAGGAGGCAAATGCAAAAGGACTCGGGGGAGAGAAACGAGGCAGAGAGAGGGTAGGCGGGAAAAAAACAGGATGGAAGGAGGGGGAGAGGGAGCCCAGGGAAAGGGCAGAGGAAGGGAGGGGGAGATGTGGATCAGAGTTGATAGGAGGGATAAATGGAGGGAGAGAGGGCATCATCTGGGAGGGGCAGTAGACGGAAGCCACCTTAGGAAAGAAGGTGAAGGGTGTAAAGATGGAGGGTAGGGAAGACACAACGATGAAGGTGCGGCAGAGGGCAGGCATTGGAGAGGAGAGGAGCAACCAGGGGATGAGGGGGATCAAGGTGGCGGGAGGTGTAGAGTATGCTGATATGTTCGAGGAATAGGAGCAGATGGGGGAAAGGAATCATGTCGTAGAGGATCCACATGGGGGATGGGAGGCATATACAGAAGGCAAGGTGGAGTACATGGCGCTTGAGGATCTGTAGGGACTTATTGAATTTGGGGGGGGGGGGCGGATATCCAGGCTGGACTGGTATAACAGAGGATGGGACGGATTAAGGATTTGTAGGTGTAGAGGATGGTAGAGGGGTTCAACCCCCAGGTCCGGCCAGAGAGGAGTTCGAGGAGTAAAGAGGTGGTGATGGGCTTTGGATTGGATAGAGCGGAGATGAGGGGTCCAAGTGAGGTGACGGTCAATAGTGGGCCAAGGTAGGTGAGGGTTGCTGAGAGGTGACCAGGACGGGCACAGATGGTAAGGGAGAAATCAAGGAGCCGGAAGGAGTGAGTGGTATGACATACAATGATTGCCTGTGTCTTGGAAGGATTGATTTTCAGGAGCCATTGACTACACCATGCTGCAAAAGATGAAGGTGCTTTTGGAGAATGCGGTGGGACCATTGGAGGGTAGGAGCGAAGGCAAGGAATGTGGTGTCATTGGCATACTGCAGGAGGTGTACTGCAGGTGGAGTGGTGTTGAGGCATATCTGCCATGTACAGGAGAGGGGAGAGGACAGAGCCCTGGGGCACATCTGCAGAGGGGTAGAAAGTGTGGGAATCAGCGCTATGGGTGGCAACATAGGAGGGGCGATGGGAGAGGAAGGAGGCAATCAGATGGAAGTAGTTGACAGGAAGGGCATAGGTCTGGAGTTTAAACAGGAGACTGGAATGCCGGTCATGGTTGTAGGCCTTTCTGAGATCAGGGGAGACAAATATGGCAGAGCTATGGGAGTTAAGCTGGAGGGAGGGGAGATGAGTGAGGCATAGGAGTTGGTCGTTGGTGGAGATGGATGGTCAAAAGCCACATTGGGTGTTGGGGAGGAGGTGGTGTCGGTGGAGGTGGTGATGGATGCAATGGGTAAGGATGGATTCTAAGAGCTTGCTGAACACTGAGGTGAGACATATAGAGTGACAGGAAGAGGCATCATATGGAGGCTTGTTGGGTTTGGAGAACATCAGGATACAGGCAGTTTCCCGGGTTAGAAGCCGGTGGCAAGGATTACGTTGTAGAGGGCGGCAAGGACTGCAAGGAAGGAAGGAGGGCAGTGTTTGAGGTGGCGGAAGGTAACGTGGTCGTGGCTGGGAGCAGTGTTGTGCTTAGTGCAGAGTGTGAGACTAATGTTGCGTGTAGTGATGGGAGTATTAAGGTTAGGTGGTGGTGTGTGGCCCAAGTACTGGAAGATAGGAGGAACGGGAGGAACAGAGGTGTCCATAGAGTCGATGACGTCATGGAAGAGGGAATAATCATACTGGGGATCATCTGGGATGGGAAAATATCAGATAGGTGAGAGGCAAAGTGGTTGGCCTTACTGAGGCTGGCACGAAAGGGAAGGTCACCAAGGAGTAGAGGGTACCGGGGGGGGTGGGGCTTTGCCCAGTAAGGCGGTGGAAAGCAGACCAATACTTGGAAGAATTTATTGGGACCATGGTGTTGAGTTGGGTACATGTCTGTCGCCATGCACGGCGTTTCTTCGCAGTAAGCACATCGTGGATGTGTCGTTGTAATTGCCACTGGCAGGTGAGTGTGGCCAGTCATGAGTGTGGAGAAAAGAGCGGTAGTGGCGGTGGGACTCATGAAGGAGAAGGACGGAATGTGGGGATAGGGCTGGGCTGAGAGGGTGGATGGCTTTGGTAGGGATATGGGTGGCGACAGCATCAGACAAAGTCTGGTGCAGGAAGGAAGCAGTGCGAGAGATGTCATCAAGAAATTGGAGGGTAAGGTCGTGGCCTTCGACCTGGGTGTGAATGGAGTCCCTCTAGGCATCCCAGTTGGCACGGGAGTAATCATGAACAAGTTTAGGACGGATGTCAGGGTGAGGAGTGGGGCGGGGATGGCGACCATTAGTGACAGTGAGGAGAACGGGAGTATGGTCACTGCCAGTGAGGTCAAGGACATCTGCAGTGATGTGCCCAAGTACGTTGGGAGAGGTGAGGATAACGTCGGGGGTGGTGTTGGATTCGGGTTGGGTGTGCTAGGGTGGGGGAACCACGTTCCCATGGAGGGTGGTGATAAACTGATGCCACCTCTGGAGGTCGGCAGGAGCACAGCTGTGGATATTGAGGTCAGCAGCAATCACGTAAGTGGAGAAGATGCGGACAATGTGGGCCAGGAAATTGTACGGGATGGGGGTTCGAGGGCAGATGCAAATGGTGGCACAGGTGACAGTAAGGGTGGGGAAGAAGAGGCTGAGGGTGAGATGCTTAGCAGGATTGTTGAGGAGAGGTTGGGGCTGAACAGGGAGGTGCTTGAGGTGGCCTATAGCAACCCTACCACGTGCCAGAGGGTACAGGTTATCAGTGCAGTGAAAGGTGTAAGAAGCTGTGGAGATGGAGATACGGGGTTGAAGGAACGTTTCATTTAGGATGAAGGCATCCACGCAGTGCTGATGGAAGGTGAGTAGGAAGAGGAGTTTGTGGGTGGGCAGGGAGCGGATATTATGGTACAGGATACTGTAGTGTTGTTGCACCATGGGAGGGAAGAGTTAGACGAGGGTGGTGAGGGGGATGAAGGTGAAGTGGGCCTGGTTGTGGGAGTAGGTGGCATAGGTGGGAAGATGGAAGATTTAAAGGGCAGCGAGGGTGATTTGGGAAATGGTGTGGGACCGTTGGAAGTGGTGGATGTTTTGGAGCACAATGGTGATGAAACAGATGATGTCCTCTGCAGTAGGGGGAGGGTGGAGCTAGTGGTTGGGGTGGATGGGGCCATCATTGGGAGAGGCAGGGATGGTGAGCTCAGGGGTGACAGGAAGAGGTTTCGCTTTACACTTCAAGGTGTAGGTAGGATGAGGTTCGTTACAGGTGTTGCAGGAGCAGGTAGAGGTGAGGTTGGGGCAGTTCTGTAAGAAATGTGAAGCTTTGCAGTGGGGACAGGTATTGGGTTTGTTACAGGTGGAGGTAACATGGTCATTGTACTTGAGGCAGCGTTGCCAGTGATAGGATTGTACTGGGAAATGGGAGGGGTCCACTTTGTGATGGCAATTATATATGGGGGCTCCCTCTGTAAGGAGGCGGTCAATGGAGGAGGAGGATTATGTGAATACCCACATTAGATAAGTCAGACTGGCATCATTAAAGATGTGACAGGCCGAGCGAATTTCGATGTTGAGCTGGGAGTTGAGTTCTGCCAACACCTCAACCTCTGCAACCATGGGGCTAAGCTTCGTCATCAAGGTGGTGAAGGTTGGCGGACGTCGGGGGCTGAGGCTGTTGGGTAGACGAAGGGGTGTGGTAGGGGGTGAGGGTGGCTCGTTGGCCAAATAGGATACATGGGATTCGGGAGAGGAGATGGGTGTGGAAGGAATCATTGGGGGATTTAATGAGGACCAAGTCCTTACGAGGAATGAGAAGGGAGATGGGGGCATTGGGGAGGTATTTATGGATGGGCAGGGTGAGGGTGCAGGCATCAAGGAATTGAAGTTAAGGATTGGAGAGGACAAAGGTGTGGGTGGCAGGTGTGGCAGGGGTGGGGTCAGGGTCGCGCCCGTGGGGTTGGATGGTTCACAGGGATCACGGGTTTTTGTTGTGGAGATTGAGGTGGAAGGATCAACATTAGGGTGTTTGGAAGGCTTCGTGGAGAGGACAGTGTGGAGAGGGGGCTGGGGGATGGGTTGCAGGGGGAGATGGTGAGGGGGGGGCAGTTCCCCCTGAGGGGGCGGATGACGCAAAAGGTGGGGGCGTGGGTGGCACAGAGACCATGGAGCGGCGAGCCGATATCGATGCTGGCTTGGAGACTCCCGGAGGTGGAGCAGGGAGCAATGGGAAGTCTGCCGATGGCGATGGGGCGACAGCAACTGGGGAGGGTCAGTTGGGGGTAGTTGCAGCCGAAAGCGGCGCAGGAGTGGGGTGGACAGGGAGAGATGGAAGGATGGGAATGGAGGTGGTGGATGAGCTCCATGTGATGGTGAGTGGAGCAGCTGATGGAGAGGTGACAATGATGAATTGTTCATTTATCACATGTTTGTTTTCAGCGATGGCTTTCTGATTGTGCTGAAAACAAACATGTGATAAATGAACAAACACACATCAGCACAGGCTCCCTACTACACTAGATAAAAGAAATGGTAAGATAAAAATCGTCCCTCTCACAGAACCATCAAAAAATATCTCTCCCTCCCTCGTCTCCTGGACACACACACACACACACACACACACACACACAAATCCATACACAAACAGATCACAGATACTTCAATAATTACGCTCAAAAGTTGGCAATAACATTCGATCTATGGCAATTGCATCTGACAGTCAACAACACAAACCAAAACATTGCATCAAAATAAGTGTTCAGTTCATAGTGCTGTGAAACATGGGAAAAACACAAATTGGCATTTATAAGAAGAAAAACAACACAGAAAATGCAAGAGGACCGTAATACGTAGAAAATCGTCCACGAAACCTGCAAGTCCAGTTCAAAATATTACTTCATAATAGCAAAAACCAACGACCTGAACTGTTTACAACCCATAGGTACAGTTACCAAAATGTAAACTAAATAGCAAACATATGTATATATTCCAGTCGACTGAAGATGACTTGCAAAATATAAAGGCGAAACGCGTATGGCATGAAACCGTATTTCATTCAGTTGCTGTCAGACGGTCCATAAAGAAAAAATTATCAATATACCGTAATATTACACGCAATGGAGGAAGACAAGACTACAAAATTTGAAAATGTTTCTCAATAGCGTTCCTCGAAAAGAACATCGTCTTCCCTCCAGGGATTCCCATTTGAGTTCCTGAAGCATCTCCGGAACACTTACATGTTGGTCGAATCGGTAACAAATCTGGCAGCGCGCGTCTGAATTGTTTCGATGTCTTCCTTTAATCCGACCTGGTGCAAATTTCAAACACTCGAGCAGTACTCGAGAATAGGTGACACCAGTGTCCTACATGCGGTCTCCTATACAGATGAATCACACTTTCCTAAAACTGTCTCAAGTCGACTATTCGCCTCCAATACCATGGTTCTTAAATACTTTATAAATTTCATATCGCTTTGCAACGTTACGCGCAAATGTTTAAGCAACAGAGACTGTTAAACAAGCTTAAGTAAAAACGTCTGTTTGAGTACAGTTTTGACAACACTTGCTCACAACAGTCGAGATCAGGTATTTTGTGTATGATAATTTTATTAATAGTGCATAACAGTGTTTCATTCTGACAACGTGTTAGTTCTGTGAATATTAGCTGTTCCATTTTACCGCATTGTATTCATCTATTTCGACAATCTCCTGACAAATGATCAGGGTAGTAGGTATTATATTCAAATGTTTTATGTTTTTGTGTTATACTTTCGGACATGTTCTACACCCACAAGAATCATCTCATTTCTTCGGTCTGTGGAACGAAAACTGAATCTAATGTAATCTGATCTAACAGATCCATACAATATAGACCTATAACCTTGACGTCAGTCTGTTGTAGAGTAATGGAAAATGTTTTATGCTCAAGAATTTTGACGTTTTTGGAAAATGAACATCTACTGTATAAAAATCGACATAGATTTCGCAAACAGATCCTGCGAAACTCAGCTCGCTATGTTTCTCCATGAGATCCACAGCGTAGTGGTGTTTTCCTTGATTTCAGTAGGGCATTTGACACCGTCCCGCATTCAAGTTTAATGAAAAAAAATACGAGCTTACTGAGTATGGAGCAGATTTGCGATTAGATTCAAGGCTTTCTTACAGATAGGACTCAACACGTCACTCTTAACGGAACAAAATCGATAGATGGAAAGGTAATATCCGGATTATCACAGGATAGTGTGATAGGACCGTTGCTGTTTACAGTATATATAAGTGATCTAGTAGAAAGCGTCGGATGTTGTTTAAGATTATTTTACAGATGATGCAGTTGTCCATACCAATGAAGCCACGCCAGAAGGTAGTAAGAGTTTGCAGAACGACCTGCAAAGAATTGATGAATAGCGCTAGCTATGACTGTTGACCCTGAACATAAATAATTGTAACATATTGCGCATGGATAGGAAAATAAATCCACCACGGTACAGCTACACTATTAATGACAAACAGCAGGAGATAGGGTCTGCTGTAAAATATCTAGGATTAACTATCCAGAGCGACCTCAAGTGGAATGGCCACATAAAACACATATTTGGAAAAGCCGATACCAAACTCAGATTCATGGGATGAATCATCCACGAAAGAAGTGGCTTATCAGGCGCTCGTTCACCCTATTCTTGAGCACTATTCATCTATCTGGGATGCCTGTCAGGTAGGACTGATAGAGGAAATAGAGAAAATCAAACGAAGAGCGGCGTGTTTCGTCACGGGATCGTTTAGCTGGTGAGAGAGCGTTGCGGAGATGCTAAACAACTTCCACTGGCAGACGTTACAAAAAAGGTGTTGTAAATGAAGAAGAAATTTACTATTGACATTTTGGGACAGTGCGTTTCAGGGGGAGTCGGACAACACATTACTTCCCCTCACATACATCTCGCGTTTTGACCACGAGGAGAAAATTCGTGATATTACAGCCAGTACAGAGGCATTCCGAAAATCATTCTTCCCACGCACTATTCGCGAATGGGACAGGGTTGGAGAGATGTGATAGTGGTACCGAAAATACCCTACGCCACACACCATTAGATATCTTCCGGAGTATGGCGCAGATGTAGATGTAGATGTTCACAAGTATCTGAACAATCTTAATTTGCGTAAAATGGAGTCACGTTCAAAAATGAAGTCTGAATTGGCATAAATTAGTCTCCAGTTCCAGAGTTCTCTGAACGATCTGCATTTTTTTTTATATTAATGTAATGATAAAAAATACCCAAATGGTCTGAGTTTTGTGTAATGATCAAAAGTAATGAAACGATCTTAATTTTGCATCACCGTCAAAAGTATCTACATCTACATCTACATCTACATCCATACTCCGCAAGCCACCTGACGGTGTGTGGCGGAGGGTACCTTGAGTACCTCTATCGGTTCTCCCTTCTATTCCAGTCTCGTATTGATCGTGGAAAGAAGGATTATCGGTATGCCTCTGTGTGGGCTCTAATCTCTCTGATTTTATCCTCATGGTCTCTTCGCGAGATATACGTAGGAGGGAGCAATATACTGCTTGACTCTTCGGTGAAGGTATGTTCTGGAAACTTTGACAAAAGCCCGTACCGAGCTACTGAGCGTCTCTCCTGCAGAGTCTTCCACTGGAGTTTATCTATCATCTCCGTAACGCTTTCGCGATTACTAAATGATCCTGTAACGAAGCGCGCTGCTCTCCGTTGGATCTTCTCTATATCTTCTATCAACCCTATCTGGTACGGATCCCACACTGCTGAGCAGTATTCAAGCAGTGGGCGAACAAGCGTACTGTAACCTACTTCCTTTGTTTTCGGATTGCATTTCCTTAGGATTCTTCCAATGAATCTCAGTCTGGCATCTGCTTTACCGACCATCAACATTATATGATCATTCCATTTTAAATCACTCCTAATGCGTGCTCCCAGATAATTTATGGTATTAACTGCTTCCAGTTGCTGACCTGCTATTTTGTAGCTAAATGATAAAGGATCTATCTTTCTGTGTATTCGCAGCACATTACACTTGTCTACATTGAGATTCAATTGCCATTCCCTGCACCATGCGTCAATTCGCTGCAGATCCTCCTGCATTTCAGTACAATTTTCCATTGTTACAACCTCTCGATACACCACAGCATCATCCGCAAAAAGCCTCAGTGAACTTCCGATGTCATCCACAAGGTCATTTATGTATATTGTGAATAGCAATGGTCCTATGACACTCCCCTGCGGCACACCTGAAATCACTCTTACTTCGGAAGACTTCTCTCCATTGAGAATGACATGCTGCGTCCTGTTATCCAGGAACTCCTCAATCCAATCACACAATTGGTCTGATAGTCCATATGCTCTTACTTTGTTCATTAAACGACTGTGGGGAACTGTATCGAACCCCTTGCGGAAGTCAAGAAACACGGCATCTACCTGTGAACCCGTGTCTATGGCCTTCTGAGTCTCGTGGACGAATAGCGCGAGCTGGGTTTCACATGACCGTCTTTTTCGAAACCCATGCTGATTCCTACAGAGTAGATTTCTTGTCTCCCGAAAAGTCATTACACTCGAACACAATACGTGTTCCAAAATTCTACAGCTGATCGACGTTAGAGATATAGGTCTATAGTTCTGCACATCTGCTCGACGTCCCTTCTTGAAAACGGGGATGACCTGTGCCCTTTTCCAATCCTTTGGAACGCTACGCTCTTCTAGAGACCTACGGTACACCGCTGCAAGAAGGGGGGCAAGTTCCTTCGCGTACTCTGTGTAAAATTGAACTGGTATCCCATCAGGTCCAGAGGCCTTTCCTCTTTTGAGCGATTTTAATTGTTTCTCTATCCCTCTGTCGTCTATTTCGAAATCTACCATTTTCTCATCTGTGCGACAATCTAGAGAAGGAACTACAGTGCAATCTTCCTCTGTGAAACAACTTTGGAAAAAGACATTTAGTATTTCGGCCTTTAGTCTGTCATCCTCTGTTTCAATACCATTTTGGTCACAGAGTGTCTGGACATTTTGTTTTGACCCACCTACCGCTTTGACATAAGACCAAAATTTCTTAGGATTTTCTGCCAAGTCAGTACATAGAACTTTACTTTCGAATTCATTCAACACCTATCGCATAGCCCTCCTCACACTACATTTCGCTTCGCGTAATTTTTGTTTGTCTGCAAGGCTTTGGCTATGTTTATGTTTGCTGTGAAGTTCCCTTTGCTTCCGCGGCAGTTTTCTAACTCGGTTGTTGTACCACGGTGGCTCTTTTCCATCTCTTACGATCTTGCTTGGCACATACTCATCTAACGCATTATGTACGACGGTTTTGAACTTTGTCCGCTGATCCTCAACACTATCTCTACTTGAGACAAAACTTTTGTGTTGAGCCAACAGGTACTCTGAAATCTGCTTTTTGTCACTTTTTCTAAACAGTAAAGTCTTCCTACCCTTTTTAATATTCCTATTTACGGCTGAAATCATCGATGCCGTAACCGCTTTATGATCGCTGATTCCCTGTTCTGCGTTAACTTTTTCAAATAGTTCGGGTCTGTTTGTCACCAGAAGGTCTAATATGTTATCGCCACGAGTCGGTTCTCTGTTTAACTGCTCAAGGTAGTTTTCAGATGAAGCACTTAAAAAAATTTCACTGGATTCTTTGTCCCTGCCACCCGTTATGAACGTCTGAGTCTCCCAGTCTATATCCGGCAAATTAAAATCTCGACCTAGAACTATAACATGGTGGGGAAATCCACTCGAAATATTTTCCAAATTATCCTTCAGGTGCTCAGCCACAACAGCTGCTGAGCCAGGGGGCCTATAGAGACATCCAAATACCATGTCTGAGCCTGCTTTAACCGTGACCTTCACCCAAATCATTTCACATTTCGGATCTCCGTCAATTTCCTTCGATACTATTGCACTTCTTATCGCTATAAACACGCCTCCCCCTTCACTGTCCAGCCTGTCTCTGCGGTATACATTCCAATCTGAGTTTCGGATTTCATTACTGTTTACGTCTGATTTCAGCCAACTTTCTGTCTGATATGGGCGTTGTGACCGTTTATTAATGAGAGCAGTTCTGGGACCTTTCTGTAGACGCTCCTGCAGTTTACTATTAGCACATTAATATTGTTATTCCCTGTTGCATTTTGCCTACTCCTACCTTGCCGCGTCTCAGGAGGCGTCTTGTCGGGCCTAGGGAGGGAAGTATATAACCTAAAAAAGAACCATGTGCATTCCACACGTACTCCGCTACCTTTGTAGCCGCTTCCGGTGTGTAGTGCACGCCTGACCTATTCAGGGGGACCCCGCATTTCTCCACCCGATAGCGGAGGTCGAGAAATTTGCACCCCAGATCTCCGCAGAATCGTCTGAGCCTCTGGTTTAAGCCTTCCACTCGGCTCCAAACCAGAGGACCGCGATCGGTTCTGGGAACGATACTACAAATAGTTAGCTCTGATTTCACCCCGCGAGCGAGGCTTTCCGCCTTCACCAATTCCGCCAACCGCCTGTACGAACTGAGGATGACCTCTGAACCCAGGCGGCAGGAGTCATTGGTGCCGACATGAGCAACAATTTGCAGTCGGGTGCACCCAGTGCTCCCTATCGCCGCCGGTAGGGCCGCCTCCACATCTCGGATGAAACCCCCCGGCAAGCAGACAGAGTGAACACTGGCCTTCTTCCCCGACCTTCCCGCTATTTCCCTAAGGGGCTCCATCACCCGCCTAACGTTGGAGCTCCCAATAACTAATAAACCCCTCCCCCCGTGTGCCTGCTCGGACCTTGCTGAAGGAGCAGCCACATGTCCACTCACAGGCAGAGCGGGCGATGCCACACGGCCAGCCTCCACATTGACCCTCCGCCTCGTGCGCCGCGAACGCCGCTGATCCCGCCACTCCCATTGGGGAGAGGGTGGCCCAACCGCGCCCAGTACACGCGAAGATGTCTCGACAGCAGGGACAGTGGGTGAAGCATGTAACACCTGGGGTGTAACTTGCGACGCTCCAGACTCCCCACTGCCGCTACACTCCGAGGCAGCAGCCTGAAGACGGCTGACCGCGGCCATCAACACGCTCAGCTGTTCGCGAACAGTGGCCAGCTCCTCCTGCGTCCGTACACAGCAGTCACACATCCTATCCATCCTAAGGAATGAATTTACTGAAGAGAGTTAATCAACCTTTAACTAGACTGCTAATTCACTAAAGGTGGCTGTTTATTCACTAAACTGTTGTTGCTAGGCACTTCTTGTAGAAAACAATGAAAATAGCACTACCTGTCTCTGGACTGTATTGAAAACAAACACTAGCACTACTGGCACTATGGTTGACTAAAGGGACTCTCTGACTGTTCAAAACAAACACGAAATCTATGGAACCATTAATAGCACTCGACAATTAAAGCTTCCTAAAAGCAAATACACACGGAAGAAGAAGTGACCAGTAAGAAAAATACAGTTAATACTTAAATTAAGGTAGCTCGTTGCACAGCAGACGTGAAGCAGACGGCAGTTTCGACGACACTGACTCTACTGGCACTATGGCTGACTAAAGGGACTCTCTCTGTCTGTATTCAAAACAAACACGAAATCTATGGAACACTATTAATAGCACCCTACAATTGAAGCTTCCTAAAAGCAAATACACACAGAAGAAGAAGTGACAAGTAAGAAAAATACAGTTAATACTTAAATTAAGGTAGCTCGCTGCACAGCAGACGTGAAGCAGACGGCAGTTACGACTGATCGATATGAATTTTGTGTATGATTGAAATTGTCCAAATGATATGAATTTTTTTGCACCATGATCGAAGGTGTTCGGACGTTCTCATTTTGTGTAAGTTAGTGCCATAATCAAAAGTATCTGATCGATTTTCATTTTGCATAACTTAGCGTCGTGTTAAAAAGTATCCAAATTATTTGAATTTCCTTACATTGGCGTTATGTTCACAAGTGAAACTTCCTGGCTGATTAAAAGTGCCTTTGCCTTTTCCTTGCATGTGCTCTACTTACTGACCTACCCATGCACGGCTCATTGCTCGCCCTCACACGTTTACTTCCGCCATTACCTCATCTCCTACCTTCCTTATCTCACACGATATCTTTTGCGAAACATGCAATATTAGCAGTTGTGGAAGGAAGGATACTGTGGAAATATGGCCTAGTCAAAGACTGGGGAATATTTTCAGAAGAAATTTTTCACTCTGCAATTGGATGTATGTTGATATGGAACTTTCTGTGAATTTTGCGACAGTTAGCATCCCGATCAAGCTTATCTAGGCGATCTGAATTTTGTGTGAGTTAGTGACGTGATCAAAGTATCCGAACGAGCCGAATTCCTGTAAATTAGCCTCATGATCAAAAGTATCCAAACTATCTCAATTTAGCGTATATTTGCATCATGTTAAAAAGTATCTGAAAGATCTGAATTTAGCATAAATTGGCGTCATGTTCGAAAGTACCCAAGTACATGTTCCAACTGCTCCATTATTTTTTTATCATACTAGTAAAGCTATGGATGTCAGTTAATGATACAAGTGATGCTTCACGAAATAATACTTGATGTTTCTATAAAACAATTTGGAAGGATTGGAATTTTATTACATAGCTCCTGATTCTCGTCAATGCATTTGACTTGACTTGAGCAGGCATTACAAGTCAGAATTTGCTGAATGAAGGACTTCCTTGTTTTGAGAAGTGTTATCTTCCTAATATCCTATGCATTTGACTGTACACTCAGTGTAATATCTCACACATGCTGATTCCTTCGGGAATTCATTGACAAGCTTAACGTTTTGCATGTTGGAAGAAGTCACAACTTCTATTGGCTTGTTGATTTAATGAAATATCGTGCGCTGAAAACTGCGAATATTTCATTAGTTGCTGACTCAGCTGATAGGCAGCTTTAAAAGTAAGGACAGTCACTCATAGCAAATTATTGATACTAAACCATCATAGCTGCCGTTGAATGCCTTCTTTTTGGACTCGCCAACAACTCTCGAAAGAATGTAAGCCTAACATTTATATTACTATTAACAGTCTTACATCTTTCGTTAGTTACTGTAGCTCATACATGTTTTTTTTTTTTAAACTCACTGTTGCAGAATATACGTCAGCTGTCATCTTCAGTACCCGATCGGAGCAGTGGTAGAAGAACTACGCCAACTGTCGTAAAACATCCAATTGTGAGGAAAATTCGACACATGTGGCAAGTCTCCAAAAGTAATTCAATTCTGACATTTTTGTTACTATTAACAATCTTACATTTTCCACCTATTGATGGTTCTTCTTCTTCCTGAAACAGTTCTGCTTATGCAAGTCATTCACAGACTACTGTTCACGCATCTGTGATATACATTCCTCAATTGCATTCTTTCTGCCAGTTACTCAGTCTATTCCGACGTTGCCATACCTGTAAATTCAAACAATTTCATCTATTTCCTGTAGCTAAGACAAGTTTTTTTTCACCATTGGAGAGTCTGCAAGCTGCAGGTGTTGACTATTACCTCATCAGAGCAGCAGTTCAAAGACTACAGTGACTGCCCTCTACAGTATCCGCTCTGAGAGGAGCAAGTGTTCATCAGAGACAAGTTCCCCAGGGAAGTGTGATTGGACCGGTCTTAATCTTCATATATGTTAATGATCTAACAGTCAGGGTGGGCAGCAATCGGTAGCTGTTTGCTGATGACGTTGTAGTGTGCAGGATTCCTGGAAATCATTCCACAAACTGCATCGCTGTCGAATGTTAATGAAAGTCACAGAGTGTGGATCCTGTCCCGGATATGCAAGTGGCTCGAAGACTTCTTAAATTGTAATACTCGGCGCTTTGTTCTCGACCAGTGAAGACAAGTCTCTCAGTAAGCTGAGCATGGTAGATATTGTCAACGACTTTGAGCCTAACCTAGCAATATTGTTTTATTAGTGTCATGTTAGCAACAAAAGATGAACTGGCACTGAACACATTCAATTAGATGCAGGTAATATTATTGGCTGGGTAGATGATGCTTACCATCAGTTTTCTGCCGATTTCTGGAACATCTCCTCAGTTCGATTATACTAAATATTCTGGAGACAAATCAGTGCAGCTTTAGAAAGCATTGTTCATGGAAAACTCAGCTTATCCTTTTCTCGAATGATATCCGGAGAACCACGGATGAAGGGCAACAGCCAGTGTCCGTATCCCAGGTTTCTGGAAACCGCCCCATTGTCTAATGTTAATGAAGGTCACAGCGTATGGGTTAAGTTCCCGGAAATGTGAGTGACTCGAAGACTTCTTAAGTAACAGAACGCAGTCCTTTGTACGCGACGGCGAGTGTTCGTCAGAGACACGGGTACCGTCTTGAGTGCCTTACGGAAGCGTAAATGGACTGGTCTAAATTTTCATGTGCGTAAATGATCTGACAGACAGTATGAGCAGCAATCTGTGGCTGTTTGCCGGTAACGCTGTTGTCTACGGGAAGGTGTCGTCACTGAGTGTCTGAAGGATGTTACAAGATGACGGAGACAAAATCTCTAGTTGGTGCGATGAATGGCACCTGTCTAAATGTAGAAAAATGTATGTTGATGCAGATGAGTAGCTAACACGGTCCCGTAACGTTCGAATACAGCGTTAGTAGTATGCTTCTGGACACTCTCACGTCGATTAAATATCTAGGCAATATGAAATGGAACGAGCACATGACAATGGTAGTAGCGACACGATTGGTAGACTTCGGTTTACTGTCAGAATTTTTGGGTACTGTGGTTTATCTATGCACGAGACCGCATATAGAACACTAGTGCAACCCATCCTTGAGTACTGCTTGAGATTTGGGACCCCTACCAGGTCGGATTAAAAGAAGACGCCAGTGTATTTCAGTGGGGGGATGCTAGATTTGTTACCCGTAGGTTCCCTCGACATATGAATATTACGAAAGTGCTTTGTGCTCTCAAATAGGAATCCCTGGAGCTCAGACAATGTTACTTCCGTTAAATGATATTGAGAGAATTTAGAGGGCCGGCATTTGAAGATGACTGCGAAACGATTCTACTGCCGCCAAACGTACATTTCACTTAAGTATAATGAAGATGAAATAAAAGATGTTATGGATCGTACGGATGTGTATAGGTAGTCGTTTATCCTTCTCTCTGTTTGTGAGTAGATCTGCAACTGAAGTAATTAGTTGTGTTAAAAGGTACCCTCCGCCACGCGTCATGCTGTAACTTGCGGAGAATGTATGTACATGTAGATGAAGACGGCTCTGGAAACGATACAGCATCCTAATAATCTGATTATGAGTGGATAGGTGTCAATGATACGAAAAATGAGAATGAAATTTGAATTACCTCGTTGTATGTGACAAAGCACAGTTTCGAGAAACATATAACTCTATTGACGATGCAGGTTGCTTTTACAGGTGCATATCACTTCTGTTTGCATAAGAACTTTTTGATGCTTG
This sequence comes from Schistocerca americana, assembly GCF_021461395.2. NCBI lineage: Eukaryota > Metazoa > Arthropoda > Insecta > Orthoptera > Acrididae > Schistocerca > Schistocerca americana. The sequence goes on from NC_060130.1 coordinate 693,047,002, forward strand.
CACATAGCAGCACTATTCGTTATTACCATTCATTTATAGTATATGAACGATAGCTTGCTATTTTTAATCCTGAGAAAAGTTAGAGGCACATTTAGCTTTTTGAGCTTAGTTTCACCTGGTCCACAGTATAATGCCAAGTGGCAAGGACAAGTTTATAAAGTTTACAATTTCAGTAACAATCTTAAACGGACATTTCTAATTTATGCTGATAAAGAATAAGTAGCAATTGGTTCTAAGCTGCTACCTGTAATCGTAGCGGTGACTCTGAACCGCATTACAATCACTTACATCAGCATACACCCTTCAGAATAGCCTACTACGTCCACTATGACAGTGATGAGGGATATTCCAGGTTTAAATTGTATAGAGGCAGATATTTCGTGAAATGGTTTACTGAACAGCTATATATAATAGCTGAGACTGTATATCTAATTGTATTGCAAAATAACAAGATGAAAATAATCCCCGAGGAATAATCAACATTTCTATCAGCTGAGACTTGACATATACGAAAGGCAATATTGAACACAGAGACCACTGCCATTTCTCTGACATATATAGGGGTACTGCTCATACAAGCTGCAACCTGAGCTACTGGCCCTACTGCACAGTCCCCATCGTACTCCATTGCCTTAGTAATGACGATGGCCATTTCTTGATCGTAAATGTATATGAGTAAATGACCGTACGTGGCAAAAAATAAGTTAAGCTAAATCCAGATCACATCTCTCTGAATTCATCTAATATCTAATAACATAAATTATTAAATAGGATATTTCAGTAATGCAACAAATGAGGAGATACAATATAAAAATCCAATTTATCAATTCACTGAAGTTTTTCACTTGGACTCTTCAAAAGTATGTAACTTACCAGAAATCAGATTAAAATAAGATATTAATTGCATATTTTCTTCGTAATCATTAACTGCATTTAGTTAATCAGAAGGGCAGTTTTCCATATGAGTAGGTAAGCAACGAACTATGTTTAGTGCAAGGTCACTTACCCAAAAATGAAAAGTTTAAAAGTTTTTTAAGAGGCACAGCTATAACAGAAGGTGAGTACCAAAGAGTTAACAGCTTGTGGTATGTATTCAGTTATAAACACTACGAGAATATTCCGATTTATATTTGAAAATTGATGTGCTATTTCTTACACATATGTTAAAAAAAATTTGTAGCCTCCATCTTTAAAATATTTGAACTGGATCATAATAATTACACTATTTCACCCGGCTTGGCATGGGATGCATGACTGAAAACTACTAAAGCGAAAAGTGCTATTGAACAATTACAATTTTTTGGTTGTGAACTCATAAGTGGTATAGTTCACCTCTCTCTCTCTCTCTCTCTCTCTCTCTCTCTCTCTCTCTCTTACACACACACACACACACACACACACACACACACACACACACACACACACACACGCACGCATACAGTTGGAAACAATAGGTTCATGGTTGATTTTGCTGAAAATCAGGATTAATTTGATTTATATCACTTAGTCTGTACAGTCTGTATTAAGTAGGCTTAACATTGTTGCTGATTAGTCTATAAATCTAGGAATGGCTACTTTACATATCTTCAAGACGAAGCTTGTAGATTTGCTTTTGGCTATAGGTTGAAGAATTTAGAGCCAAAAAACATAAAAAGTCTTACACAAACACTCATAGCCTAATGTCAGGCACGACACCTCGCTGCCGTCAGTATACATGAACATTAACTCCCCGGTGCAGTAGTTCGACAGAGTTAACTTGTTCCCACAATTTCCAAAGATGCGGCTTTCAGATTTACTACAGAGTGATATAGCTTGGTTTATTTGACGACGCTAGTGGGATACGTACGTATACGCTTTCCAGACCGCAATTCTAGCATCAGCCACTAGTTGGCGCTGAAGTCGCTGAAAGGTCCAGAATGCCAAAGAACAGGAAATATTAAGATCCAAGATGGCAAATTTGTGGTTAGCAGGAAACTTAAAAATTTCAAGATGAAACTGGCAGAAAACTTAAAAATGCAAGGTGGTGCTGGTAGGAAATTTAAAACAGCGAAATAGCAATAATGGCGAAAGTTAAATATATGCTAGATGGTGCTAGTGGAAAATTTTTATGTGTCCAATAAGAAATGAAACAGCCATTCGAAATGCTTATAAATGCAAGTGGCAGTACTAGGAATTTTTTTAGCTTAAATTACTGTCAGTAAAATTGATGTCACTTTCTTATGTCAAATGGTATACCATCTTATCACTATAGTTCATCTTCCTTTGTAAAATATATTACAGAGGGATTTGGAAGGAAAAAGGCGAAAGAAAAATTTTGTTAATACAAAATTTATTATAACAATTGCAGAGAAGAGCATCTAATCGACTTGAAAGGGGTGAAATTTTCTTCATGTCAAGAATATTACGGCAGCAAAAAGAATTGGGATCCAACTACTCCAGCTGCAGTTCCCAAATGAATGTTCGTGGTTGCACTTCGTTAAGTGTACAACAGGCAAAGGGTATCGATCAGTAGTCAAACTAGCTAAACCCAACTGGTCTGACACTTCTACCCAAATTGTGTTAGACATCCACGTTCCTCACAAAATCATTTTCCGACGACTGCATAGCATGAGATGTGTTCAACCGGCATCTATACATTTCCGTCCCAGTTAGCAGTTGTATACAGTAGGTTGAGATATCCGAGCGAGAAAATATCGTGATGAAATTCCCAGATAAAACAGCAATCAGTGTTACTAGCAGTTCTTGACTTCAGTACATATAAGAACACGTTACGACTTTCAGAACGTATGGAAACATGATGTTTATGGAGGATTTAGGTTCTGCTCAAGGCGCCTATCAAGATTAATTCGAAAATATAACTAGTTAGCAACTGAGTCTGTCGCACACAAAAGTCATTATATGAAAGAAGTAAAGTGTTCTATTCGACCTGTCTGTGGTGCACTGGACTGTGACATCGTGCCCATGGACTACTTTTCTCGATCTCACATAACTGCTGTATTGATAAAAAACAAGGGTGGGTGCATTGTGCGAATTTCGTAGTTTGCGTATTAGGCAAAACACGAATCTTATGGGAGGAGTGCTGCCGGAGGCCATTTCATCACCTAGGAGGCTTCTAGACGCGCAGCTTATTTTGATGCGGTAAACCAAAAAACACAAAAGTGGCGATCGACAAGTTTCCGTTTGAAGACGTTGCTGTAGCGTATATGTACCATAGTGCTACTCCGATGCCGGTACGTTCCCTGTAGCCACAAAAATCAGGGAGAGAGAATATTCTGGCTAGCGTTCAGCCTGATACTTCTGGCTTAGACTTTGATTTTGTAGTATGTTTATAGAAAAGGAGACGACAAACACAGGAAAATGAAGTACGTAGAAAAAAAGGCGCACTGGACACCATTAATGGCAGTTTAGTATTACCATAGTAGTGACGGGAAGGACCTTCTGAGACGACAGACAAGGACGCGCGAGTGATGGGCACGCCTCTGGCAGCGGCAACTGTCAGATTCAGCATGGCGCCGATTGCCAGTGACGGACAAGCGGACAGACGCCAGAAGCAGACGCCGAGAATTCCAGTTTTGGACATGCTCAGTGGTGGACTTACGGCAGATGGGAAATGACAGTAAAGACGCAGTGTATCACCTACAGAGTATAACAGTACTAAGCCAATATAATGCCTGTTACACCACATTAAGGTGCTTTCTAAACAAAATTACCTGTCTAGCGACCTTTTCTTGCGGTTTTCACTGCAAGAGTTAAAGATAATTGAAAACAAGGTATTAGTACAATCACTGCAATATTAGTAGCAATTAAATGCAGACGAATATACTAATAAGCGATGTATCAACTCTTAGTCACTGCAAAGAAATAATAGGTGAGTGGCTACCCAGAACTGCACAGTTGTTTGTAGACCCGCGAGAGGATGTAAAATATTAATTATAACTAATCAACGATTTCCGTTTAGATTAAATTCATACATATAACATAGCACATCAACCTATGGTAAGATACATGTATCGCAATTAAATCATTCTGTCGTTTATTTAACTGTGCTACGTAAAATCTAACATGTTGGATGTGCTATTCTATTTTACGTATTATTAGCTCCAACCTGTGGTGTTACCCTTAAGAATTTATTTATAGAAACATGTCCGTGTATGTACTTATTCCAATCTTCTGTTACTCCATCTCCCCCACTACCTCTCTCTTTTGAACTCCTTCTCCCCCCTCTATGTGCCCAATTCCTCTTCTTCCATCTTATTGTTCATCTCCTCCTCTCTCTGTTCTGTCCGTTTACTACACTTTCCATTTCTCTGTCCATTTCTTCTTCTCTCTTCTCTCCGCCCATCTCCTCCTTTTCCCTTTCTCTGTTAGTTTCCTCCTCTCGCACTCTCTGTCCATCTCCTCCCACCTCCCTTTCTCTCTACACGTTCTCACCCCTCCTTAATAGGGGGTGGTTGTTCTTATAGCCACAGTAACATAGTATTTCTCTCCAGATCGCAAATAATGTATGTATCAAATTTGTTTGAAAGCATTCCAGTGGATTATGATGAGCTTTTTGCATGTTGGTTTACCCCATACCCATTTGCCAAATATATTTTACATATATTTAACACGTATTTTTACACATATGTCGCCTGTATCTTTAGCGAATATCGCCCAGCAGTTTCACTTTCATGCAGCACAATGTCTATGACGTCGTATCCCCTGAACTATGTGTTTTACAGTGATATAATTTTGGAAGTAGATCAAATAGTATATTTGGATACTGTCTGATGTTGTGAATAGAGTTAGTAATAAAGAAGTAATAAATTAATAATTCATGCATTATGTGGCAGTTACTCACGCAGCTCAGTATTTGACGTCATATCTGTGTGTTGTAAAATGATATACTTCGGTAGGTACATTCAGCGATATATGTGGATACTGTCTACGAAGAGTGTTGCGAAGAAGTTTAGTAGCAAAGAAGCAGTAAATGTAAACGTCATGCATTATGCGGCAGATTTCATGCAGCTCAGCGTTTATGACGTCATATCTCTTTAGCTGTGTGTCGTAGAACGATGTAATTTTGCCGGTACATTCAGTGGTATATGTGAATACTATCTGAAAAATGTCACGAATATAGTTAGTAATAAAGATACGATAAATTAAAACGTTATGCTTCATGCCGCAGTTTTACTGCATGAATAATGAAAGTGTAGTACGTGATAAACTTTTTTTTTCCTTTCATCACTTTGTGGAAGTTGTCAGCCATAAAATATTTTATAGAGGTTTGATATTATGTGTACAGTTTGCTGCAAGTCTCTAAGTACTCTTATTCTCAAGTACTGGATGAATAAAGTGTAGGCATTCGTGCGTTGTCGGCTACACTTCCTTTCCACGCCTATCCCTTTGATAGACAGGTGTATATCAGGTAGCCTATATGTTAATTCAGGGTATAAGTTATCTCCAAATTTTATACAAATCCGTTGAACCGTTTCAGCGTGAAAGGGTAAGAAACATGTTAACTCTTTCTCACACACACTCTAACAAACACTCGCATTAATGACATATATGAGTTTATCATATGATTTTATTGTGAAATGTGAATTGCGCAAAATCGAATAAGCAATTAGCAACCCGTTGCGAAAAACCGATAATATATGCAGAAAAGTTCAAGACACCAGTTTATTCATCATGATAGATTGCATACGACGATGAATTTACATCTATATCAGTAATTGAGACGTCGAAATAAGACTACAAAATGTAACAGAATTATACGATTATGAATAGTGGAATACTGGAATGGTCGGGCTCAATGTGTTTAAGGCCGTACTTGACGAGCGAGGGGTAGGTATGATTTTGGGCATGGGTACTGTTGGTAGACCGAAGTTAGAAACGAACATGAGATTCCTTGGGCACCAATTGGGTCACATAGTTTTTAATAACCTGAAATTTATGGTCCGTATTTGTTTTCATGAACTTAAAGAAACTCACGTGAGCAGTCGGACTTCCAACAAATGCCGATGCTATCAACACTTCTAACTTCGCGAATGTTGTTTGGATAGGGTCATGGATGTATATGAATCATCTCATTGTGTGACTCTAATGTTTTTGGTGAACTTAAATACTTTCATTATTTGGCCTTAGGATCTACGCTCGAACACCAACCAACTCTGAAACTTTAGAGAAAGTTTATTATGCAGTTGGTATCTGAAGCCATCCATTCTAATTAATTTTATTTTAGCTAGGCAAAGACTCTTGATAAAACTGAGGTTGTTAAGTGTTGGAGGACATTACTTAGAATATTAATACCAAGCTCCTAATTGAAATAAACATAATAAAGTTACTACTGCTGCTAATTTAGTTAATTGTTAAAACATGTTGCAGCTGTGTGTGATGTCTCCTAGATGAGCATGTCATCCCGATGCCCAGTGATAGGTTTTGTGTAAACGAGGAGTAAGTCAGTTGCTGTTGGTCAACAGGCGATCTTGAGTGTTCAATCAACTAAATAGAGCTTTAGCCAAGGTCCATTAATCTTTAGGGCCCTACTAAACATGTATTTTTGTGATTGTGAGAGAGATATCAGTAAACTAAACGTTACTCCGGAATAAGATAATGTGTCTGTTACCTATGGAGTCAGACACGATTACTCAAAAACAATGAAAGCTGCTAACAACATGTTCAGTCGATAGAACTGGCTGTGCAAATGCAAGGGCACGTTCGGGTTGACTATTGTAGGAGAGAAGAGACTTCGTTAAATATTTATAGAACACATCGTTTCTACATCTGAATTGAAACCCTTGCACTTCTGCCAGAAGATAGTTCCAGACTGTGGTTGTGAGTGTAAGCGATGACTGTCGTTCAGCGTCATTACTGTTGAAAACCAGGTCCCATTCACTCCCATCGTAGATTCCATGCACATAAGAACCGCCACCCATTGCCACTGTGTTCTCCCACAAACAACGTGAAAACCAAGCATCACCCAATACACCGATTGTAACAAGGCACTGCACTCCATTCAAATCCACCATACAGTATTCCAGTTTTGTAGTAGTCATTAATAATTAACCCCTAGGGAAGTATCTCAGCTATTATTGTTAACTGAACGGGTATATTAATGTTTTGTAGCCTGAATAAAAATATAAATATCGTATGGTATTGTTGGATGGGACGTCCCACGGGGTGGATTCAGCCGTCTGTCGGGAAAGGTATTCACCCTCCGCTCACATTGGGTAAATGTGGAAGTAGTGTCGTATGTGTATCTGTGGAATGTAGGTGTTAGGGTGAGTGTGCAGCGTAGCGTTATGTTTGTGTTCTATGATGCAGTCAAGAGAAAGGAGAGGAAAAACGGTGTCTGCAAATAACCTACTGCTTTCGAATAGAATCAAAGAGGCCGCCGAGCTTAGCTTCCCCATCCGACAGACGGATCACCACCAACAGTATCACACGCCCTCTCTTCGTGAGACATTGAGGAGAGGTTTGGAATTTAACCCAGAACACTGGCGCAAAGTCCGATTATCAAGAAATTTACGCCACCACCTCTCCTTCCCTGACCAGCCAGACAATTAAAAATTCAACCACCACCAGGATTCGAATTGTTTACCTCCGAGTGGGCCTCCATCGCAAAGGCGTTTATGAGCGACCACTTTTATTTCTGACCAAACACGCCGAGATACGGTGCTGGCGTCCTCGGCTACGGAGGTGGTTTGTTTTTTAGTCTTTATTTTCGCTGGAAAATAGTTAGTTCCTTTAAGTACTTCAGAGTAAGTTATTAATCAATGTGGCACATAGAACCCGTCTTCGGAGAGACTGGATATGGAATAGGTGTGACTAGGACAGAAGCCAACCTATGGTTATGGAGAGGAAGGAAGAAGATAAGATTAAAGGGAGGAGGGAACCATGAAGAGAGCAATGATGTGGAGGGATGGGTTAGACCTGGCATGAAGGATATATTTCAGGGCGAATTTCTTTGTCTATGAGGAGGACGCTGTGGAAGTGTCGTAGAGGGAGGACCTGAAGGGTGTATGGCATGTGTCGGTACCGGGTCGACAACATTGTAGGATTGATAACTATGGAGTCATGTCTGAGGGGTGAAGAGGACACATGGAAATGATCAATGTAGATCATGACGGAAAGAAATTTATTGAGTTCGATAAGTGGAGGGTAAACACATACAGTATGTGAGACGAAGTGCGTAACCTTCAAGGGTTTGGAGGGACTGGCAGAAACTGTGGGGAATGGACAGAGTGAGGTAATGCCCATTTGCCGAACTGTCAAAAGCCCGTATTCCACAAACAAGCAAACACACAAGGTGGCCCAATTAGGGTCAGAGCAGACGCGAAGCCGGCGGGCGGAAGCAAGCGACCTGTCGGGTGGGTTTCCCAGAGTACTCCGGAAGGAGTGCAGTGCAGTGGTTAGCGAGGCTGCACAGGGTATGCGCATCAAATGTGGCTGGCTTCACAATATGCCCAGTAATGGCAACCTTAGAATACTACGAAATTACATAACAATCATAGAAATGCATCAAACATCCAAATGCACCATAGTGACTACGACAGTGAGAATAGCTCATTGCCGTTTCAGCAATACTTATGCTGTGAGAGTTACAGAAGTTAAAACAGCTTTAGATATCAACCATATGACTTTAACTTCCGAAAATTAATAATTCATAAACGCTTTACGGTAATTACATAAATGTGTTAGACAATAGCTGAGTTACTGAATATCACACATAGTGACTATTATACAACGTGAATCATAAGAAATTTTAATTGTAAATTATATAAATGTGTCAGAACGACGCATCCTCCACACATACTCTCATACTCAATACAAAGAACCTTATGCTATTTTTCCATATGTTATATGTGTAGTTTTTAGATTGATTTGATATTTTGATAGATTTGATAGTAATTGGGCCCTAATGAAGACTCAAGTGGTGCTACTTACCGAAATTCTAAAACCACAACTAAACAGAGGTTAAAGACATACTTCTTCCGAGAAGGCAATATTTATTATTAATTTTATACACGTTAAGTGCGAATGCACATTATTTGTGTTTAAATTACTTGTAGCTTAGAGCGGCCTGAGGAAGAGAGGCAGAGGGAGCGGCTCGTCTCAACTTGTAAATATTATAAGTTGTATATATATTTTGAATGGCGGTTCAATTTTTTCATTTCATGTATTTTGGCGAACTTACAAAAGAGCTATAGAGTGGGGTGCCGAGGGCTGCTCTTGGTCATTCTGTTCCGAGGCGACGAGGCAGTAACGTGCCTGTAAATATCTGTTTGCGTTGATTTGAGCGAGTGAAGTGATTTGGGCGGCAAGGAACCGTAGGATACTCCAACTTTTGTGCAGTCTTAGTAAAATTCACTACTGAGTGAAGTTGTAATCCGGCAGACAGGCACAACTCTAGTTGTTTCAAGTGTACGATTATATTCAGAGGAGGATTTTCAATTATTTCCATTGTTTTTTAGAACTGCTGTTGGTTAGCAAGAAAGTCTGTATGAATTCGTGTGAGATTTTAGAGGCATTTAACATATTCTGAGGTGACAAAAGTCACGGCATAGCGATATGCACTTATGCAAATGGCGGTAGTATCGGGTACACAAGGTATAAATGGGCAGTGCATTGGCAGAACTGTCATTTGTCATTGTCAGCAGATTCATGTGAAAAGGTTTCCGACGTGATTATGGCTACACGACGTGAATTATGAGTCTAATCGCAGAAAGGTAGGTGGAGGTAGACGCTTGGGACATTCTGTTTTAAAAATCATTGGGGAATTCAGTATTCCACAGTTCAAGAGTGTGCCGGGAATACCAAATTTTTGGGTTTACTTCTCACTACGGACAACGACCTTCACTTAACGATCGAGGGCAGCTGCATTTGAGCAGGGTTGTCAGTGTTAACACAGAAGCAAAACTACTGGAAATAGCCACAGGAATAAATGTGAAACGTACGACGAACGCATCCGTCATGACTGTGCGGCAAAATTTGGCATTAATGTGCTATGGAAGGAGACGATCGACGCGAGTGCATTTGCTAACAGTACTACATTGCCTGCAGTCCTGTCCTGGGCTCGTAACATAGTCGGTTGTACCCTAAACGATTGTAAAACCGTGACCTGGTCAGATCAGCTGATGTTAGGGCTCGAGTGAAGTTGCAAACAAGGCACTGTGCAAGCTGGTTGTAGCTCCATAACGGTGTGGGCTGTGTTGTTGAGTGGTACTAAAGTAAATAAATTAGAGAAATCAAAGTGAAGTAGAAAGTAGAATATAAATGAAAAACTTGGTTTAGTTTAGAGAATTACATACTGGCAAACAGCGGGCAGAACAGCGGAACAGAAGGGACAATGACCGTGAAGTCACCAAGTTCCATTTAAGCGGACGCTGTCGATTCAGCCGTCAGGGCATCGACCGACCGGCTCACATGTTTCTCAGTTGTCACATGTGAGCAAAGGCCCTCGCCTACATTCCAAGAGCCAATGACCGACGTTAAGAAGATTCTTCGAGAAGCTTTTCAACGTGACAGAAGAGGCAATGACCGTGAAGTCGTTCACCTCCAGTAAACTGAAGTGAATAAATATGCGAGACGCAGTGAGCCTCAGACGAAGAAGAAGAAGAAGTGAAGAAGCGTAGCAGTAGTTTTCAGTCAGTTTAGGTGCTGAAGACCGTCATGAAGGAAGAGATTGCATCATGCACAGACGCACCAAGTCCGCCGCTGTAATGGAATAGCAAGCAGCAGCCTCGGCGCCAGAAGACAGAAGTTAAAAGGTATTTGAAGTCTGATTTTTACGTACCCGGGTGACTCGTGAGGACGGGAAGGAGACGGCCTCACATCAGCAGTCACCTGTGAGCTAGGATGAAGATCTGACGGCCGAAGACTGGCAAGCGGGAGTCCGTTGTTCGAGTCCGGGACACTGGCCTTCCCCCGCCGCGCCGCTCCGCTGGCCGACGCACAACACACGCGGCCGCTTAGAGAAGAGAAACACTGGGACGCCACATCCAAGGTATCACCATCCGATGCACGACTTTGTTCTCAATAATTAAACGAACCACAGCACGATGCGCGTCTCCAGTCAACTGGGCGTGACGGCAACACGGGATACACACCGCCACGCGTAATCAGACGCTGCCGCTGCCGCAGCAGAAGGCTACGCAAACGACACAGCTGCCGTTCTCTGAGCCAGTACATCGAGTAAGAAAACAGTTGTACGAAACTTGCAATAAAGGTTATCTTTTGTAAAAATGCTGTTTCATTCTACCTCATACCCGAGTCAAGGAGGAACCCACCCTGCCCACATGCTGTTAAGAGAGAAAAATTAGTTTATTTAGTATTTTCACCCTGACACAATGCTTTAGAATCAAATGCCCTTTTCAGTAATGCTCATCCTGACAATTGACTAGCATCAAAAGAGAAAACCCAGTTACATTTAGTATCAGAACTGTTACATTTGGTGTCAGAGAAGAAACCCTTATCTCAATATGAGGTGTGGATGACAGTCACAAAAGGTCCACTGTTAGTATTGTTTAATGTGTGAAAGTATAGAGGTTTGCATAGCAGTCGTAATATTTTCTATATTTAGAAGTGTATTTTCTCTCACGAGTTGAAGAGTTTGTCGAAAATATTTAAACATCTTTTTCATTCAGTGTAGTGATATTGTGTAACTAACAGTTTGTAAAATGATGACACGAAATCGTACAAAGTCAGAGTCAGCACCACAAGCGGTTTCTACTGAGGAATGTATTCTGAAATTAGTTAATCAGATAGCACAGCTTAAAAATGATAATAATACATTATTTAAACCGTTGAGTGAGGTTAGGCAAACCAGTTCAATCCCTCCCACTCTAGATTCCTCAGCAGCAGCCTTGGTAACTCCTTTTTCAGGAAAACCTGGAGAGGACATAACAGCCTTTTTTGATGATTTAGTTGCAGCTGCAAAGTTAGGATCATGGTCAGATGAACAACTCTTACAAATGACAAAGTTAAGATTACTAGGAGAGGCTAAAGCACACGTATTATAACATGAAGAATTACGGAATGCTCCAGCATTTGAGGAATTGAAGAAAGAATTACTTAAACGTTTTCAAAAACAGAACAGCTGTAGATTTTATAGGGAAAAATTAAACACTATCGCCCAGAGGCAAAACGAGTCGTTAAAAGCTTTGTAGATAGGATTAGAAAAGTTAATATTAACACCAATCAGTTGACAACAAGTGATGAAGCAAATAAAGTTATTCTGAAAGAAGCAGAAGATAGAGCTCTGGATACATTTTTACGTGGGTTACCTCCTGAAACGTCCCGTCGTGTCAGGGCAGGGTTTCCTAAAAATTTAGCAGAAGCTGTATCTGTGGCGACGGCTTTCGAAGAAATAGACATTGCCACCAGATACAAGGAGAAGCGAAATGTATTTTCAGCAGGACTACGATGTTTTAGGGGCGATCGACAGGGACATATAGCAAAAAACTGCAGACAACCTCAATGCACTTACTGTCAAAGAATAGGTCACACATTCAAGGAATGCAGGTCTAAGAAAGTTTTTGGAAATATAAATCAGTTAAACTCAAACGGGCATGTCGGAGCCGCCGCCAGGCGTTCCCAATAATATTTCATGCCATTAAGGCGAATGTGAAGGCGGAATGCTGGTTATCTGCTACCATACAGGATAAAGAGGCAAGGATACTGGTGGATGCAGGCGCAAACGTATCAATAGTGAGTAATGAATGTATTGGAGAAAAGAAATATGACCCTCCAAGGTATAGATTGAGTGGAGTAGGAGGAAGTACAGTGAAGTCATTAGGATGTACATCATTGATTTTCTATATGCATGGTGTACAATTTCAAGAAGATTTTGAAATGGTAACATAGGTAACTGACGGGTACGACGCGATTCTAGGACTGGATTTCCTGAATAAACATCACGCTAAAATCGACCTCAGACAGCAAATTGTAGAACTTAGCGGAACAGTGTTTCAGCTAGGTGACACCGCTGCAAAGGGCCAGCTGCCGTAAGATTTCCCCAACCGGAAGGCGAAATCAACTACACTGCGTGCAACTTCGTTGAAGGTTGATTCGCGGGATAAGATACCATTTGGCTCAGGAAAACCTTTCTGGATGACCGTTGACTCCGATGTACCTACAGATACAGTGTGTCTAATAGAGCCACTAGAGAAAATGAGGAATTAGATGTATCACATTGTTTCGTACGTAGAAGTGTTGTACGGGTTCAAGACGTTGAGGGAGAAAGAAAAGTACCGGTACATATTGACAATTTCGGAGTGGAGGACAAAGAGTTGAATAAGGGAATATTAGTAGCTACAGTCAGTACTTTTGAAGAAGAAGATTTCATTTGGTCAGATATTGCTGGTGGTCAGAAACCAGACGCCTATACAACCGCATTACACCAGAAGATTGAGCATCTGAAAGGAAATGATAGAGACACGATAGAAGCAGTCTTAGTTGAGTTCCAAGGTTTATTTAATGCAGAAGGTCCCCTGCCAGCAACAGATATCACACAGCATAGGATCCCAACAGGAAATAGCTCCCCAGTTTATAGGAAGCCTTATAGAGTTCCGCATCACTTACAGCCAGTACTGGAGGAATTTTTAGAACAGCATCTAAAAGATGGAATGATATACTATTCCGATTCGCCTTATTAATCAAATATTGTAATTATTCCAAAGAAGTCTCCCGACGGTACAAAACGATATAGATTCTATTGTGACTACGGACACCTTAACAAACAACCTATCTCAGGTGTTTATCCTCTTCCAAACATTACAGATATCATTGACAGTTTAGGTAACAGTAAATACTTTTCAACAATCGATTTACGTAGCGGATATCATCAATTGGAAGTTGCACCTAAAGATGGGCATAAGACAGCATTTTCTACCCCTGGAGGCCATTGGCAATTTAAAAGAATGCCTTTCGGTTTGAAAAATGCACCAGCAACTTTTCAAAGACTACTCGATGGAGTATTGCGAGGACTCAAAACTCAGCAATGTTGTGTATATCTAGACGATATTATTGTATTCTCCAAAGACATTAATGAACATGCTTTGCGTCTGCGTAATGTTTTTCAGAGACTTAGAAAAGCTAAATTAACATTAAATATGGAAAAATGTAGTTTTGCATTGACAGAGGTTACATACCTAGGGCATGTCATTAGTGAAAAAGGAATTAGAACAGATCCACGATTAATTTCGGCAGTTAAGGACTTCACAACACCACAACGCGTTAAGGAAGTACAAAGTTTCATTGGTCTCGCATCGTATTACCGAAAATATGTTCAAAATTTTGCTGAAATTGCCCGACCCTTAACCCAATTATTGAAAAAGGGTGCAAAATTTCATTGGTCTGGAGATTGTGATTCAGCATTTCAAACACTTAAAGATAAGTTAATACACAGTCCAGTATTAGCCTACCCAGATTATAATAAAGAATTTATTTTATCCTGTGACACTAGTGGTCATTCAGTAGGAGTTGTTTTGAGTCAGAACATTAATGGCGTGGAACACCCCATAGCCTACGCTTCGAGACAACTAACAACGGCAGAAATAAATTCTTCCACAACGGAGAAAGACTTGTTAAGTGTTATTTATGGCATCAAATACTTGAAATGCTACTTGTATGGTAGGAAATTCAAGGTTATTACCGACCACGCAGCTTTAAAATGGTTGCTTGGGTTAAAAGGTCCATCTAGTCGTCTTACCGGTTGGGCCCTATGTCTTTCCGAAATGGATTTCGAAGTTATCCACAAACCAGGCCAAAAACACGCGAATGCAGATTGCCTAAGTCGGAAATTAGCACTTTTGGAAGCAACAGGCCGAGATACTGAGGACTGGAGAAAGGCACAAGATGAGGATACAGAATGCAAAAAATACGCAACTCAAAAACAATTTTGCTTTGAAGATGGTGTATTATGCCGTAAAACAAAACTTTGACCGCAAATTGTTGTTTCCCAACACCTTAGACAAGAAATAATGGCAGAGGCCCACGATCATATCCTTGCAGGACACGGTGGACAGCGGACAACCGAAAGACGTGTAGCAGAGCGATTTTGGTGGCAAACCGGAAAGCAGGATGTTGCGCAGTACGTTCGTAATTGCATTGCGTGCGCACAACGAGCTGAACTTTCTCGT
The DNA here is from genome assembly GCF_021461395.2 of Schistocerca americana. Lineage (NCBI taxonomy): Eukaryota > Metazoa > Arthropoda > Insecta > Orthoptera > Acrididae > Schistocerca > Schistocerca americana. The sequence goes on from NC_060130.1 coordinate 693,062,124, forward strand.
TTAATAATACCCTTACAGAGGCTCCCCGAGGCTTCATGTCCATTTCAAATCTGTGGACTGGATCTCTACGGGCCATTTAATAAAACACCTGCTGGTAATAAGTATGTTCTTACAATTATATATCACTTTTCACGCTATCTAGCTATGGTGAGTCTCCCAGATCAGCAAGCAAATACAGTTGCCCAAGCTTTAGTTAACAACTGGATACTTAAATTTGGCGTACCTGAAGCTATTATCGCAGATCAGGGATCTAATTTTATGTCTGAATTAATGAAACAGCTATCCAACTTACTAAAAATACGTAAATTGCGCACAACTCCGTTATACCCTCAGTGCAACGGACGCACAGAAAGAGGTCATCGGACAATTGACAAGATGCTTAGTTATTATATTAACGAACAACATTCTAATTGGGATACATATTTACCAGTAATCGTGTCGGTTACAACGCCAAAACGCATGAAGCAATTGACATGTCACCTTATGAAGTGGTCTTTGGGAGAAAAATGCCGTCCCCTTTTGATGTAATCAAGCAGAAAAACGGAAAAGTCGGAGAAACAGTGAGAGATTTGAGTCGAATGATGAAGGATGTATGGAAAAAGGTTCAAAAATCTAATACAAAGGTTTTGGAACGACAGGAAAGATTAGGTAATGCCCAAGCTAAATATCCAAATTACAAAATCGGTCAGTGGTGATGCTGTCAACCCCATATATTGCGAAAGGAAAAACGAAGAAATTTGTAACAAACTACAGAGGTCCTTATCAAATTATTGAGATCACGTCACCAGTCAACGTTAAACTGCAACTGCCCACCCGAACTACTATTGTCCATGCAAGTCGTTTAAAACCTTTTAAGGGTGCTCCAGAAGTAATTCCTTCAACAATAGTGTCTGCTTTTCCGAAGGGTGGAGGAAGTGTCCGAAAAGGAAAAAGAGTGGCCACGCCAGCACAACATACAGACATGGCACCATACAATCTTCGACCAAGGGTGTGAATGTCCTAGTTGAATCTTAGTAGACTGTGGATAGTATACAAATGTAAATAATTAGTAAATGATAATGGTTTATGTTTTAAGAAAAAAAAGTGAACATTGAAACATGTAGATCTTGTAGTTAACAATATATTCCTTCTTTTCTTTGTTTTTGTTTTTACTAGGTTGGTAGGTCCATAACCATGTTTCCATTTCTCAGAAAACCCCATACAAGCCTTTCCTTCACAAAACCTATCCTAACTCAATGACTCCCTTGAGAGTTTCCTTCTGAAGCCATTAGATATGTTCATAAACTCACAGCAAGGCAAAATTGATGCCAATGTTATGATGCAACATGTCTTAAAATTAAAAAGTGAACACAAAACTAAAATTATAATGCTAGGAACGGGTATATCTGGAACCTTTATAATGGTGTTTCTGCTTTGTACAGTTTTGTTTTATTTAAGACGAAAAAATAAGCCAAATCATAAAATGTCACTTCATCAAATCCCTGTTAACTGGATACCACACTCTTAACTAGTGTACTTCAGTGGTTACAGTTGCGCATTAGTGTATTAATTTTGTTTATCGTACTTCAATCTTTATTAAACAGTCTCATGTTAAAATAAACAATACTGTAGAATAGATATTCTTGCATTGGTATAGGATAGATTAAACTGGAGTTGCTATGTACTTTTCTACATGAAAAATCTATTTTTGTTTATACATTGTCGTCAAGATTTATTACACTTATTACAACGAATTATGTGTGAACTATGTGATTGATGAGCGTACAGTGCTTTAGTAAAGTGATAAAGTATTTTCAACATACTTAATGTGAAGCGTGTGTAATCTTCTAAGTCGAGAGTTTTCATTGCTTGTGTTAGTGCTTTTGCCGTGTGAAGAGTGGAGGAATGTTGAGTGGCAAATTCGAGGGCGAATTTCTCCGAAGGGTGGAGGAATGTTGAGTGGTACTTAAGTAAATAAATTAGTGAAATCAAAGTGAAGTAGAAATTAGAATATAAATGAAAAACCTGGTTTAGTTTAGAGAGTTACATACCGCCAAACAGTGGGCAGAACAGCAGAACAGAAGAGACCATGACCGTGAAGTGAGCAAGTTCCACATAAGCGGACGCTGTCGATTCAGCCGTCAGGGCATCGCCCGACCGGCTCACCTGTTTCTCAGTCGTCACATGTGATCAAAGGCCCTCGCCTACATTCCAAGAGCCAATGACCGACGTTAAGAAGATTCTTCGAGAAGCTTTTCAACGTGACAGAAGAGGCAATGACCGTGAAGTTGTTCACCTCCAGTAAACTGAAGTGAATAAATACGCGAGACGCAGTGAGCCTCAGACGAAGAAGATGAAGAAGTGAAGAAGCGTAGCAGTAGTTTTCAGTCAGTTTCGGTGCTGAAGACCGTCATGCAGGAAGAGACTGCATCATGCACAGACGCACCAAGTCCGCCCCTGTAATGGAATAGCAAGCAGCAGCCTCGGCGCCAGAAGACAGAAGTTAAAAGGTATTTGAAGTCTGATTTTTACGTACCCGGGTGACTCGCGAGGACGGGAAGGAGACGGCCTCACATCAGCAGTCACCTGTGAGCTGGGATGAAGATCTGACAGCCGGAGACTGGCAAGCGAGAGTCCGTTGTTCGAGTCTGGGACACTGGCCTTCCCCCGCCGCGCCTCTCCGCTGGCCGACGCACAACACACGCGGCCGCTTAGAGAAGGGAAACACTGGGACGCCACATCCAAGGTATCACCATCTAATGCACGACTTTGTTCTCAATAACTAAACGAGCCACAGCACGATGCGCGTGTCCAGTCAACTGGGCGAGACGGCGACACGGGATACACACCGCCACGCGTAATCAGACGCCGCCGCTGCCGCAGCAGAAGGCTACGCAAACGACACAGCTGCCGTTCTCCGAGCCAGAACATCGAGTAAGAAAACAGTTGTTCGAATCTTGCAATAAATGTTATCTTATGTAAAAATGCTGTTTCATTTTACCTCATACGCCAGCCAAGGAAGAACCCACCCTGCCCACAAGTTGTTAAGAGAGAAAAATTAATTTATTTAGTATTTACACCCTGACATAATGCTTTAGAATCAAATGCCCTTTTCAGTAATGCTCATCCTGACAATTGACTAGCATCAAAAGAGAAAACCCAGTTACATTTAGTATCAGAACTGTTACAGTGTTTACATAGAATGGACAGCGGCCTCCTGTCCAACTGAACTGATCATTGACTAGAAACGGTTATTTTCGGCCATTTGGACACCATTTGCAACCATTCATGGATTTCATATTCCCAAGCAATGATGGGATTTTTATGGTTGACAATGCGCCGTCTGACCGGGCGACAATTGTTCGTGATTGGTTTGAAGAACATTCTGGACAATTCGAGCGAACGTTTTGGCCACCCAGATCGCCCGACCAAAGTCCCGTCGAACATTTATGGGACACAATCGAGGGGCCACTTCGTGCACAAAATCGAGGCCAGTTCTTGCACAAAATCCTGCGCCGGCAACAGTTTCGCAATTATGGACGGATATTGAGGGAACGTGGCTCAGTATCTCTGCAGGGGACTTTGAACGACTTGTTGAGACATTGCCACTTAGAGGTGCTGCTCTGTGCCGGGAATAATAGAGATTCGACATGATATTAGGGGGTATTCTGCGTCCTTTGTCATCTCAATGCACTACTAAATTCTTTTTGAGTGTCAGGTATTGATTTGTGAACAGTCAGTGCGTGATGTGAGTTTAAAGAACTCGCTTTTTAGATGATTAGTTGAAACGAACGAAATTTGTTGCACTGAATCTCACGCACACAATATTAGCCGCATTTATTTTGCTTTAGTTATTCATTTTATGCAGCAGTCGAAGGGCTATACTTTTTTTAGGACCACAGTTCCTTTCTCTCGCATCTCTGTATCATATTATTAAAACTGAAACCTTTGGCGCAATTACTGTTATATATCACAAAGGATTTATCATTTATCTTAATTGTAACTTATATAAATATTATTTCATTTTTATTTCGCAAAACTTTCCGATATCTAAAAAATTTTGAGTGCAGTATCAGTTGTGAAAGCAAATTTATTTTAGCGACTGTGGCTGTTGGGTTTAATGTGACGTTGTGGGACGCGACACGACGACATACAGTGAGCGTCTCTTAAAACCCGCCTCAAGAAGAAATTCGGTTCCTCCTTAAGAATAAATACTATGCCTTTGTCCGTTAAAGCGCCAGGTTAAAAGATTGCTTGATTGAGTTTTTACTAAGTGCTTCGACACGAGAGGGCTCCCAATTATATTTTTTTCTATCCTACATTTTATTGATGGTTGCTTGCCGTCTCGAAAGATGATTCTGAAGTTTCAATACAGAATACTTTCTTAACTGCACAAGTTCACCATAAGGCTAGTCGCGAAAGCAATGACTAAAAGATGGACCATGATCACTTGAGAATAACAGACTCAACGTTCGCTGGCGTGATACTACATCCGCGGGATGCGTCATGCATTTTGAATACAGGGAGGCGTCCATGAGGGACTGCGAAGCAGAGCATAAATTTATGACTTGTCCGCTTGATGAGCTACGATTGTAATCCTCTCCTGGTCCAGAACTGCGAGAGCAACTGAACTGAACTAAACTGGCCTGCTGCAGCAGGCAGGCACGCATCTTAGAATCGCGACAGAAAATTCACCACAAGCTTATCGTACTATTAAACCTAGGGCTTCAGCGTACTGTAGTCGTGAGGTGAGATACATGGTTTAGCTTCTGGTGTGTTTGGTGTCGTCTTAGTGTATGTCTGATCTGAGTTTAACTCAAAGTCAGAGGGCTCTGCGCACCGATAAAGTAGCGTCACTGACCGCTTGTAGAGGTCATGATCGAAGTTCTTGCTCCCGAGTTGTTAGATGAGGGGGGTTTCTGGAAACGTCGGGACCTGTTGTAGAGTATCCTCGCCGCACCTTGACATCTTTCAAGGATATAAGACTCGCCAGCCACGTCATGGAGGTAGTGTACCGAAATTCGTAGAGCACATGAAGAAAATACTCGCAGTAAGATTTTGTTCCGGAGGGCCTGTAGGCGCTTGATGTGGCTAGGACCTCACTGGCTGAGTTCATGAGTTTTCGAATGCTCCATCTGTAGATACAGAGGCCACAATTTACTGACAGGGGACACCTTTCATTCATTAGTGGATTTGGCGTCCAAAGGCACTGCGCTGTTTGCTTATACACAGGAACGATTTGCTCCTTCCATGTGAGCTGCTCGTCTAAGAAGACATCCAGGTACATGTGGCGTTTGTGGCATTGAAACTGACCCTCCAGTTAGCAGGCTATCTTTCAAGCTGGTGGCAAGTATCATGCAGTCGGTGATGCACAGCAACCGCCCGCCTGCTGTGAATGAATGTGTTATCGGCGTACATGGCGCTGATGACTCTCGGTGAATTCGGGAGGTCTGCTGTGTAAGCTCTATACATCACTGGGCCTAAAACGGAGCTCTGCTGGGGTAGCCTCCTCAACGACGCGTAACAGATGCTGAGTAGTCGAGTGCTGCTGGCAGCAGCCAAACTGCTCATTAAGCAATGTGCTTTCTTGCTTCATATGCAGGTTGAGTCTTGCATGCTTAAAAACCTTGCTTATTGTCAGGATAACTGGATCGTTCCTGGATTTCCCAGGCTTTGGCATGGCCACCACAACCGAATGTTTACAAGCTCGACGATAATGCTTCTGGATGAGGATAACGTTAAATAACCTCGTGGCGAAAGAAATCGCCGCAGCTGGCAGTGTTTCGGGAGTTAGGCTCCCATTGTTGTCATTACCAGGTGCCTTTGTAGTTGGAAGGCGCCGCAGATGACTCCCTGATCTGCTGGAGGTTCGCTACGGTCGCAGGTTCGAATCCTACCTTGGGCATGGACGAGTGTGATGTCCTTAGGTTAGTTAGGTTTAAGTAGTTCTAAGTTCTAGGGGACTGATGACCACAGATGTTGAGTCCCATAGTGCTCACAGCCATTTGAACCATTTTTTTGCTGAAGGTTGTGCTTGGCCTTACGTACCCAGCTGGTGGAAGTACATTTGCAACCACGTAATGTGCGGACTTTGCATGTTCTTCGATAGCAGCGCCAACTGTTTCCTGATGCGCGCGCTGCCCGAAAGTGTAGCTGCTGCTTCCTGTTGGAACCTGTAACAAGCGGCGTATATTCTGTTTGAATACAGCATTATGTCGTAACATATGATGCTCGTCTAGTTTAAATACACAATCTCTGGAAGTCGGATACTTGGGACGACTAGAAGGCAACCCTGCGTGGCGGAGACGTCGGACTGGAAGCAGACGTACTTGGCTTATGACTGACATACAGAGTTTCTTCCTTCTGGTCTTCCGGGATACAATTTGTGATAAAGCCAGGAACCACAATATGTAGGTGACATTGGTGCATGACATCATGGGACAGATCAAGTCTTTAGGAGTGTTGAGACTGTTTATGGAACACATTCCTTATGTTGTGCCAATCAATAGATTTAATTATGTTGTTAGGTGATATACCCATGTTTATAGTAGCCAGTGAGCTTACAGAATTATTTAGAGCATTCTTTTTAGGATATGTAGGAAGCGAGCACATACGGCCTCTGATGTGAGTGTAGGATAGACGAGCGGGGATACGGTGCTGCTGTTCTGTGGATCATGCTGGCGCTAATGAGAAATCATCAGTTCGCGGCAGGGAATTTACAGGCCCATGCTCTGGCGTTGTTGGGGGTCAGTGCTGTGGCCCCATCGTAGGAGAGCCCAGCGATCGTTCCTCGCATTCAGTCAGTCACCGCTGTGACCAGCAGGAGTGCAGCTCGCTGAGTCGAACTTCCCTCCACAGCTAGATGGCTGCGGACTCGGAGCAGTGGACTAAAAGGTGGAGGTGGCTGTAGGCACTTCATTGTATTCACCAGGGCACCCTGCAACTAGTAGACCTGACATTCTATCAGTATCAGCGATATGAAGATGGAATGGCCTAACTCTGAGAGTGAGTCAAAGGAAGGTGTTGGTCTTATGGGAGTCGATGACTGGTTCCTCCCGCACGGATGACTGAACGTGCTGCTGCCGTTTTCCGAGCCTATCAGTACTCTTGTTTAACCTCAGGGCTTCAGACTGTTCGTTTATGCAAGGCTTCCAGCCAGAAGGGCGTCCTTGCGTCATCCCTGGGTGGAATTACTACATGTAACCTTGTTGCAGAACATCATTCTGTCTGGTCTTTACCGTTTTATAAGTGCTGAATCAGGGATTCCTGAAGTCCTCTCTCGCATTCAGTCTCCCTGTCTGTTTGTACTTCAGTGTGTGTTGGCATTGGTTACGCCACCGTTGCATATTCGGTGGACGTGTTCCATATAGCGTCATCCCAGTCTGTTCTAACAATATTTTATCTCTACATTTAATTACTATTCTGCTGCGCTATATTCCCCTTTCCTTTAGAATCCATCTCGAAGTTTTGCACTTTACTAACTAGTATACAGATTCTAGTAATTCATCCTACCATATCTCGGTTTTTAAATAGAAGCTAATTACGTACGTCTTAATTCCCTTAAACTACTACACCAATTCCTAATCGTACTCGGAGACTTGTTTATTTGCCTGTCAAATGGTTTTGTAACCCACTGTGTCGGTACTTCATTTGCAACTTTACATTTGGAACAAAAGTTTCCCTGCGTTTGCTCAAAACACACATCCTTAAAATTACGGTTACACAAAAACTACTTCCAGTGTTAGTACATACAACATTCTCGTCAGTAGCTCGAACTACCTCTCTTATAGTTATTTGCCGATTGACTACGCTACGCACTGTCATGCTTCCTTGCACCTTTCCTTTTCAAAAGCACCTTCCGTGTCCCCTTCGGAACTCTGCCGCGTTCGTTGTATCTTAGTGACGCCGTATACAGTTTAAGTTGTTTTCTACTTTCGGGATTATAAATGTTCAAATGTGTGTGAAATCTTATGGGACTTAACTGCTAAGGTCATCAGTCCGTAAGCTTACACACTACTTAACCTAAATTATTATAAGGACAAACACACACGCCCATGCCCGAGGGAGGAATCGAACCTCCGCCGGGACCAGCAGCACAGTCCAGGACTGCAGCGCCCTCGGGATTATAGACTTTGCCGACATTCTCTTGCTTCCGGTTGTCTCCTTTGGCTGGAACAATGTCTCCTCGAATTTGACTCCACTCTTAAGCGCAATTACACGACGTTTTCTCTTACTCTCATTACCTATAACATTTCAAGCATCATCAAATTCCCCTGATCCCTCCCAGGCACACATTCCTGAATATATCCAGTCTTGTCGACTCGCTGTTTAACCTTGCAAACACCTTTTCCCCTTCTGCTCTTCTCCCTCCTCCCCTTTGCAGAAGCCGGCAGAAGAAAAATGGTTCAAATGGCTCTGAGCACTATGCGACTTAACTTCTGAGGTCATCAGTCGCCTAGAACTTAGAACTACTTAAACCTAACTAACCTACGGACATCACACACATCCATGCCCGAGGCAGGATTCGAACCTGCGACCGTAGCGGTCGCTCGGCTCCAGACTGTAGCGCCTAGAACCGCACGGCCACTGCGGCCGACAAGCGGGCTGAACCCAAGTGGGAACGAATCAACATTCTTCAAATATCAATGCGTCTGTGCTGATTCATTATCCAGAACATTCGTAATGCAACTAGCGTTAGCAATAACTGACGGTGAGATCCGCATGGTGTCTCCCTTAACATCACTATCTGCAGTTCCACTCAGCTCAACACAAGCATCAGTTGCACATCTGGCCCAGGCTCCATGACCTTAAAACGACAAACATTATCACCCAATGACATAGACACTACTGCACCTAAATCAGTATTACCCATGTTGCGACTCACACACTCATTTACTTGAGTACAGCCTACACTTACTTCGTTCAGCACTACAGCTACATCAGACATCACGTTTTCACACGATATTGGAGCTGATAGTTCCATGCCGCTTTCCTTAAGTAGACTAAACCCACTCACAGATATGTTCACTACGGTACTAGCATCAACTTCATCTTCCAATTTCTAATGTTCCCATTCATCAAATCGCCTACCCAGTCGTCCCGTTTTGTCCTGCTGACAATCGACACTTGTGCTCCCGTATCCACCAAAAATTGACGCTCCTTATTATTTCCCATATCTTACATTCTACTTTTTCAGTCTTGTACCTTACATCCAACCTCACCACGTTCGGATCACTGTGGTTGGCGACATTGATTCTTCACAGCTGCGCGGAGAGTGGCCGCATGGTTTGAGGCGCCATGTCACGGACTGCTCGGCCCTTCTCGTCGGAGGTTCGAGTCCTCCCCCGGGGCATGAGTGTGTGTGTGTGTGTGTGTGTGTGTGTGTGTGTGCGTGTGTGTGTGTGTGTGTGTGTGTGTGTGTGTGTTGTTCTTAACATAAGTTAGTTTAAGAAGTGTGTAAGTCTAGGGACCGATGACCCTAGAAGTTTGGTCCCTTAGGAATTGATACACATTTGAACATTTTGCTTCTTCACATGGCCTGTTCGTCCATATCTGTAGCAGTTGGCTTCAGAAGAGATGACACTACGGTCACTCCGTTTCTGAGTCGCAATATGTATCTGCTCCAGCTGTGTGGCAATTCTAATAGCTGAGGACAAATCACTAAGATTTTCCGTCCTCACCCGTCGTGGGAATCCACTCAAATCCCTTTTACGAAGACGTCTACGGCTCTATTCTTTGCTTCATGCAAGAGCATTCTATCCGCCTCCGTACTGTTCGTAAATTTTGCAAGCCTGTGTGTTTAGCTTACGAAGTCTGTCAGAGAACGCCTTTACTCACTCATTGTGTTTCTATGTCGATATTATGAGCTTTTCCCGGATAAATCTGGCACTATTTCACTTGCGATAGCGTTGGGCGAACCCTTCGCCCAGCTGTCCAAATGTTTGTGTTTTGCCATGGGCTTCATGTTATGTGACACACATTTCAACGCCACCCGGTAACCAAAATTTAGTCGTAAACAGACATATCTCATTGAACTAATTCCCTAACCAAGATGCTTCTCTCACATTATCCAGAAAGGCTGATAATTCTTCGGATGCTTTCCCAGAAAAAAGCTAAATGAGACTACATTGCATAGAAGCAATGGATCGGACAGATACGTTTACTAAGGTCACTGGGGTTGCGTCAACCCCGTCGTGAAACAAAATTCATCTAGCTCTCTTAGTGTTTCCCCACTATCCTGGCGTCGTTCGTTTTATTATGGAGAAATGCAGCTACCTGACGTTTTAAAACTTCAATGGTTTCATTCAAAGTTACTGCAGACGTTTCTGGTAGTCGTGTAATCTCCATTTCTACTTATAATACAGAAAAAGTGTGAACCTAGTATATCGACGCGATATCAATAAGCAAAAACAGCTATATTTATCTTTCCTACGTATTCAAGCCCAGTGGGACTCACTACGCAGTTGTGCTTTATGCTCCTATCTTCTACAAGTTTCACACGTTACTGGCACTGCCGTAGTACACGGCACTTCGTACCATGATAAATTAAAATACTGACACCGTGTCGGCTATAAGTACTCACCCCTAGAGTATCCCGGAACTGTGGAAGTTCTGCATATTCCTGTGGCCTGAACAATGTCACTTTTGAGTTCATATGCAGAACTTTCCTACAGAACATGGCCCCATAATAAAAGAAAAAGGAAACAGGCCAACAAAAATTGGTCACTCACCGCGCTGCAAAGCGAAGGATTTCGGTGACTGCTGATATGCAAATATGGCTCCTTGACGGCGGCGTCGGAGGTTCGAGTCCTCCCTCGGGCATGGGTGTGTGTGGTGTCCTTAGCGTAAGTTAGTTTAAGGTAGGTTAAGTAGTGGGTAAGCCTAGGGACCGATGACCTCTGCAGTTTGGTCCCATAGGAACTTACTACAAATTTACCACAAAATTCGACGGTGGCACAGCAGACGTTAGCGCTTCTGGCGTCCAGCGTGTAGGAGTGCAGGTTATTCTGGCACTAATGCAGTGGTCCAGAACCATTTCTTGACGCCGAATTTGTAGGTGCCCGCGAGATGCAGCTTCGTATGTTAAAGTAGGATAGATGAGTGGAGGTGCGGTGCTAAAGTCCTGATGAACGCCAGGCTGCTAATGAGATATCATTCAATTCACAATCAGTTATTAGCAGGAGTTTTACATTCACTCTGTCTTCCTCCCAGCGCTGCCCAGTAGCGACCGTGTTGAGCCCGCATTGCCTGACGGCGCAGAGTTGCACATAAGTGCCAGGCGAGGAATTTGCTGTCACAGGCTGTCGCGTTATTAGGGATTCTCGGTATGGCCCCTTCGTAGTAGGATTTGGCAGTTGGCGCGTTGCTGAAGCCTGGCATAGCTGTGGACGTCTGTAGCAACCTCAGAGGTCTCATTCAGCGAAGCTGAGCTAGGCCCCAAAATCTGCATATCCCTGTTGTCAGTTGTCGAGATGGCGTGTGGGCAGAAGACTCAACAGCAACATGAAGGAATGCACGAGAGACAGCACCAACTTCAGCCTGTAAGAGAGTACTCGTATTGCCCAGCAGTGGCGCCACAGGCGGCCTGCTCCCAAGGTGAACAGCTCGCAGACGGACAAATCAGTTCTTCATTCGCAGAAGATCAGCCTGGCCCTCGTCTACAGTCAGTCACCGTTGTGGCCGGCAAGAGTGCAGCTCGCTTTGTTGAACATCCCTGTGCAGTCAGACAGCTGTGGACTCATAGCAGTGGTTTCCAAGGTGGCGGCTACTGTAGACACTTCGTTTTATTCATCAGGGCATCCTGCAGCTAGTAGAGCTGACTTTCCATCGGTATCCGTGATGCAGATGGAATGGCCTAACTTTGAGATTCAGTGGAAGAAAGACGCGTGGTTTATTAAAGTTGATGACTTCATTCCTCGACTGAATGAACTTCCGCTTTCCGAGTCTTTCAGCCGGAAAGGCGTTCTCGTGTCATCTCTAGGTGGAGATACTACATGTAGCCTTCTTAAAAAAAAGAAGAGCGTTTTGTCTGCTCCGCTCTGTTGTCGAAGTGCTGAATCAGGGGTTCCTGGCGTCCTCTCTCGCGCACTATGAGACACTAAGCTACCTGTCTACTTGTACTTCAGTTCTTACGGGAGCTGACATTGATTATGAAATCACTGAATAGCCAGCAGACGCGTTCCACTTAATTCTGTCGCATATGATTTTAATTTATTTTATTTCAACACTTAATTATTATTCTGTTGGGCAACAGGTAAAACAGTTATAAACTGTTAGGTAGAAATCATATCTTCTGGCTGTGATGACTGAGACCTTATTGAAAACTGATAGGGGTTATCATTGAGAACAGTTCGCGAAATTCGTCTGCGGAGGCTTCGGAAACAGCGTTCTACTTTAACTTCCCTAAGCCGAAGCTGCACATTTTTGCTTTTCCTTTTTCCTACTTTATGTAATAGAACGATCGTGATTGATATTGGCAGTGTCCATATTCAGCTTACTTTTTTCCGATATTATCTTGGTACTGTATGTAATTCCCGTTCCGTATTTTTTTATGGTTAAGTTCGATTTTCTGTCCTTGCAACGTCAATCACCCGAGCGTAGATTTGGCATGTTGAAGTAGCAATGAAGTGAAATGATTCAGTGTAAACATTGCAGAGATATTTTACTACTGACAATTTTCTGAAGTTAGTTCGTAAATACGGTAGATTCGTCATTTTTTATCAACTGGTGCGCAACTGATTATATAACCAGTTGTATTAGAGAAACCAGCCCAGCAGCTTAAACTATTGCTTTTAGTTCTGATGAGGGTGATGTTACGTTATTACATGGCCCACAAGTCGCAGGAAGTCCTGATACATATCCTCTCAACCGTCGTACACAACTCTCTGAATTTACCGCCGTGTAGTCCCAGATACCCACAGCTCACTTGATGGCGTCCCAGGAGTTCTCATTATGTTTGAGAGGTGGTTGACGTATAAGTTACGTTGCAGTGAAGAGTACCACAAAACATTCTGTTACAGTGTGAGATTGATCATTGGTACTTTGTCCTTCTGAAAGCATAGGTGCTGTAGTCGAACATATAGATCAACGTGATTAGGCAGTGCGTTCTTGTCTTGTTCGCCAGCGACGGACGATGGTAGATATCAAGAAATGCATTTTAATCCGCGTAAATATCACTCATACACTCATCTGCATAGCAGCGTACACCGCTGCCAGGATTCAGGAAGGTACATAGGCTCCAGATCACATTCATCCGACGCATGACAACAGGGACCAGTGTTTGTGTCAACCTTGATGTAGTTTTTAGGCTGTTTTCCACATCCTAGGTGAATACTGGATTGGTACCCAGGTCCTGCCTGAGTAACACGACTCATTTTTGCAACGTTTAGAAAACTTGGTACATTTTCACATAGATGACACAACAAGCAGCCAGTTTGGGTTACACGTATTCCTGCACAGAGGGTAATGGTGTAGCGTCAGCAGTGGCATCCAGCCACCCTTAAATTAACCATGCTAAATCCAACAGTAGCCATACCGATTCCATGTAAGAGTGGAACAAAGTCAAATGAAAAAGAAGTAAAAACCACCCACACAAGAAACATCCCACCACCTAACTGAAAAATGTCCTGTTTGCAAACGAGTGCATCCTCCCATGTGTTTTTCGACGTACTCGAACCAAGTCTTCGGTGCATTATAACGTGCACCGCTATACGTCATACCACGAGACCTTTATCCACACTTCGAGCGCCCAGTGACTGTTATTTCGAGCATACGATTACCTCTGTGTCCTGTGATGTATTATGATTAGAGGGAGACGTGTGGCATGACTGTTTACGATTACTTACAGGACTTTTGTTGCCCATCAATGGTTTCACGAGTGACGTCCTCTGTCATCCATCTGGTCCATCCATCCATCTGCAACAATCTACGCTAACTACTGTTATCACCATATCGTTGCCGTCAGAAATAACTTTGGTGGCCCTGTATCGAGGTATTTCCGGCCCACCGTTGTCACGGTGTCACGTGAAATGCCCAGTGCTTACGTGCAGGGCCTCGGAGTGTTCAGTGCGTTGGAGACTGTAAGCCTTTGCACGATCAAAAGCTCTTATTTCTCACGCATTGCCCATCCTGAGCTTGACTGTCAGGCTAATGGCCACTTTAAGATCTGACGTCAACCACGTTACAAGCCAAGCTGAGCTGTTATATTCGTCATGGTGACAGGAATGAGAGTTCTTCAGCACAACACATTTCTGTAATTCAGTTTCTCGGGGGTGTACTGCCTTTATACAAAGATATTGCATTCAGACCAAGTGGTGAATATTATATCATGCGGCATTCATCTGGCCCACATTAATACTTTAAATCCACCATTAATTAAAATGTACCAAAAGAGTCTCTGTTAGAAAATAGTAATCTACAATACCTAACAGTTTTTAGCAGCACATTGGTATCTCATATCGGAGTAGATCCTTTTCTTCGAGCATGGATCTTAGAGGCTTGAACTATTGTGTTGACAAATTTTAGTCAGGAATAATGTCATACAGAGTTTGTAGATGCCCATGTTATAGCATGGACGAGGGGCTTCTACTGATGATATATATGAATGTACCGCCACAGTTGTAGCTTGAGAATGTCTTTACTCTATGGCACAAATAGTTTCGGCGGCACATTACCACCATCCTCAAGCCCTGTGTAGCAAAGAACAAGAACATAATGTCAATATTTGAAGACTAAACTATAAAACAACGATTACACAAAATTATGGTGGTGGTGGTAAGTTCCTATGAGACCAAACTGCTGAGGTTGTCGGTCCCTAGGCCTACACACTTCTTAACCTAACTTAAACGAACTTACGCTAAGGACAGCGCACACACCCACGCACGAGGAAGGACTCGAACCTCCGATGGTGGGGGGGGGGGGGGGGGAGAGCAACGCGAACCGTGGCATGGCGCCTGAGACCACGCGCGGCTAAAGCTATGGTAGTTGAGCCAACCTTAAGGTAATTTTCCACGAAGTACCAATATTGCGTACATGTCAATACCTCAATTTAATAGGACTTATCATATTGACACCTAGTTCAAGTGGTTTTGGTAGCCGTGATCAGTGGTGGGTTAGCCACTGTTATTCCTGCTAGTGCTAATATGGCATGCTATCTGGTTTCTCTAGATGTGTTTTTATTTTGAAGTTACGGCATCTTAATATACAGTCAGACATTTTCGTAACATTTTCGAGTGCCGACTGATGGTAAAAATGGACTGCTTTGTCATACATTCACTATTTATGTTATCTTACTGACAGCCACAATTGGTTCTGGCTGGTATACGTTTCTTATTTATCTGATGAACGCTGAGCCACGTTGATGCGTATTTCATCGACCTTTCATGTGGCATTTTGATGGTTATTGTCTTACCATCATGGTGTAATTTTGATAATGAGTTCAGCTGTGATTTGTACTTTACCAGTCGCTGTATGATGATTAGTAACATTCTCGTTCTGTAGCACATTATGCGTTCCAGAGTCCGCATGGGAGTTTTTTAATCGTTAGCAATTTTTAACAGGGCATGCTGCACAGTTACTAGAATAAGGGTTTGGAGTTCCTGTCAAGTTGTTTATGTCTGCTTAGACCGTAAATCTTTATTATGGATTAGTGTTCCCATATTCTACTTCATATGGCGTGGTACTTTGTGGTTTGCTATTATGGAGGTCAAGATCCAATTTTCATTTCTTTTTTTGCCTTTGACTCAATATACACACATCGGTATGTTAAGGCGTGTGACGTTTCTGATATTGTGCTTTACAGTTTTCGTAATAAGCAATGCGTGTTTGAGAAGGGATTGTACCAAACTGTTTATTGTTGCTACACCTTATCTGACGGTGTACTGGCCTACGTATTTATGTATTGTGGGTGATCAGAGATCAGAGGATACCAGATTGCCTTAGGCACCCGTACCCAACCCTGGGACAATTAAGTTCTAGCAGTTAGGCTGCAGATATTTTAAATGTGTTTTCGGGTTCCTTAGGTTTATTTCTAGGAGAGTTTTATTATGGAGAAATATAGTGTTTGAAGTGGGTATTATAGTTCCTTTTCTTGCGATTAGGTATTTGTGCTTATCACAGAAGTGTGCAATAGTGAACATAATATTTGAGACCTGGTGTGTTTGGTTGTTTAAGGATACGTAGTTAGCAAAGACTTTGAGAGGAGGGCCCTTTCAGTTCTCTGAGATAGGTTTTCACAAAGTTTTGAGGTTCTTGTACAGTTGTGATGGGTCTGCTGTTAGCCTCTACCAGGTTGGTTTCACTTTTACCGTTAGGTACTTACATCAGGTATACACATTTGGCATACGTCTTTACACATTAATGAACATTTCTAGTGGGATCATGTTTGCCATTTGGAACCGTTTGTTAAATCTATACCACAGTACACTATGTTCTTTAAATGATTCGGTTCGAAAGGAGCGAAAGCTGCCATTTTACACTGAAGCGCCAAAGAAACTGGTATAAGCATGCGAATTCAAATACAGAGATATGTAAACAGGCAGAATACGCCTATGTAAAACTACAAGTGTCTGTCGCAGTTGTTAGAGCTGTTACTGCATCCATGCTTGTCCATTGTGTACTCAGACGCACTTGGACAATTCCAGCAGGACAATGTGACATCCAGCACATCCAGAATTGCTACATAGTGGTTCCAGAAACACGTTTCTGAGTTTAAACACTTCCCCTGGCCATCAAACTCCCCAGACATGAACATTATTGAGCATATTTGGGACACCTTGCAACGTACTGTTCAGAAGAAATCTCCACTCCCTCGTACTCTTAGGGATTTATGGACAGCCCTTCAGGGTTCATGGTGTCAGTTCCCTCCAGCATTACTTCAGACACTAGTCGAGTTTTTGCCACGTCGTGTTGCGGCACTTCTACGTGCTCGCGGGGGCCATGCGCGATATTGGGCAGGTGTACCAGTTTCTTTGGCTCCTCTGTGTAGATGTCCATTGTTTTTACATGTGATAACAGCCATGTGTTTTGTGAATACCATACAGGTTCATTCTGTGTTTATGTTTTACACGCTTATACATTCCTGGACAAGGGCAGAAAGAAAAATTGAGGTATTGACATATGTGCTCTATTGGTACTTTGCAGAATACTACCTTAAGGTTCCTTCCACTAATACGTTAGAATATCATAATTTTATGTGTTAGTTTTTTTATAGTTACTAAGTTTTCAACTATTGGCATTGTGTTATTGTTCTTTGGTAAACAGGGCCTGAGGATCCCGGTAATGTGCCGCCGAAATTAGTAGTGTGATAGAATTAAGACGTTCTCAAGATACAGCTGTGGTGGTAGTTTTTCTCAAAACATACACAGTTATTGAAGGCTGTAAAATCGATGCACTTTTATGCTGTATTAATTCCATTTCGGTAAAGTGATCTCTTCACTGCAGGTAACAGCCCTCATCTTTGAGTAGCTGTGAATTCCTCTCCATATTGTATTTAGTACAATGCTCTACTGACAACGTGGTTCATGTGGTCCCCCACTGAGGAAGTACCTCACCAGGTACAAGTGTAAATCTACACAATCAGGTAGTAAAGCCTATGATTCCTTAATTTCAGCCGGTGAAGTGTGATCAAAGGGTCCAGGCACTGAATATAGCAACTCTGTTACTAATGTTTCCCTAATTTTAACTTTTGAATTCAGTTCAAATTAAGAAAGATATTCAGGTGCGGTCCAAAGTCCCAAGTTGGGTCCCAGATATAGCATTAGTGCTATCAGGTGCTATGCACCTTTATTTCAGCTTCGATACTGGAATTATTTGAGAACATCAATGATATTCTGTATGGAGCCCACTGCCGATGTAAAAGGTCTGGGATTATACTGTGTCAGAATATGAACAACAGTCTCCGCCTTTTGCTTAAAGTATCAAACATAATTGCGGCTCACTACAGGACAGAGATGAATCGGGGATAGTGGATGCAGTGCTGCGGGACTCCTTCAAAGGAGACTATACTGGAACTCTGTCCGAACAGGCCTTGGAAGGCCCAGCGGTACCGACCGGCCGCCGTGTCATCCTCAGCTCACAGGCGTCACTGGATGTGGATATGGAGGGGCATGTGGTCAGCACACCGCCCTCCCGGCCGTATGTCGGTTTACGAGATAGGAGCCGCTACTTCTCAATCAAGTAGCTCCTCAGGTTGCCTGACAAGGGCTGAGTGCACCCCGCTTGCCAACAGCGCTCGGCAGAACGAATGGTCACCCATCCAAGTGCTAGCCCAGCCCGACAGCAATTAATTTCGGTGATCTGACGGGGACCGGTGTTACCACTGCGGCAAGGCCGTAGGCTCAAAGGAGACTATGAAGCCCCTAATAGTTTAACAAGATGGCATGAAGAGCGAGTCGACGGAAGAGGGGCTGGGTGGAATTCTCAACATTCATTGGTCAACAAACAAGGTAGTAATGGAGACAGTGGCTGAGGTATCATAAATAACTACTTTCCGGGTAATATAGGTATCGACAGAAATTCTGAAAACAAATATACTATTTTGAGGCTCTTCTCAAGGCGATTCTGATTATATAAACGCCCCTTCAGTGATATATCCGCCACCCGCCATCACTAACATAGCCAAATGGAGATAAAAATGCATACTTCTTTAAGACATAACTAAGGCCACAATGTGCATAATTTGCGAATTTTGTGGCTTAATAGTAATGTTAAACATCAAGCTGCAACAATGTACGAATTCTCAAACGAAAATCTTTGAGCGCTTTAATTTCAACTCAGCATCAGTTGTACGCACATTCTCAGCCAGCCCCCTGAAGCAAAAGATTAAACCTATTACAGATACAGAATTTTGCACACATTTTTACCAGTATTATACAATCAAGTAACAGCATGTGGCAAGCGCAACATAGTTTAAGAGTAAGGTGTTGGGGAATTCGTGTCTTTTCAATAGTTTAACTGCATTTCGCCCCAATGTAATAGTATTGTTTAATAATAACCACAATACAGAAACGGTGCACGATATGCAAAAACTGACAGTGCAAATGAAATTTCAGGAGAAAAGAGTGCACATTAAGTAGTCACTATTATTTTTTATGTTACTCGGTTGGTACATAAGTTCGTAGCGTTTTTGTTTTGCATCTTTGTATTCCGGTTGCTGTGGGTTTATTTATCGATTTTATTTGTAGCTCACTGTTCCTATTTGAGTTTACATACTGGCATTTTGAGACACTGAGTGGGGTTGTGGATGCTAGAAAATGGAGTGCCAAGTGGAGAAATCGGAAAATGTCCGACATATTCTTCTGCATGAGTTCAATAGAGGGGTGGCAGCGGCGGAGGTAGCGAGAAACATTTTCGCCTTGTACGTCATTGTACAGAGCACGGCAAGAATATGGTTTCCTCGTTTTAAGGAGGATCGTTTCGACATTAGCCAGCGACCTTTCCGCAATGGTAACAACAGTTCCCATCAGATAACCGAAGTTAATCGCTTCCAGGCTTGGTTGGAACTTAAATGAGTGACCGTCCGAGTCTGCTGAACACTGTTGGCAAGCAGAGTGCCCTTGTGAGACCAACTGAAGAGCCACTTGACTGAGAAGTAGCGTCTCCACTCACAAAATTTGACAACAGCTGGGAGAGCAGTGTTCTGGCCATATGCTCCTCCACATCCAAAACCAGTGGCGTCTGTCAGCTGAGGGTGACACGGCGGTCGGTCAATACCGCAGGATCTTCAGAGGCCTCTTCGGACGGAGAGTTTTTACATTAGTTACTTTCCGCGTTTAAGAAGAACTTCGTGGCTTGAAGATCATTTAAAGACCAGGGAAACTTTTCTGAACTGTGATCATTCCACCATCGTACGACATTTTCAGGCAACGGGGAAAGTTCAGAAATCGAGTGTATGGTAACGCATGCTCTATGTCAAAGTCACAAATATCAGCGGGTGGTCCATATGTGCATCCCTGCTTGATCGTCATCATTTGGCTCGTGAACAACACCGACCTTTCATATCCTGTATCCCTACCGGTGACGAGGAATGGTGTCTTCATGCCAACGTAAGGAAATGAAAGGACTGGTTGAGCCCAAACAACGCTACAACTCCCAGTACAAAGTCCTGCGCTCATCCGCAAAAGAAAATGTTCTGCATCTGGCATCTGGTGTAACAGCGACGATGTGGTGTACAACGAATTGCTTCTCTGAGGTGTAACCATCACTGCAGACATTGATTGTCAGCAACTGAGACGCAGTCCCAGAGCAACGACTAGGAAGACTGCTTGAAGTGTAGCTGCTCAACAATAACGCCTGCCTACAGTCTGCTAGACTGACAAAAACCACTATAAAAGAGTTGGGTTGGGAACTCATTCTGCAATCACATCATTCACGTAATCTTGTGCACTTAGATTTTCAGCTTTTCCGCTCAGTATCGAACAACCCCAAAAGAACTTCCTTTCCGGATGAAAGTGCGCTCCTAACATGATTCGACGAGTATTTTGCCTAAAAAAAACGCGTGATTTCTACAGTCGCGAAACAAAAATATACCCCAACGTTGGCAGGCTGCTGTAAATAGTGAAGGAGAATGTATTCTTGATCACTAAAGTCTCTCTTATGTGTATCAGTTGTTTTCACTAAATTTAAGGGAAAACGCTACGAACTTATGCACCAATCCAATAGTATTAAACATTTTTCTTTGGCATGACTGTTAATCTACAATCGGTAAATGTATAATTAATGCTTATAGGTGGCACTTTTAGTAGTAAAATGATAATCAAGAAACCATTTTGATCGACGTGTCAGCACGCATTCAACAACGGAATTATCATGGTTTCTTGGGTAATTGCATTAACTAATTATTAATGTGTTCACAAGCAGTGATATGTGTCCATTTGCATGAAAAGCGCTGGAAGAATATATATTTATGCGGCTAAGAAAGAGTGGTGTAGATGAGTTGCAGATGGGCAGCAGTGTGAGACGTACTTTACTAAGATATGAACAGCAATAAGATCGCTAGTATCTAACATTAAATATTTTACGGACATTGTTGCTGTTCAGTTTATTCACTTTTTGTGACAGATTAGCAGATAGAGTCTACAAACCAGTTAATAAATGCGAACAACTTAGGCTCTGTGACTCCATGCTTTCGCTACCGACATGTTACCAATACACTTCTCTGGTTTGCTGGAGGGAACATTGTACAGATCCAACAATATTTCATCGAAGAAACAGTTCGACATCTGTAGGTGGTGGCTGCTACTGTGTTCAGAGCTGAAAGACGCGACTCGTAATACTCGCTCGGCTATGTCAAAATTTACGGATGTGCGGAAAGGCGCTGACAGTTGAACAGAAGTACCGCTCATAGCGTCTCCTGCCGGAGGCAGAAGAGAGACCTTTCGCGACTTTCGCGAGTATGCTGTGGGCAGTGACTGTGTTGTCGGACGTTGCTGTGGTTGAAAGCTGAATTCGCTCTCTGCAGTGCTCTGCGTCTGGTCAAAATTCGGAGGCTCTTGGTATCTGCAGTTTTAATTTAATGGCAGCCAGTGCTGGATTACAGGTATTGAAAAATTGAAATCACACACCCGTGTTGATAAGATTGTCTGCCTCACGTATATTATGGCCTGCTTAAAAATGTAATCCAGAACGATGATGCTGAAGATAAAACATCAGTCTTTCCATAGAACATGCCATGCATGTGTTCAGGTAGAGATCCGCCATATACGATTTGACAAGGTGGCTCAGACGTGTATGCCGAAGGTGTTCAGCACAAAGTTCTTGCATGGTGCGACGTATGTGGCCAAAATCGTCTTTGACCGAACATAACAAGTTCCCAAATTTTGCAGGTCGACGAAAGACGCATTTATTATCTTGTTTCTCGAGGATACTTTCGATTCTTGAAGACATGCCGATATAATACGATACGACTACCGCTGCAGTGGAAGCCTCCACTCCTTCATTTGGAATCCCACATTCGACTCGCTTTGATCGGAATGCATCACTTATCCAACTATCAAAATAGTCGTTCTCTTGGAATACTGGTCTTAAGTGTTGTAGCTCAACTGGCAGGCTGTCAGAATCGGACACCATATGTGCACTATGTACCACCGAGCGTAAGGCACTACGGCATTGTGCAGACTGATGGTATCTTTTGGAGTGCAAATGTAACTCTGTGCGAGTAGGTAAAAATTGTGTCACGGCGTCCCGTCGGCTTTTCTTGTAACCATAAGATCCATGGCCAATCGCAGTGTTTGTGTCTCAGAGTTTTCCATAAAATACGCTGGTGTAAAGAACTACAGGGTGGAAGTAAGTCTCGCATTATATGTCTCTGCCAAGTAACATAGCTCGATGAAACTTAAATCATACATAGAAAGAACTGCTACAGAATAGTACAGAAGGCAACTAAAAGAAATACGCCGTGATACGAACAGATATGACACATTTGTTCAAAGATAGTAATTACACTGAAGTCACAACGATTCATGATCTTCCACTGGGCATTAGAAAAATCGGGACTTGGTTCTTAATAGGATATGTGATCTCCACGAATGGCAGCACATGTTCTGCTGCATGCTCCCATTCTGGGGTGTTCCATACTCCACGAGCGTAGTTGACAACTGTTGGTGTATGTGGTGTATGTGGACGTGCTGCAATACGTTTGCCTCACGTCCTCCATGGGATTTATGTCGGTAGAATGAGTAGACCAATCGGTTCACTGAATATCCTCTCTTTCAAAGAAATCCTCCACGTCTGCTAATCGATATGGTCTCGGCTTGTCATCCACAAATTGAAAATATGTACTTGATATAGGAATACAGTGTCAGAACAACGTTGAACGGTGAGCGTACCGTGTTCAAAGAATTGGAGTCCAGTACACCCAAGCAATGTTGTGCCTCCATACACCATAACAACTGAATCACCAAAACGATCATATTCATCAATGCTGGACGTCCCCTTACCTGGCGAGAGGTGGCAAGACGTATGCACGCGGGAAAATTTTGGAACATGATTGTTTTGGTGGGCCAGGTTATTCAGTACACTCACCAGTCAACTTCATTGTGACTCTATAATTCTTCCACATGTACATCTTTTTCGTGATGCATTCAGCCTTGTCTTCATTATTATGGATGGCAATGCACCACATCATCGAATAGCGCAGCTGGTGGAGCTCTACGAACGAAATAATATTCGGCGAATGGACTGGCCTATTCGTTCCCCTGACTATCAAGCATGTCTGGAATGCATACCACCGACCATACAGCAGTTGTCCAGGGGCTCATCATAAATGGTGGTGACCTAGCTGTAATTATATCTTCGAGTAAGTGTAGTTTCTGTTCGTATCACTGAGTGTTTCCTTGAAATATCTTCTGTACTACACTGTATCAATTCTTTCTATGTATGTTCTAAATTTCACAAGACCATGTTACCTGCCATTGAAACATCATACGAAAGTTACTTTCATCCTTGAGCTTTGCACACCAGTGTAGTAGACCACAATGGGAGACAGGAGTTTTAGCAGTCTTCCTATGACGACACCGTCCGCTAGTTCAAAATACTGCTTCCGAAATTATAAATAGATTGACGTATGCATATGATTAAACAATGCCACAATGTCTTCCCTGAATCTGCTGCTAATAAGCTACAACCATTTCTATGAAGCACTCGGTCTTCAGGCCACAAGTGGCCCATCGGGACCATCTGACCGCTGTGTCATCCTCAGCTGAGGAAGCGGATAGGAGGGGCGTGTGGTCAGCACGCCGCTCTCCCGGTCGTCGTGATAGTTTTCTTTGACCGGAGCCGCTGCTATTTGGTCGAGTAGCTCCTCAGTTGGCATCACAAGGCTGAGAGTACCCCGAACAATGGCAACAGCTCATGGCGGCCCGGACGGACACCCATACAAATGCCAGCCACTCCCGACAGCGCTTAACTTCGGTGATCTGACGGGAACCGATGTATCCACTGCGGCAAGGTCGTAGGTCTATAAAGGCACTTTCTAAAATAAAGGTACAACATCTAACCCTGGCAAAAATTACGACAGTTGTACGTGGGGGTACTAAAAACTCGTACATTTCTTTAAATAAAACAAACATTATTAACATTCTACAGAATTCTAAGTCATGTCTGCATATTTGCAGCCGTCTGCAGCGAAAGCGCTACGAACAGTAGCGTGTAACACGGCGGTGTGTAACGTAACTTTGTCAGTGCATGAGATCAGCGTACTGTGATCGAGTATCGAATTCGAAGTGTTCGTCCACACATGTAGGACCATCTTATTGTGCATGACAGTACAAGAGCACACACGAGTCCTGAGACATTTGCCACAATCGGTTCACTGTCATCGATCATTCTCCATACAGTCTCGACTTTGCCCCATACAATTTCCATCTGTTTCCGAAACTTAAAGAACAGCATCGAGGGCTTCACTTTGACAGTGATGAAGCGGTTCAAGCAGAGGCGAGTTTGTGGTACTGTCAACAAAATTAGACGTACTTCAGTGACAATATCAACAAACTAATTCATTGTCAGAGTTACTAAGTTGACAAATAAAAATGTAGTCATGAAGAACAATGACGTAGAATATTAATAATATTTGTTTTATTTAAAAGCTTAGAGTTTTCACATAAAAAATTCAGAGCCTTTACTTTTCAGTACGCCCTCGCAGTTTAAACGTCTTCAAATCTTCTGTGAAATACTCCGAATTACGATATGACGTTCTCATTTGCTTATGAGAGGTGCCAAATGCTAAGTAGGAGATACTGGACTCGCATTCGGGAGGACGACGGTTCAATCCCGCATCCGGCCATCCTGATTTAGGTTACCCGTGATTTCCCTAAATCACTCCAGGTAAATGCCGGTATGGTTCCTTTGAAAGGGCACGGCCGACATCCTTCCCCATCCTTCCCTAATTCGATGAGACCGATGACCTCGCTGTCTGGTCTCCTTCCCCAAAACAACCCAACCCCCAACGTATAACGCTAAGTAGGATGTATACCAGAAAGATAGGCACTCCAGTATTACTTACTATGGGAATTGGAGATAATGAGGTGGTTTCAAAAAAGTGCTCCTTTAATTTTGTTGCGCAGTGTAAGATGATTTTGTAGCATTGACTGTAGCTTACAAACGAATTTGATTGGTGAGATTTAAAATGAGAGCTCGTCATTCGGATGCTGGACCCACCCCATATTTACTAAAACAGTTACAAGAGACAGAAGCTTCTACTTCACCTCCGTAAAGGTTTAAGTTGAATATTTTGGTCTTAAAGTCAGCTGAGAAATTAATGCTTCGGTCAAGAGCACTTATCAGATGGTTGTCAAAAACTCCTGACAGAACTGGTTCGAGATGTCACCAGCTGAAGCTAGGGCCACCTACCTACTTGTACCACAAACTGGCCAGGTCCGCTGGAGCTCCTTCACGAAAGAGCTAGGTATATCAGCCCGCCACAATCATTGCCTTCTATCCGATAATACAATTCACTACCACTAGTGAATATATGTTTGCCTACAAATGTACCGAGTCTGTCTCATAGACATAAAGATTTAAAAAGCTAGGAAGAGCGACGCTGACATCATAAACAAAATGAACAATATTTTTAAACAATAGAGTCATGATATGTGAAAGCCCTTAAATTCTCAAATGAAATGAAGGTGGTTCGTCTAGTACTGTGTTGTTCTTAAAGTCATTTATTGCTGAAAAACAAACACCATTACAGTAAGTAAGTCCTCCATTCCCGTAGCTGGCACCCTATATACTGTTTGTATACTTAATTGCAACTACCATACTTAGGATACGTATTAATTAAGTACTGATTAATTAATATTAAATTTCTGCGTCCCATGTTTAGCTAGCAAACCTGAGAATCGACCGCTACATAATTAGCTCTCTAACGTGGAGCTGGACTGCATTAACTAATAGACCAATACATGAATACCTTTCCAGCGAGGGCATAAGAAATCGGCTTCACAGGCTGTTTTTGCACTCATCAGCGATAAATGATTGAGAGGTCAAATAAATTCTAGCACGGTACAGGTGTCTGTAATGATAGCATAACATATTCAAGGATGCTTCTCTCATTATGTACACTGTAGAGTGTGTATCACGGTTAACCATCCTCTTCCCTCAAAGACGTAGTCAGTTTGTAACTAACTAGCAATTACGTATTCTTCTGGCTTAAGCCACGGGCACTTATTACACTGTTGTATTGATTTGCAAGGTGCGCTGGAACCGCTAGATGTTGAACGATTCTTATGTTAATACGTGAACTGAAACCTAGCCATGTATAAATCCAGGGAAATGAAACAGTTGATAAATTGTCGACGAAAGCTAACGGTGAGCCGAAAATAGTGCAATACGTTGTTCTTCCGGAACCGTCACACCGCTTTTGAACGAAAAATTCATGTAGCAACTCGTAAGCCAGTGGATGGATTAGAGTTAATAGAAACTCCGACATGTGATCCGCAGTTTAACACACAGGATTATTTTCACCAAACCACAAAGAAGAGACTATATTGTAATTACAGACTCGCATACTGCTCTTGATCCCGTAATGAATGTATTTTTACTCTGAAGGGACGATCTGCCTGTTTGTAATGCTTTCAGTGTAACACACGGAAAAGAAGTTGAAACACCAAGAAGGAGTTGTGTGACATAAACGAAAGTTGATAGTCGTGTTTCTACATCTAAAAGATGATGTCTATTCAAAATTAGAGCCAGTCGCCTAAGAGTGACGCTAGTAGCGCCAGTATGAGGATGTAAAAATTGTCTGCAGTAAATACACGCTCTAACGGTTGTGAGCGCTAGTTACCTTTGAGATTGATCGTGGTGATTTGATGTTAGTCAAGAACGCCGTTAAGGCGACGAAGACTTCATGAAAGACGTGATTATCATTGAGTTTGAATGGGGTCGTATAATAGGACTACTAGAAGCTTAGAGTTCGTTTTGCGATACTGTAGAAAGACTTGGCAGGAATGTAGCCACTATACTGACTGCTGGAAGCGGTGGTCACGAGAATGTACGGTCGCAAGAAGACTGGGCTCCGGACGGCAAGGTGGCACTGCCGAGAGGGATGGCCATCGTATTCAGCGCTGCGCTGTGGCGCATCGTACTGCATATGCAGCAGCAATTTCAGCAGCAGTTGACACCACAGTGACACAACGAACTGTTGTATATAATTTGCTTCAAGGACAGCTCCGATACACGCCCCTTGTAGCGTGTATTCAACTAACTCCAAATCGCCACTATTCGCGACTTCAGTAGTGTCAAGCGAGATATCATTGGAGGGCAGAGTGGTGTGCTGCTGTGTTTTCAGGTGAAAGATGATTCTGCTTCAGTGCCAGTAATGGCCGTTTGGTGCAAAGGGGGAGGTCAACATATCTGTTACTAGACACACTGGCCCTGCACGTGAGGTTATGGTCTGGGATGCGGTTTCGTATGACAGTAGGATCCTAAGTGCAAATATTTACGTCAGTCTGGTGATTCGACCTGTTGTGCTGCCACTCATGAACGGCATTCCAGAGGGGGAGGGGACGGTTTCCAACAGGTTTACACTCGCCCACGGACTGCTGTTGTAACCCAACATGCTCTGCAGAGTGCCGAGATGTTGCCTTGGTCTGCTCGATCACTCGATCTGTGTCTAGTCAAGTACATATGGGAAACCATCGGACGAAAACTCCAACGCCATCCACAAACATCACTTACCGTCTCTGTGTTGACCTACCAAGTGAAACAGGCATGGAACACCGTTGCACAAACTGACATCCGGCACATGTACAACACAATACATGCACGTTTTCATGCTTGCAGTCATCATTCTGGCGCTTACACCGGTTGTTAATGTACCAGCATTTCACATTTGCATGGCTTGTCTCGCACTTACGTTAACCTGCGGTTTTGCAATGTTAAATACTTACCTAGACAAATATATTCCTGAATTACTTTTTGGTGCCGCTATTTCAATGTATTTTAATCATTTTATTTTTTTACGCTTCCAGAATGGCGACATCCACGTGTCACTGCCACCTACAGGGCCGAGCACCAGTGACACAGCAGAAATACGAAGAAAGGTTTGAGTAAAGTCAGCCGGGTTACTACTCAACCTGCTTGGTATCGGTCTAGTTCCTGTTCTACGTGACAAGGAGTACTAACCTGTCAAAACATTGGTGGGTCAGACCTCCATAAATACTGCCCATTTTACCAAGACGTAACAGTCACCACCTGCGCCCATCTACGAGGGAAGTCTACGTCAGTCATCGTCCATAAATGGACCACCTAGATGCCACTGCAAGACGCTGTCTTCACTACGATGCAGGACTGCCTACTGCGCCTAAGGCCAGAAGCAGCTGGGTGTCAGACTGCTACCTTCCAGCTAGAGGGCCCCCTGCTGGCTAACTTGCACAAACAGCAAGTCTCATACTTGGGGGACCATAGTTCGCGCCTGAGCATGTGTAGCTGTGTTGTACGGGCATACTCAGCAGTTGCCTGCTTGCTCTGTGCGGGCCAACCCCACGGCTCCCAGCGGCTGTCGCTGCCTTCTACGCTGGGATTCACTGCCCGACTCCCCACGCTCTGGTGCACCCTGCAGTGGCCCGAGTGCCGGCGCCAGCCAACACGAGCGCCTTCCTTAGAGGTCGTCACAACACATGTGGCCTGGACCATAGTCTTGACTCGACGTTTCCCCAGCGCCGTACTGCCGATGGCTGGACGCTGCCCTGCTGCGACCTGCATATGCCGTCAGCTGCCCGCACCAATGAAGACTGAGTGCTGAATTTAGAACCCTCTATGCACATCAGAACCAACGTCTGACCCTGGTCGTTACCGGCGACAGCCCAGTGTTGTATACAATAAATAAACTTACAACGTTGTTACCATTTGATTTATCTGATGACATCTGCCTGTGCTTTCTACCCACCGCCTTGCTGCAACCATGCCCAAAGTGAGTAGCTGACCGGCGTCTTGGTCTCTAGAAGGGCGGAACATTCACCCACTGAAAATGTGAAATCACCCCACACCTCAACATATGTAACTTTTTCCTAAGATAAACCATAATTACTCACCGTCAGTAACTGAAAATATAACTCAGGAAATCCAAAAAAACATAGCAAGAACAGTTTATGTTTGTACGATAAGACTGCAAATGGCATACACAATAAGTCACCAATTATGTTCGCAACGACACATTACACATTTACTTCGTACAGAAAAGTAAACAGAAATGTCTGACAGAAAACAACTTTCATTCGCTGCAGAGTTCTGCTCCATATTCTTTGATACTACAGAAAAAATGAAATTAACAGTTGCTTCAGATGCAATGGAGAAGTGGACGAATGCTGATTTCTTTGTTAGATGTAACTATGATATAACGAGGAGTCACATTGAACTTCAGTTAAGCCCGGGCGTGTAAACTGAAAGAAATCAACGGCGAATGCAGAGATGGTGCCTGACCAATCGGCAGCAGTGCTTTAGGAACCACAGAAAACATCCTAGCTGGCAGAACAACTCAAAACGGCAGTGAAACGTAAGTTTGTTTGCTCTTAATTTCAATACAACAGAATCTGTTGAAGAATTCACTCGATCATTCGGTAATGTTATGTCACACCCTGCAAATCTCTTCTTGGAAGATGGGTAGAGTGACATCTGAAATTCTTGTAACGGAAAGTTTGACGAATTCAGCTGAATGCGAATTAATAAGTGACGTTAGTAGTAACTGCAATACCAGCTAGGACTCTACCATAGAACAGACGGGAGAATAGAGCTTCTGACTGCAGATGCTTACTTGCTTACGATACGGGGAAGGAGGGTTAAGCCGGAGGAATGCAGAAATCAGCATCTAGAGCTTGGGAATCCCACATCGCCATACACACACGAGCGGCTCCGAAACGTGCAGAACGACTGTCGGCTTCATGTGAGGTATAGAAACTTTATTGCTGGCCGTGCTTGTTGTTTGCAACTGAGAAAATGCCCTGAAGTAAGAGGAGTTCTGCGGGCTCATCGTATTTAATCACAACTTTGGAGCCGGCCGGGGTGGCCGAGCGGTTCTAGGCGCTACAGTCTGGAACCGCGAAACCGCTACGGTCGCAGATTCGAATCCTGCCTCGGGCATGGATGTGTGTGATGTCCTTAGGTTAGTTAGGTTTAAGTAGTTCTAAGTTCTAGGGGACTAATGACCACTGAAGTTAAGTCCCATAGTGCTCACAGCCATTTGAACCACAACTTTGGATAATCATAAGAGATCAACAACTCGTACAGAATATTTTAAAGCTTTGAAAACTTTTAGCCTCTACTAGTAGATCATTCATTGAATTATCAGGAAAAATTTGCTGACGCTTGGTGCCATGAAAACATTAAAGTAAATAAAAATCTACTGAAGAGATTGTCTGACGCAATGGTACTTCTTGAAACACAACGTTGCTCTTTTAGAGCCACAATGAAAGGAAAGAGTCACTAAATAAAGGGAATTACATAGAATTGCTACAATTTCTAGCTAATTATGATGTGGCACTATCTCAGCATTTAAAGACAGCTACCGTTTCCTAAGGCACCTCGGCTCTTCTACAAACTGACCTAATCGATGCTGTGGCTAGTGTTCGTAGAGACAAGATTAAATCTCATATTTCTAAGTCTGCATCTGTTGGACTCATACTCGATGAAACAACTAATGTCACCAATAAACGTGCAATTTCTTATATTCTTCTTCGCTATATGGACGCTGAAGGAAATTCCAAAGAACGATTTCTACGTTTCGATGGTGTGAGTGCTGACCGAACAGCTACGGTATATTTGAATACATAAATAAGATTATGGCTAACTTATAATGTTCAAAAAATTGTTGCTCAGATTTTCGATGGTGCTGCAGTAATGGCTGAACATGTTTCTGGACTTACCCTTTAACTGAAACCCAGTATCCTGCTGACAACTTGATGCACTGTTTTAGTCACAGGCTTAATCTCAACTTAATTTTATTAAGGAATCAAGACAATTACTTGTTACTCTTAATGGTGTACTCGCCTTTTTCTCACATTCGACTTCACGTACAGATGCTCTTAAAGCTTTTGCTAAGAAGAAAATTCCAATTGTCACACCTAGCTGATATAATTGTCCTTCCCGCTTCTAAAGCACAATTCATCGCTATAGAAGTCGGGTCTAAGGATTCCATCCAGTTATTCTTCGACCAGTCTGGTTTGGCAGCAGAAGATAGCAAAAGGAAGGGCGAGGTTTCAAAATTCTACGTTAAGAAATCATTGACGCAGGAGAATCGTGCAAACGTACCGTCGTTTGAACACCGCACAGAGTCCCGTATGGATGACATAGTAATAAGGGTCCTTGGCGTAGAGAAACAACTGAAAGAGTTGAAAAGAAATACGTCACCAGGTCCGAATGATATTCTAATTCGGTTTTACAAAGAGTACTGTACGTCATTGGCAGATTCCATATTTCTAGATTTCCGAAAAGCGTTCCACACGGTACCCCACTGCAGTCTGTTAACGAAGGTACGTGCACTCGAAATAGTCTCCCAGATAGGTGACGGGGTCGAAGACTTCTTAAGTAACTGAACCCAGTATGATATCCTCGATGGCGAGTGCTCATTTGAGACTGGGGTAATCTCAGGATTGCCCCGGGGAAATATGATAGTAACGTTGCTATTTTCTAAGCACACACATAAAATAAAGTTTTGCATCACCCCGGTTCCCACAACTCCTGAAGATAGACATTGACTGTGGATATTGTATCACAGGCACAGTCAGTTTGACTGCTCAGATATGTCACTAAACCCGCATAAAGATGTAAGCAACCTTGAATGATAAGAGCCTACTAGACGGACGGGGGTCCGAAAGCCGATCAGTTCCAGACGTTCCACCTGGAAGGAACTACACGGCTCGTGTTGTCTGTAGTTCTACCATGCCTATACCGTCAATACCGCAGTTTAATCGCGTCCACAATGTTACTTTGAGCCAGGAAGAGCTCTAAACAAGAGAAGTGTCCATGCGTCTCGGAGTGAACCAAATCGATGTTGTTCGGACATGGAGGAGATACAGAGAGAAAGGAACTGTCAATGACATGCCTCGCTCAGGCCGCCCAAGGGCTACTAATGCAGTGAATGACGGCTACCTACGGATTATAGCTCGGAGGAACCCTGACAGCAACGCCACCATGTTCAATAATGCCTTTCGGGCAGCCACAGAACGTCGTGTTACGACTAAAACTGTGCGCAATAAGCAGCATGATGCGTAACTTCACTCCTGACGTCCATCTTTGCAAGCACGATTCAATGCCGCGTAGTACAGATGGGCCCAACAACATGCCGAATGGACCGCTCAGAATTGGTATCACGTTCTTTTCACTGATGAGTGTCGCATATGCCTTCAACCAGACTTTCGTCGGAGACGTGTTTGGAGGCAACCCGATCACGCTGAACGCCATAGACACACTGCCCAGCGAGTGCAGCAAGGTGGAGGTTCCCTGCTGTTTTGGGGTGGCATTATGTGAGGCCGACGTACGCCGCTGGTGATCATGGAAGGCGCCGTAATGGTTGCACGATACGTGAATGCCATCGTCCGGTCGATAGTGCAACCATATCGGCAGCATATTGGCGAGGCATTTGTCTTCATGGACGACAATTCGCGCTCCCATCGTGCACATCTTGTGAATGACTTCCTTGAGGATGACGACATCACTCGACTAGAGTGGCCAGCATGTTCTCCAGACATGAACCCTGTCGAACATGTCTGGGATAGATTGAAAAGGACTGTTTATGGACGACGTGATCCACTAACCACTCTGAGGGATCTACGCCGAATCGCCGTTGAGGAGTGGGGCAATCTGGACCAACAGTGCCTTGATGAACTTGTGGATAGTATGCATGAATACAGGCATGCATGAATGGAAGATGTCGTGCTACTGGGTATCAGAGGTAACGGTGTGTCCAGCAATCTGGACAACCACCTCTGAAGGTCTCGCTGTATGGTGGTACAACATGCAATGTGTGGTTTTCATGAGCCATAAAAAGGGCGGAAATGATGTTTATGTTGATCTCTATTCCAATTTTCTGTACAGGTTGCGAAACTCTTGGAGCCGAGATGTTGCAAAAGTTTTTTTATGTGTGTACATAAATGATCTAACAGACAGGGCGGGTAGCAATTTGAGGTAGTTCGCTGATGATGCTGTGGTGTACGGGAAGGTGTCGAAGGTACGTAACTGTACCTCTTAATGTAGGAAACTGTAAGTTAATGTGGATGTGTAGGAAAAACAACTGGCTCAAATGGCTCTGAGCACTATGGGACATAACTTCTGAGGTGATCAGTCCCCTAGAACTTAGAACTACTTAAACCTAACTAACCTAAGGACATCACACACATCCATGCCCGAGGCAGGATTCGAACCTGCGACCGTAGCGGTTGCGCGATTCAGGACTGTAGCGCCTAGAACCGCTCGGCCACCCCGGCCGGCGTAGGAAAAACAAACCCGTGATATTTGGATACAGCATTAGTAGTGACCTCCGTGACACAGTCACGCCATTTAAATATCTAGGCGTAACGTTGCGAAGCGATATGAAATGGAACGAGCTTGTGAGGATTGTGCAAGGGAAGGCGAATGGTCGACTTCGGTTTATTGGAAGAATTTTGGGAAAGTGTAGGTCATCTGTAAAGGAGTCCGCATATACAACGCTAGAGCGACCTATTCTTCAGTACTGCTCGAATGTTTGAGATCCGCACTAGGACGGTCTGAAAGAAACACCGAAGCAATTGAGAGGCGAGCTTATAGATTTGTTACCGGAAGGTTCGATCAGCGTGCAAGTGTTACGGATGTGCTTTGGGAACTCAAGTGGGAATCCCTGGAGGGAAGTAGACATTCATTTCGAAGAATACTACTGAGAAAGTTTGGAGAAACGGTATTTGAAGCGGACTGCAGAGCGATCCTAGTGCCGCCAGGAAACATTTCGCGTAGGGACCAAAAAGCTAAGATATGAGAAATTAGTGCTCATACGCAGGCATATGGAAAATTGTTTTTCCTCGTTCTGTCTGCAGGTGCAACAGGAAAGGAAACGACTCGTTGTGGTACAAGGTACCCGCAGCCACGCACCATACGATAGCCTACGGAGTATGCGTATAGTTTCAGATGTAGATATAGATCCGTTTCTTTACTTCAGTGGAAGAGGAACCTGGGGAATGGTCTATCGAAGAATCAACATGGCTTCAGGCTGTCTATGATTTCTCTCTTGGACTCGAACCAACTATTTCTTGATTCTGATCAGTAATGGTTTTGCATTTTCAGATATTATTTTTGAAATTGTACAAAATAAGAGCGTGGATATCTGTTACTGTACGGAAAAGTAAACGAAACGGAAAGTGAACACTGCAAAATATTAGAAACAAAAGATTTAAAGAAACGTGGTCAGAAACTATGGGCGTTGCTGATAAGAGAACAAAGAAGGCGTAGAAAGGGCAACTCTCGTGAAGACTAAACCAATTCTTCGTAATCAAGGATTATCTGCGAAGTCCTGGAAACATTAATAATTCAAACTAAATTATGATTTGAATCACAGAAACAGTTAAAATTTCTGACATTACTGGATTCTAAACATTATCCGAGTTACGATAAAAATAAATTTCGTGAACTGAGAGAACCATACGTTTCCTGTTTAGATATACTGACTTCGAAAAATGAAATGAAAGTGTTATATTCACTTCAAGAAGCTTTTAGCCAGTCTGTTCAAGCCACTGCAAATCGTATGAAGTCAAACAGACTTGATGTTGTACACAGTGAAGTTTACAAACTATGTGAAACTATTTTAACATTTACTTCCACCACTTCAAGTGCAGAAAGGATATTTTCAATTATGAAATGAATAAAATCCTGTTTATGGGGAACACTTGGACAAATTCGTCTTAGGAACTTGGCTCTTCTGTCAATGGAAAAAGACATACTTCTTTTATTAAGAAGACAGATGGAGGAATTATTTTTTGATAGTGTCACAACGCAGTTTGAACGTAAAGAAAGATGGCTGGAATTCATGTGTATATAAACAGGTATTGTTAAAATTGTTCATTTTTCTTTAATAATTGTTCTTTATCTTATATTGTATTAGAGACTGTTCCAAGAAAAAATTACTGATATGCTCTGTTCGTGAAGTTAATATTTGATCAACAATGCCTCACTGTCTGGATCTTGTAGGCCTAGTGAAAGTCCAAGTCACAGTCACAGCACATTCCACCTGTTTCAAACAGGAAACATATGCGGATCGCGAGTATCTCTGGAGGCTGATACTGGCTGGTACAGCTAGGGGATCCTGGATTCCCGAGCTGAGATCTGGTCAGCGGAACGTGCCTCTGTGTAGCCATAAGCTTTGACCATCCTTTAACGACCATAGTTAGGCGTGATGGTGGAACTTTCTGTGTCAAGGAGAACGATGATCTGGCCATTACCGCCCGAACTGCGGTGGTAGCCAACAGCTGTATGTACAGTGTGTCCCTAATTAACGTTCCAGTTTCATAACGCCGTAGAAAGATGACCATTGCTCACAATGACGTAAAATTAGAACAGCACATTACTGACGCACCGGGAAACGTCACGGAACACAAAATTTTAACGAAAATTATAACAGTAGATGGTGCTCTGAGTGTCAGTATACATACACACACCAGCAGACGTGCGGAACACAGCCTACCTCAGTTTGCGTCCGAGGCGCTCAACATGACTGTCTGCATGAAGGGTCGCACGCTGCTAGTACAGCTCGTTCACAAGAAGGATGACTCTGCGCCAGTAACCCTGAAGAAGTTCCGGACATTCAGGGGTATGAAAAAAGGTATTGATCTGACGTCTGCTAAGGGTCGGAGAAAATGCTTACAAAATTAGAAAAGATAGGTGCTTTTGAATCGCAGAGTGGCAGAGGGAGGATGTCGTTGATGTGGCCAACGCACTGCGGTAGAGGTCAAGCGGTGATAAGCGAATATGCGATGCACGGGGAATTGCCTGAACGTTGGACGTGCCTGCGAGGAACATCCTGCAGTGCTATCCATACAAAATCATCCATCTTTAGCAATTGGTTCCTGCCGTCCTGTCGGCAAGACAAACGTTCGCTCTGGAGTTCCTTGCTCACTTAGAAGTGGACAGTGAATGGTCACCCAAAATTCTGTGAACAGGCGAAGCCAATTTCCATCTCCAAGGACACGTCAGTACCCAGATTTGCAGAATATTGTCAACGGAAAATCCGCACACATGGCGACCGGTACCTCATTCTGCAAAGGCGATTGTGTGGATCGGGTTGACGGCACCGTTTATCGAATGACGGTATTTTTTCGAGGAGGTGAGTCCAGCGAGACCTGTTACCTGTACTGTCACTGGTGAAAGTTATGAGAGTCTTTTGAGCACCCGCGTCATTCCAACCCTTCAACAGAGAGGATTTGTCGGTATATCATCTCTATACAAGACGGTGCACCCCCGCACACTACACAGCCCATGAAGCGGCTGCTGCAGAGTCGTGTCAGAAGTACAAGGCTACTGGATTAATCAGCCGTTATTTCTCAGTAGCCTGGCCGTCCAGAACACCTGATCTTAACCAGTGTGACTTCTGGCTGTGGGGTTATCGGAAAGATGATGTCTCCTGTGCTCCAGTTACGAATGTAGCCGAATTAAAAGCACGCGTTGCGCAACGCACTCTGAAAGTTGTGGAGCATCCTGTTTCTCGATTTTAACTTGTGGCAACAAACGGTGGACAGGATGTTGAACAGTCTTCTTCCAGTACGGCGACGATTAGAAATCGATGTCATGTTGCTTTTTAGCTTTCTTTTGGCTCCAGTCAAATCGAAAACCGATGTAATTTTGCTTTTTATGCTGTTTTTGGTCTCAGAACAACTAAAAATCCATTTTTCCTTCTGATGTAGTACTGCCTTACCGTGTTGGATAGGCTTATCTTACTAACAGTGCCGCAACTGTTGACTGCGGACCTTGTGCAGTCATACAAATTGAACTCTACGGATGACGCAATGTGCAACTCAAACCATAGCCTTCGTATTGCTATTCATCTGTCACTTGTAGTCGACACAATTTACGTTAAGACATTTACAGCGCCCTCTATTTTTAATTTTTTTTCATGGCGTTCCCCCTTGGGTCAATATCATGCTGCTCAAATTTGAAGTCATTCTGAGCAGTGGTTCTTTTTATACAGAGTTCTGAAACTGGAACTTAATTATAGACATCCCCTAAGCTGTGACATACGCTGATGAAATGAACAGAGTGGTGGTTAAACAGCCATTTGCTGGCAACCTCTGGGGACCCTACCGCATCCCATTTGTATTAGGTTTATCAAGATAGAACGATCCCTGCCTGGATCAACCTCTATTTCTTCAGTTATTAGTGGGAATGAGACTACTTTCTCAGTTAAACTTCGCAATAGACTACAACGTATCATATGAAACAGGGTACCATACTAACTTAAAGAGTATTAGATAGCCGACTGAGCCGGCCGGTGTGGCCGTGCGGTTCTAGGCGCTTCAGTCTGGAACCGCGTGACCGCTACGGTCGCAGGCTCGAATCCTGCCTCGGGCATGGATGTGTGTGATGTCCTTAGGTTAGGTAGGTTTAAGTGGTTCTAAGTTCTAGGGGACTGATGACCACAGATGTTAAGTCCCATAGTGCTCCGAGCCATTTGAATTTAGCAGACTGAGAGTTATGGCTCGCCACACCATACGAAATATAACAGAGCATTCAATGCCTCTGATAATTTGTTCTTAACTTTGAAAAGCGAAGGTTGCTATTTTACAACGACAGTATCTTATTACATTCGCAAAACGTTACAGTGTGCTGAAGGAACTCTCCAGTCATTAAAGTGACTAGGAAACCAGACACTTCTAATAGATGCATCTGTTGTATGGTGCCACAATCGTATTGGTGATATACGAAACTAGTAAATAATTCAACATATGCTGTATTATTTTCCTTTGGTTTTCCACCATGAGAAACATGTTTCATACACTACATCGACAATTAAGCATGTTGCCGAAAGAGGAGAACATACACATCGCAATGGTATTGTACGTTTCTTAGATTTTTAAAGATATTTTTCTTCTTTTTTTTTTGTTATTTCTCTGGTAAGGTAGCTTCCTTATTGAAACACTAATGTGGCGTCACACGAAGAGAGTTAAAACAAGAAATAAGTAAATAGTTCTACCTGCTGTTAATATTGTCACTCAGTGCTTCAGTGTGTCCGCCATGTTTCGGGCATCACACTCGTTTCCAAGCACATCATTGTACCTTTCCGTGGAGACATTGCCGTCCAGACAGGTTACAAATCGAAAGAATGCTAAATTACTTGGAAATTATCCAAATCGTCTGCGCTTTACATCATCCATTTAGGTACGGATGCTATGTCCTGCCGTGATTTAACTAGTATAGACATTCAGGGATGTAGAAAATAATTGTAAGGATGTCACATTATGAGCGGCGTGTCCGTTAAGAGCTGTAAGCGTTTGGAGGGTGTTTGGATGAGCTACTCGTGGCTGGCAAGTTACTTTGTTGTGGTTGGTCAAGGTAAATCAAGTTTTACGCTAGGGCGAGGCGGCCTGAGAGCCGTGGCAAAAATCTTCAAATGCTTACAGATATAATATGTAGAATCTAAAAACAGCATCTGATTTTCGATAGTGAGACGAGGTCACCAATATTATTAACGTGACCACTGAAATTGTTCATAAACTAAATAACAAATGATACACGCACACAACACATTCTTGTGACACACCATTAAGTAGCTCTTGGTGTCAATTAAGAGATGAACAAGGCCTCAATATTGTTATTGAAACAAGTAAATAGTTACAAATAATAAAGTGAATAATATGAAAATAAGTCCCAAAACATGATTTCTCCACATGTAGGGGAGACTGGGGCATGTTTACGCGTGGGACACGTTTACCCACAGCACTCTTCTACGGAACCATTCCTTCCAGAGCGCTACTGGCAAGGGAAGATTAATATTGCCCAGAACTTCAAGTCACCGGTTGAGTGAAGGTCTTAGCGAGAAGAACACAATTGTATTTTGGTACAATGTGAGTAAATTTTAGTACTCAAATATCGAAGCTCCTAAGGAGCATGCCTTTTCCAACTGGTAATAGACAAATATATGTCCATTTATAGGAGATTATTCTGTTTTATAAGGTGCATTTGTATAATCCAAAAGACTGGAGGCTACTACTGTAGTTCCTAAACTAATTCAAATGTGGCGATGGGGCACGTTTAGGCAGTTTTGTTGGGGCACGTTTTGCACTGTTCTGTATTTCCATCCTACCTGATAGTCCAGTTAAGGAAACTTCAAGACAACAGCAGTGGGAAGCGCAATCTAAAAACATGAAGACACAGTAGAATAAAAGGTGGAAATTGCGCAATAGTCTATTGGAGCCTAATGAATCTAAAACAGAAAGAATTAATTCTATGAGACGAGAGACTGATGACGTCAAGAAAATACTAAAAGCGAGAATAAGGAAAAATGTGGGTAGGCCTACTTATGATGTCATCATTATTAGTCTGTCCAAAAGTAGGTTTTCGTGTGGTAACTCTCCATACTCTCCTACCTTCTGCGATTTTCATCATGTCCGAGTAATTTCCGTGTTCCTTTATATCGTCTATCATCTTGTATATCCTCCTTGCTCTCAATCCCCTGTCACAAAACTGTCCTTCCGAAGCGTCTGTTAGCAAGCAGTCCTATCTCAAAGAATGTTCTAGGCAGTTCGTCCTTTCCTGAGGGTATTGTGTTCTGTCGCTACAACTTTAAGAAACTGCGCGTTTTTCTCACCAGATGCGTTTCGCTTAATTGAAGTGAAGATTATCAGTGGTCTTTAACTGAATATATTTACAATTTGATTCGGTTTTTTTTACATCGAAAAACTCATTGCCCCTTATCTTTTCTTCCAACTCACTTTCCATCACTACTATGCACTTAGTCTACTCACTAGTCACCGCAAAAAAACTCCATCACTACTCAAAAAATGTTCAAATGTGTGTGAAATCTTATGGGACATAACTGCTAAAGTCATCAGTCCCTTAGCTTACACACTACTTAACCTAAATTTTCCTAAGGACAAACACACGCACCCATGCCCGAGGGAGGACTCGAACCTCAGCCGGGACCAGCCGCACAGCCCATGACTGCAGTGCCTAAGCCGGCTCTGCTAATCCCGCGCGGCCATCACTGCTCCTTCATTATTCAAACACAGTATATAAATACACAACTCCATAATTGAATAGAATAACATACACAAAATTAACTACAGAGAAAAGAGAGTATATGTCAAAGACAGATTAGTGTCAGTGCGGAGAACACTACAAAACACAACAACAGTATACAAATAATCAGTGAACAGTGGCGTACGAAAAAGTGTGCAGTGTAAAACGTAAAAAATCGATAGTTCTACAAAGAAGCGAAAAATTAGATCACAATTATCAGTGTGTATGGTTGAATAAAACCAAAGACCTGCCGGCAGACGGCGTTTCCAGATCTAGGCGAAAAACCAAGCAGAAATTAGGGTAAGTAAAATCAAAGAAATAGTTATCGAACTGTTTTTCGATGTAAAAAGCCAATCAAATGTATTTAATTACAGACCACTGACGACATTTAACTTCAATAAAGCGAAACGCGTCAGGTGACAAAAACACGCATTTTCTTGTAGTACCGACATAACAAAATACCTTCAGTAATTGTAAAGCGACTTCGGACAATATGGCCCCACAAATGAAGAATCCTTTTTTCAATTATCGTATAACATGTAGCAGTCTGATAAAGAGGTTTAAAATCTCCTTTCTACTTACCGCTAGAAAAGATACGAAAAATCACAAAGAAATCACGAATGGATGCGGTGCTTTAGATGTAAATTGTGTGCTGACGACGTTTGTGCCATAGGAAATATATTCCACTCTAAGAAAAAAATAGAGAACGGATCACCACGAAGGATTTACCTGAGTTGGGCGGATATCGGTGGATGTGATGACAAAAGAAGGAGTTTAATTATTTCAGAAAAATTTGGTGATTTATTCAAGAGCAAGAGCTTCACAGCTTAAGCCCGTCAGTAACGCGTTGGTCCCCGTCTGGCCCCTACGCAAGCAGATATTCCGCTTTACATTGTTTGATAGAGTTGTTGGATATCCTCCTGAAGGATTCCATGCGAAATGCTATCCAATTGGAGCGTTAGACCGTCAACATCCCTAGTTGTTTGAACGGCCCTGCGCATAATACTCGAAATATTCTGATCTGGGGAATGATTTGGTGACCTTTCTGGCCAAGGTAGAGTTTAGTAAGCATAGAGTCAAGCAGTGGAAACTCTTGCCGTGGGGGGACGGGCATTATCTGACTGAAGTGTAAGCCCAGGATTGGTTGCCATGAAGGGCAACGAAACTGGGTGTAGAATATCGTCGACGTACCGTTGTATCGTACTGGTGCCGCGTATGATAACCAGACGGTCGTGCTATGAAAAATATGGCACCGCAGACTATCACTCCTGGTTGACGGGTCGTATGAATGGCGACAATCAAGTTGGTATCCAACCGCTGTCCGGGACGTCTCCAGATACGTGTTTGCTGGTCATCGGGACTTAGTTCGTAGCGGGACGCATGGATGAAAACAATTCTACTCCATTGAATGAGATTCCACGCCGGAGACGCGTCTGGAGATGCCGCGTACAGTGGTGGGATGCCAACCTGACTTAAATTTCAAATTAAAGTCTTACAATGAATGGGAATTACAGGATGATTCTTCACTTCTATTGCACAGTGTGATATTACTCCCAGACTCTTCATAGAACGAGAGAAGTTCATATTTGTCCAAATTGGGATTAAAGCTGGTAGTGATTCTCCTTTTTTTTTTTCTCTTTCTTGGAGAGGTCCGGCGACGTTAATTGCTAAGGGATATTTAAGTCAAAGGGGCGTACAACCTTACTCCATAAGGTTGCAAAAACACCATTTTCTGTTTCGGATCATGTTCAATTTACGTCGGATGGTTTTGAACGGTCCCATGTGGTTCCAACCTGTAAGCGAGGCCAAAATTTGCTCTCGCTCTGTGCTCCACACGGGTACGATCGCGTTTGTTGGAGATGCAGCTCCACAATGTCTTTAGAGAACAGTTGAAACGTCCGAAGGTGTCAGCAATTTCGAGAAAATGATACTTTAATTCTGTTGTGCAGTGTAGATGAAAATCGTTATTGGACTGACCACGTAA
Organism: Schistocerca americana; assembly: GCF_021461395.2. Lineage (NCBI taxonomy): Eukaryota > Metazoa > Arthropoda > Insecta > Orthoptera > Acrididae > Schistocerca > Schistocerca americana. The sequence continues at coordinate 693,104,266 of NC_060130.1, forward strand.
CTGCAATTTACCAAAGGCATCAGTATCCACTTCACCACCAATAATGATTACTATTGTCCCTGTATGCACTCACTACCCTTGTACAGCCTTCTTTCCAGCCAGACTTTCCTCACTTCCCAGTATTTTTAGCTGGTGCAGTTTCCTCATATTTTCTCTTCCTAGAACTCGATATATTAGAAAACATCTATTTTATACACCTTTAGGTTCTTTTCATATCTGCCACTACCATTATTGTTACGACTGGCATTATCATTATTATTATTATTTCTTTCCTTTCTCAGACGTTATGTCTGGTTAAAAATGGAAAGTGACGCGGACCTTGATCAAGCTTGACTTTCTTTTACCTGTACGGTATATGTTACATTGCATTTAGGAACTTTCGGGTGATTGAAAGTGTATCAATAATTACAGAATTCTGTAGTTGTAAGTATATACGTTTGGATGTAGCTGTATTGCGTTGATTTACTTGTGGATATTGTGTGGTATGACTCCTGTAGTTGATAGTATAGTTGGTATAATGTCAACTTGGTCCTGATGCCACAAGTCCTTGATTTCCTCAACCAGTAGGATGTATTTTTCAATTTTTTCTCCTGTTTTCTTCTGTATATTTGTTGTATTGGGTATGGATATTTCGATTAGTTGTGTTAATTTCTTTTTATTGGTGAGTATGATGTCAGGTTTGTTATGTGGTGTTGTTTAATCTGTTATAATGGTTCTGTTCCAGTATAATTTGTATTCATAATTCTCCAGTACATTTTGTGGTGCATACTTGTATGTGGGAACGTGTTGTTTTATTAGTTTATGTTGTATGGCAAGTTGTTGATGTATTATTTTTGCTACATTGTCATGTCTTCTGGGATGTTCTGTATTTGCTAGTATTGTACATCCGCTTGTGATGTGATCTAACGTTTCTATTTGTTGTTGGTAAAGTCTGCATTTATCTGTTGTGGTATTGGGATCTTTAATAATATGCTTGCTGTAATATCTGTTGTTTATTGTTTGATCATGCATTGCAATCATGAATCCTTCTGTCTCACTGTATATATTGCCTTTTCTTAGCCATGTGTTGGATGCGTCTTGATCGATGTATGGCTGTGTTAGATGATACGGGTGCTTGCCATGTAGTGTTTTCTTTTCCCAATTTACTTTCTTCTTATCTGTTGATGTTATGTGATCTAAAGGGTTGTAGCAGTGGTTATGAAATTGCAATGGTGTAGCCGATGTATTTATATGAGTGATTGCTTTGCGTATTTTGCTAGTTTCTGCTCGTTCTACAAAGAATTTTCTTAAATTGTCTACCTGACCATAATGTAGGTTTTTCATGTCGATAAATCCTCTTCCTTCTTCCTTTCTGCTTAATGTGAATCTTTCTGTTGCTGAATGTATGTGATGTATTCTATTTTTGTGGCATTGTGATCGTGTAAGTGTATTGAGTGCTTCTAGTTCTGTGTTACTCCATTTCACTACTCCAAATGAGTGGGTCAATATTGGTATAGCATAAGTATTTATAGCTTTTGTCTTGTTTCTTGCTGTCAATTCTGTTTTCAGTATTTTTGTTAGTCTTTGTCTATATTTTTCTTTTAGTTTCTCTTCAATATTTGTATTACCTATTCCTATTTTTTGTCTGTATCCTAGATATTTATAGCCATCTGTTTTTTCCATCGCTTCTATGCAGTCACTGTGGTTATCCAATATGTAATCTTCTTGTTTAGTGTGTTTTCCCTTGACTATGTTATTTTTCTTACATTTGTCTGTTCCAAAATCCATATTTATATCATTGCTGAATACTTCTGTTATCTTTAGTAATTTGTTGAGTTGTTGATTTGTTGCTGCCAGTAGTTTTAGATCATCCATGTATAGCAAATGTGTGATTTTGTTTTGGTATGTTCCAGTAATATTATATCCATAACTTGTATTATTTAGCATGTTGGATAGTGGGTTCAGAGCAAGGCAGAGCCAAAAAGGACTTAATGAGTCTCCTTGGTATATTCCACGCTTAATCTGTATTGGCTGTGATGTGATATTATTTGATTTTGTTTCGATACTAAGTGTGGTTTTCCAATTTTTCATTACTATGTTTAGGAACTGTATCAATTTAGGATCTACTTTGTATATTTCCAATATCTGTAGTAACCATGAGTGGGGTACACTATCAAAAGCTTTTTGGTAATCAATGTATGCGTAGTATAGCGACCCTTTTTTTAGTTTTAGCTTGATATGTCACCTCTGCATCTATTATCAGTTGCTCTTTACATCCTCTTGCTTCTTTGCAACGGCCTTTTTGTTCTTCCTTTATAATTATGTTCTGTGTTGTATGTGTCATTAATTTTTGTGTAATGACTGAAGTTAATATTTTGTATATTGTTAGTAGGCATGTTATGGGGCGATATTTTGCTGCGTTTGCTGTGTCTCCTTGATCTTTAGGTTTCATATAAGTTATTCCTTGTGTAAGTGTATCAGGGACTGTGTATGGGTCTGCAATGTAACTATTAAATAATTTAGTTAGATGTGAATGTGTTGAGGTGAACTTCTTTATCCAGAAATTTGCTATTTTATCTTTTCCAGGGGCTTTCCAGTTGTGCGTAGAATTAATTGCTCGAGTGACTTCATGGTGCAAAATTATCACTTCAGGAATTTGTGGTATCATCTTATATGTGTCTGTTTCTGCTTGTATCCACCGTGCATGTTTGTTATGTTGTACCGGATTTGACCATATGTTGCTCCAGAAGTGTTCCATGTCTGTTGTGTTTGGTGGATTGTCTATTTTAATGTGTGTGTGACATCTATTGTCTGGTAAAATTTCTTTTGGTTTGTGTTGAATGTTTGGTTTTGTTTCCTTCTATTTTCACTTTTTTTGTATCTTCTAAGTCGTTTGGCCAATGCTTGTAATTTCTGCTTCTTTACATCTAATTGCTCTATCGCTTCTTGTTTTGAAATTTTACCTAACCTTTTTCGTTTTTTGTCTGATATTGCAATTCTTATAAATTGTGTTGGGTGTCCTATGTCTTATCTCAGTTTTTCTATTCTGATCTGTATCCCGTGCTGCCATGCTAGTTTTGTGGGTGTCTTCTGTGTGTTGGTTGGTTCTGATCTCTGCCTAGTGTGTATATTTAGTGTAGTGAGTGCTCCTATATAAACCAGTAGTTGTAACTCTTCCATAGTTGTATTTTCATTTATTTTGTTGTGTATGATTGTGTTGATAGTTGTTATTGTTGTTTCGACTTGTGGGTTCTTTGGTGATCTATGCAAGAATGGTCTAATGTCTGTATTTGTGTCTTTGTATTCTATATATGTCAGCTGAAATTTTTCTTCTAAATCTAACATGTGTATCACTTCGTGTTCTATTTGTGCTTGTTCTGGTGGCTGTCTTAAGATTTCGTTTTCCTCTCATTGTTAAATTGATGCGTGTTGTTCTTTGTTTGTTTGCTCTGAGATGTTTGAGTCCATTACAGTATTTTCTTCTTCTTCTGATTGCACATTATTTTGTTCCAGTATTTGTTGTACTTGTTGTTTGATGTTTTCTAATTCTGACTGGGGTATCCTGTTATTTTTGATTATTACACGGATCTGATCAGCTAGTCGTTGTTCTGTTAAAATATTTAATTCTGGGTATCTGGTAATAAATGTTGTGTATACCTGTGATCTGTATCCAGTTGTGTTGGTTCGTAAGTTTGTTGATTGGTAATAACAGAACATGTGGTGTCGGTTAACTTCATCTGACCACCTCATCCTCTGTCTTTGTTTTCCTTCTAGAGTGGTTGCAGGAAGCATATCCTGCAAAACACCTCTATTTGGATTTAAATCACTTGCCGTGTGGCTAGCAGTGTCGTTACCATTGTGGACGGGCATAGGGGTCAAGCGTCGTCTCCGACCATGACAGCGCTTGTCCGAGGCTTCATTACTTCAGTCCTGAACCAACCAATCACACTAAAAGGGGGGGGGGGGGTTAGCCCTATTAGTGGTTTGTTCTTTTCGTCGCCTTTTACGACTGGCAGAACATACCGGAGGCATATTCTTTTCCCGGGCCTCCACTATTATTATTATTATTATTATTATTATTACACACGTTACAGGCCAATTATCAGAGCACGCGAAACATTCATGACTACTTTTCGTATTCTTCCAGTACTCCTTCATTCGTTCACTAAAGGCTCTCTTCCTTTCTTCCATCCACTTTGGCCTTTGGGCTTTAGGTGCTGTTAGCTCTGACATGACTTCCCACTTGTACACCTTGTGTCTATACACGCCTTTGTCACTGACGTCGGCTGAATCTAACTGAGCTCTTTCCAGATCAATCTTGACTTGTGTCAAAAAATGGTTCAAATGGTTCTGAGCACTATGGGACCTAACTTCTGAGGTCATCAGTCCCCTAGAACTTAGAACTACCTAAACCTAACTAACCTAAGGACATCACACACATCCATGCCCGAGGCAGGATTCGAACCTGCGACCGTAGCGGTCGCGCTGTTCCAGACTGTAGCGCCCAGAACCGCTCGGCCACCCCGAGCGGCTGACTTGTGTCATCCAGGGTATAGTGGTCTTGAGTCTCTGGATGTACCTGGGGATTCTGTTGGTGAGTTTGGTCTGTGGGAGTCTGCTTATGTGTCCATAAAATTTTAGTCACCTCTTATTAAGGTCCGCTGCGATGTTGGAGAACTTCTCTGTGGTGTCCCTGGAGTGAAGCCTTTATCTATCGTCTGTGAGTTTTGGCCCAATGAATTTCCTAATGATTTTTCATTCCTGTGTGAGACTTTTCTCAAGGTCGGCCTTTGTGTGTAACATCAGTATGTCACTGGCGTATAGCACGTCAGGTTCGATTACAGTGTTATAGTGACGAATTTTGGTGTAGATGGACAGACATTTCATGTTGTAAATACCCTGTGTTTTGTATAAGGCTCTCTTCAGTTTTAATAACCTAGCGTTCTGGGCAACTTTCTCTTTTCCTGACGGTTCGAGCACTTCAGCTAGGTACTTAAAGTGTGTGGATCCTGTTGATTTTGCCATACTTCGTGTTCAAATTTGAAATGCTTAATTTCGTGCAGAAGAACTCAGTTTCCTGATAGGAAATCTGTAGCCCTACTTTTTCTGCGCACTTTTTGAGTACTTCTATCTCTCTTATTGCTGTAGTTTCGTTATCTGTGAGTAGTGCCAGAGCGGCTGCGAAGGGTAGACAGCCGTCCTCCAGCTTGTCCTTGTGTCGTCCAAGTCGCACTGGCTTCCATTGGCCTCGTATTTGCAGCTCTTTCTCCCATTCCTTGATGACCTAATCCAGCACTAGGTTGAAGAGGAGCGGTGAGAGTCCGTCACCTTGGCGAACACCTGTCTTGATCTCAAAGTTGTCGTTTTTGTCAGTGTCTGTCTAATCAGTCGCAGTGTCTTGCCGTCCAAGCCTTGTTCATGTAATATGTTGAGCAATGACTGGCGGTCGATGGAGTCATATGTCTTCTTCAAGTCAACGAAGGTGCATATGACTGGACAGTTCCTGAGGACTTTGATTTTCAGGGTAGTCTTCAGCTTGAAGATTTGTTCTGCACAGGAGCGACGAGGGCGGAAGCCGCCTGGTACTCGCCGATCTTATGTTCCAGTTGGTTTGTGTTCTTTGGAGTAGGCACGCTGAGCTTGCCTTGTACGGTTACTTGTATTAGTGAGATGCCCCTGTAAGTGTCCACATCTGTGGGGTCACCCTTTTTGTGCAGAGGGTGGATCAGTGCACATTTCTAGTCGTCTGGCAACTTTTCTGACGTCCATATGTCTGTGATGATCTGTGTGAGTTCTCTGAGTGAGTTTGGTCCGAGGTTTTTCAGTAGTTCGGCCACTATGCCGTCTTAACTAGATGTCCTGTGGTTTTTGAGGCTGAGGATGTGCCTGTGGACGTACTCTTGCGTCGGGGGTAGTGAGTCTGTGTGTCTGTCTGTAGGTTCTTCGTCTGGGAATCTCTCTGTGGGTTCTGGGCTATTGAGAAGTTCTGGGAAGTACTGTGCCAGCACCTTACAGTTCTCCTTATCCGTCGATGCCAATTTTCCGTCACTGTTTCTAAAGCACAGGTTCGGTGGTGTGTATCCTCGCATGTGCCCTGCAAACGTCCCGTAGAAGTCCCTTGCGTTGTAGTTGCGGAAGTTGTCCTCTATACAGTTTAGATGTTCCTTCAGCTATTTCCTCTTGGATTGTCTAATAATTTTTGATGTTGTCTTTCGTGTTCCGTTGAACACCTGTAAATTTGCTGGGGACTTATTACTGTTGTATATCTGGTATGCCAATTTCCTGGTGACGAGTGCATTCTCACAATCAGTGTCCCACCAGGGGTGCTTGGAGTTCTTCTTCAGAGGAATGAGGGCTTGTGCTTTCTCTGTGATTTTTTTGCGGAAATTTTGCCAGTCATTTGTATGTTCTTTTTCCAAGCCTCTTTCACTCCAGAGTCAGCGATCTTTTTGTGTCAAATTTCAGTAGGGGAGTTTTCTTACAGAATACTCTCTTGGGGGTGAACTTGACTTTGATGCGTATTAGGTAATGGTCAGAATCAATGTTGGCTTCCCTTCGTACCTGTATGTCGTGGATCTCTTTCTGTACTGGGTACAAGATTGCCACATGGTCAACTTGAAACTCGCCTTACTGCTGGACTGGAGAACGCCCGGTTTTCTGTTTTCTGAGGGATGTCGACATGAGGTTCGGGTTGTGCTGCTGGCAATGTTCCATCAGCCATGTTCCATTTGAGTTGGTCAATTTATGTGCGGGATAATGTCTAACTGTTTTCCTGTGCATTTTTCTCTGCCGATCAGTCCATTGAAATCGCCCATAAGAAGTCTGATGTCATCCTTGGGGAATATGGATAATACTTTCTCAAGGGTTGACCAGAATTTATCTGTGGACTGTTGGTCTCTCTTGTTGCTCTGGTTAGGAGGGGCGTGAGCATTGATCAGTGTGTATTTTTTGTTGGCGCACTGAGCGCGCATGGTCTTCAGTCTGTTGTTTACTGGTGTGACTTCTCTGATGGATTCAAAAATTGTATTATAGACCACGAAGGCCATCCCCAACAGTGGAGCGCCTTTGAGAACTCGCCTATCGGTTTTTCTCTTAGAGATGCGGTACTTGCCGTAGTCTGTGGTGTCTTGGTCTGTGATACTTGTCTCTTGCAGTGCGAGGTTCAGTATCTTCTGCCTATCGAGCTCTGTCACTAGGTTGCGCAGCTTTCCAGGCTGTATGAGAGTGTTGATGTTGAAGGTGCCTCTTTACGTTGGTGTATGTGTGGGAGTTTGCCAGAGAACTCCGACTTTCTCTGTGGTCGTGGAAATCCGGGTCCTCCAGAAACCAAGTGCCCTGTTACCGCCTGTCGACAGGTGGATTGGTTAACACCTGGGTTTTTGCTTTTATTACTTACACGAGTCGTGATTGCTTGTAAACATTGGTGTCCAGTGGTCGCACACTTGGTTTGTTAGAGTCGGGGATGGTCAGTTCCTGAAGCATATATTGCAGCCGCACTCACTGAGCGAACAGACGCTGACCAGTCGCCGTAGTCTGACCACTACAGACGCGACTTGGATTCGACATGCTCCATTAGTCCCGAGTACTGGGGTGCCTCTTCCACCACCTACTCTGATTTGAAGTACATCTTCTCCACCGTAGGTACCGTTGAGGTCTTCACCGTAACCCTGCAAGGTGCCCTATAACAGGGTAATACCATCCGAAACCACGTGGACCCTGGTTTTTTTAATGAGGTTGATATACCTTTCGCTCCTCCTTCCTCATCACTTGCGAGATGAAGCCCCGGGCTTGCGACCGGCACTGGTGGAGTTATTATTATTATTATTATTTCTATTAGTAGCACTAGCAGCAGTAGCACAAGTACTGCAAGTATTAACTTTATTCCTTCTTAGTCAATATTTACGTACATTGTAATTATAGACACTCAAATCATTTTAACACTATTTCTCATATTAAAATCGTTACTTCTTAGTTAACTATGAAGTAAAAAATGTACTGCATGTGTAATACCGTTGTCTGATGTAAGAGAGGGCCTGATGTCCCTAATCAGATCAGGTTGAATAAATTAATAAATAAAATAAATAAAAACACATTATTATTTAGCATTCTTAAATGTAATGTTGAATTAGAAATTTACATACCAAGTTAGACTTCAACAATTATACTGTCAAACTTAACAGTTTCAAACAAGATAAACCAAATGAAAAAAATTAAAAAATCCTTAAACGAATTCTCGTGAATGTGTCCCAGTCTCCCCTACTCTACTGATCATCACCAGTATGATAGTCCCATTACACTATCCTATCAGTCCATATGTTTACTTATGGGACAAACTTACGTCTACAACGCCTAGGTGTATAAAGTCACCATCTTGATTAGTTTTACTGCATTTCGGTTCGTGACTTATAAAATTATATAATGCAAGTTATTATTTCTATGTTTGGAATTGAATAATGTGATATGGCGTTCTTAATGAACCAAGAGCATTTGGTGTGTACATTTAAACACTATAGATGCTACAATACGTCGAATTTCATAAATCGTAGTCAGTTTGTAAGTTGCTGTATCGAGAAATATGGTGGTCAGCTGACCGAGGCTTTAAATAAGCATGCAAGACAGAGTTAGTGTCTTTCCTCGGTGTGTAGTTGAACTGGTAAGGTGTTTGGAAGGTACCTACGTGGCCACAAGCCGCTTGGGTTTAAGTGTGGTAATTCGGACTCGGAAATATTTCGACGTCCACCAGTTCGGTAGATTATTATTAGATTCTCTAATTTTGCAACTCTATATGTTGGTGAACTTAGTCACAGGCTGGTCATCAGTGCTTGAATAATTCTGTAACATTAAAATTTGTTCATCTTTTAAGACTTGAGTGCAACTGTTGAGCTTTGTGATTATGATTACTAATGCATTTCTTTTTTCTTTTTTTTTTTTTACTTACTTGCTCTGCCGATGAAATTAGTTCGCACTTGCTATTGACTGAAAAATATTCTTTCAGTATCTTCTATCACTTTTAGCCCACATTCTTATCCTAATCGATCTTTTCTTAATGTTTTCCCTTTAATGATTACTATCCATATATTTAGTTGTATGGTTATTTCTTTATTTGTCATTTCTAATTAAGGTGCTACATGAATAATCCATGTTCATATAAGGACTAACACAAAAGCCCATAATTGAACCTCCTTTGACCAGATGAATGGTACTAAAGATCTGAAACCGTTTACTTTCCCTCCACTGATTAGGTTTGCAACTTATTCATATTCACTGGGGATTAATTTAATATTGGTGTTACCAGAGTCGCAGTGAACTTCCAAAATGTAGGAACGTCACCCCGTCCTCGCCTGGACGAAAACGTAAATGCCCCAGTGAAATGTATATTATTTAGGTTCTTACGCGGAGTGAATGAGACTCTTGGCACATGGACAGAAACACGCCATCAACTTGGGTGCCGTGATATGGTTTTCAGTAACGAATAGAGTGAGCTGTGTTTCACTTGATTTTTTGTTTTCTGCGATGGATTCTCCATGTCCAATATGGTTATAGGAAACGAGCATTTAACGTGTTCCTGAAATGTACAACACGTAGTGGTCAATATTATACGCCTTTAGCCACTTGTATCAGTCCAACGTAGCACTCTAAAAGAAAATAATTTTTGTCTTTTTCCAATGTCTTAGGAAGTGTCATTGTTTCAGTGACCTGCTACTAACTGCATCTAGAAGTGAAGCAAGTTCTTTTGCATGGCGTTCAAGTTTATGAAGACCATTGTTAAATTGTAATTCGAATGGGTATAGGAGAGGAGAAGTAGGTTTTTCTTTATTTTCGGCCATTTAGTTTTTCTTGTATTAATTAACATCGCAGGATTATTCTACGTTATTGCATGTTAGGTGGATAGAATGGTTGTAAAAGGTGAAGTAGAAGTGATGGCATCAGAAGCTGCAGGTGATTGGAACTAAGTTGTTACCTTGGGTTCGGAAGGGTTCACCTTACGGAATCTCTGGGTCTACTTGGAGCTAAATTTGGTTTAGGTTGTGATGTTTTTATCATTGGTACATCTGGAGGTGTAGGTATAGGGCCAGGAAAACTGTATCATCAGCGTAAACTAGTGGAAGTTTCCAGGAGAATGCGAGTCTGCCATACCATTCGTATAAAGGATGCATAGGCCTCGAAAAGAGACAGACCCTTCAAAGAGACCTGCACTGAATTGTAAAATGCAGGAACTGGTTTTCTTCATTGTTACATAGGATGAGTGAATGGTTATGAAAAGTGCGTAGTTAATTCAGAGTGCATGCGTCTTCATTTTAAAATGGATATCGAGATACCGTACTGACTCATAGCATTTTTCTGGGCCATAGACAAAAATGGTAACGAATGTCCACAACTTGTCTTCGGAAGAGAACGTGGGATACAGTCCAAATGGTTAACAGCAAGGGGTAGATCTTTTTTTAGGTTGTGTTCTTAGTGCAGAAACGTTACTAGACGAGAAATCTCTCACGCAGAACGAATCCCTATCCTTTCCAGTTTTATGTGCAACCCCAGAATGGCTATCTAAATATTTACAGTAAATGTAACTCGCAAAAGTTTCAATAAAAACTGACGAAAATAAATTTTATTAAAGTAACGAGTGGTTTACACAAGCCACCCGGATAGCCGAGAGCGCTAATGCGCTACTTCTTGGACTCGGTTAGGCGCGCCGGTCCCGGACCGAATCCGCCCGGTGGATTAACGATGAGGGCCGATCTGCTGGCCAGCCTGATTGTGGATTTTAAGCGGTTTTCCAAATCCTGTTAGGTGAATACCGCGCTGGTCCCCACGTTCCGCCTCAGTTACACGGCTCGCAAACATCTGCACACATTCGTGCTATTCCATGGATTCCACTAGACGCAGACAGTTGGGGTACAGTAATTCCTTCTTGGGGGGTATGGGGTGGCGACAGGAAGGGCATCTGGCCACCCCTTAAAATTAACATGCCTAATCCGATTAACAAGCAGACCCCGCAAGTCGGGATAAATTCTTGGAAAAAGAGAGAGAACGAGTGGTTTACACAATACGATTAGTTTGTTTTTTTGCACTAACCAGGATCACTTTTATTCTGTATGTCCACTGCAACGCTGTATTTGACACGCTGGGAGATGATATGAAGATCTTACTAAACATCGAAGTAAAGTAGGAGTGTCAGTATGACGTGTCACTGTAACGTTTCTTTGGTTTCAAGAATATGAGATTTCTGGAATTTTTTCACCACCCAATATTATAACTTCAGTGTCATTACACACTAAAAGAGACTAGGAAGATTATTCAGAAGAAGTGAGATGAACCTCTCGTGACGGAGAGAAGTGTTGCGTTTTTGATGATAATCTGCTTCACTTATTGTGCTTTAATGGGTCTGTAAGTTTCGTCTGTAACATTGTCTCTTAGATCTAGAAATCAGATGCAAGAGATGAAGTAGATGCAGCTGAGCATTTATATACTGACTGGAATATCGAATAGTGGAAATGAAAATCCTCAGTGCATGTGAAGGTGACGGAGAGGTAGGTGGAAAGTAGTTAGCTTTGCTCCGTTTGTGAGCCGAAGGAACATTATTATTCCAGAGTTAGTAGTAGAGAATGGTAAGGTAGTAGGATTTAGTACACATGCTGTGATGTAAGACTTTCCATTGTCTATAAGAGTTTTCCATTGTTTTTATGTTTAGGTTTATCCATGTTTGGAGTCAGACCTCTGATTTCTTTGCGTTAGATACATTTCTGATGTTTCTCTAAAGGACATATTGTTACAAGATTCGCTTGGAAACGTCAGAGTCCCTGGAGAGAGTCTGGCGTCGTTAGGAGAGGAGGGCCTCTTTGGAATGATGAGTAGCTTGTAATATGAGTGTCTATAGATAGCCGATAGGCAGCTAATTTTATGTGGAAGTAACCCTGGATAAATTTTCGAGTGGTATTGGATGGTTCTATGTGGGTGTGGTCTGATATGCGGTAGGTAATGAGTAGGAGGATAGTCAGACGACCAACTCTTTTTGGATCGAGTACTTCAGCATAAATGCGCTTCTGGTATTTAACAGAGACTAGGACGAGATATAGAATGGAACTGGCCCGAGATGGGTAAGCTATGGCGTGCGAACTAAGTCACCTTACAAGGAGTCAATAAACCGTCACCATTATCGGAGTTCGGCATGGGAATGACTGTGGATATTGAGGTCGACGGCAATAATATAGATGGTGTATAAGAGTGAGCAAATAATAAGAGATGATATCGGATGCCTATAGTTGTATAAGTTATGTTTTTGGTGTACCTGTAATAAAGTGAGACCAAGAGGTGCATCCTATTAACGGAAAATTGCAATCCCTTTACGAAAATTTTACAGCACCTAATTTTTTCTGCATTTTGGAATCTACTTATTATGTGCGTTTCCAGTTTGTGGACAGCCAAGGCGATGAGGGAGAAGCGTGTGGCGCCTCGTTGTGTTTGTAGAGCCGAGGGCGTTGAGGACTCTTCGTCGCCGCGCTGTGTTTGGCGTAGCGACCTCTGTTTGCGAAACAGTTGACCTTCTGGCGTCCGAGTTATCGGAGGATCTCATTAACCATGATCACGCACGCTGCTGCTCTTGGCGGAGAAATACTATCCGGCAGGAGGCGCTCGCCGGAACGAAGGCCCAACTCTTTCAGTTCTATACGCCACCACAAAATGAGCTTCTGTGCATGTACTGACACAATTTCTAACAAATACTGACGAAAATAGGTATTATTACATGACGCAGTCGATTACACAATACGACCAGTTTGACGGGATAACGTTCATGCTTTATATTCATTGCTGAAACGTATTCTGTTGTTATCCACTATCGACGAAATGTACTACAGGGACTACCGTATTAGAAAGAGAACGTAACTTGCTAGAAAAGCTAAAGGAACTTCTGAGAAGCTGAAAAGCGTGGTGTGCAAAACATCTCAGATAAAACGAAACTATAGACCCCCGATTCATTTACGACCGACCACGTGCTGGACAATAAACAACTTATCAAATGTGACGCTCAGCAATATAATAAGTGAAATACAAACAGTCTAAGAATTTTTCAAGCTGCCATCTACACACAACAATGAAATAAAAAGCGTATTTTTATTCTGAAACTCCAAGACATATGCTGCTCCTTTATATGTACCATATAATTAATGTAACACAATATCGACGGCAACTGGTAAAAAATCAACCACAACTTTACACTCTCGCTATGCAAGTGCTCTAAGATCTAAAACAGTTAAGAAAGGAAGGACACATTTATTAATTTATTCTGTTAGTGTCAGCAGATAACAAAGAAGTTAATGACACGGAAGTCACATTGACCACGACATTATTATAACAGGCATTGTCTTATTTGATGTGACATGCCTTTGCCTTTCGTAGATCTAAAACGTTCCACTTCCTCGCAACTACGCAACAACCACTTAAAGCAGAAAAAAACTAAAGCTTCGATGGAATGCTTGGTTCACGTCAAGGTATCTGAACAGATAAAATTCATTTTAATCGCCAGAAAAATCATCACCCGACTCGTAACCAAATACACTTGGTGATCAAAAGTATCCATTTCTCTCAAAGCATACTTTTTTCATATTAGGTGCGTTGTGCTGCCACCTGCTGCCCAGCACTCCATATCAGCGACTCCAGTTGTCATTAGACATCGTGAGAGAGCAGAATGGGACGCTCCGTGGAATTCACGGACTTCGAATGTGGTCAGGTGATTGGGAATCACTTGTGTCATATGTCTGTACGCGAGATTTCCCCACTCATCAACATCCCTAGGTCCACTGTTTCCGATGTGATAGTGAAGTGGAAAGGTGAAGGGACAAATACAGCACAAAAGCATACAGGCTGACATCGTCTATTGAATGACAGAAACCGCCGACAGTTGAAGAGGGTCGTAATACGTAATTGGCAGACATCTATCAAGACTGTCACACAAGAATTCCAAACTGCATCAGGATCCACTGCAAGTACTATGAAAGTTGGGTGAGAGGTAAAAAACTTGGATTTCATGGTCGAGCGGCTGCTCATAAGCCACACATCACGTCGATAAATGCCAAACGACGCATCAGAGGTAACACATGACGACTCAGGATGTCCACGACCTACCACTGGCCATCGTAGTTCCCTTAAGCACTACCAGCCATTACCTAAAGCCATACACGATGGTTAGTCACACCATGACGCCAGGAGTAAAACCGCTGCGCCTTTGCAAAACGTTCTACAAATGGGATCTCTGCCCAGGTCACCACCATATTCACCGACGACGGTCATTCCGGGTGGTACACAACCACGATATATCACTCAGCACGATCCGACGCCATTCATTAGCAGATCGTTCCTCCCGGTAACGGCACCACTCCAGATACAGCAGTTTGTGTTTTAGTGTTAGTAGCAGCCTACGCATAGGACGGTAATTCCCTAGTCTGGCTGCTGCTAGTCTCCCACCAACGATGCGGGGTGACTCAGAATGTTGGAGGGATTCTATTACTTGTTCTTGGATGGCAGGTGCAGATGCGAAGGGGTTGCAATGAGCTTCGGTGCACCATACGGCGATTCTCCCTTGTGCTAGTCAGACATGGTCAATCGGAATCTTGACGATAGGTACACGTGCTCTCACGTCCCATGAAGACTATTATCACATCCAGATCCCCGATACTCAGGATACTGCACGATTTGACCAGCTGGCCAAACTATCAGGTGCCTGACAACTCTGTCTCACATTACATGAGAATGCAGCATATCCCGCTTTGGCCCAGCGGTTGTAGACGCTTCAGTCCGGAAACGCGCTGCTGCTGCGGTCGCAAGTTCGAATCCTGCCTCGGGCATGGATGTGTGTGATGACCTTAGGCTAGTTAGGTTGAAGTAGTTCTAAGTCTAGCGGACTGATGACCTCAGGTATTAAGTCCCACAGTGCTTAGAGCCATTTGAACCATTTTTTGCAGCATATCCGTGTCCTGCGCTGTGATTACTCAACATCAGACGCTGTATAATACCTCTATATCCAACCAAGCCTTGTAACAACACTACACACTGACAACACTAACGCCCCTGGTAGCCATGCTACATGTCACAGAGAATTGTAACTCTAATTGTTTACATACCTCCTGATGGCGTGTACGTGTTGTCAGGCAATATAGTTCCTTATTGATTTCAGGGAGTTCCTTATTGATTTCATATTCAGGAGAATTTATGTTGTTAAATACTGGTCGAACCGTTTTTATTTTTTGTTTTTGAAGTTCATTTTGGGCTTACATTACAGCTTGATTCGCATTCATTACGACGTATGTCTTTGAAAAGTTACCCGTTTTCGTATTTAGCTTTTCTTTCAAATGCTAGTAGAATTTTTTGCTTGCAGAATATAGTGTAAATCAAAAGTCTCCTCTTTTTTGTGTGTAGTTCTAATTAAGGAGTAATACAGCCATGTTTCATCTAGTAAGTTTCTATTCTGTTCTTTT
The DNA here is from genome assembly GCF_021461395.2 of Schistocerca americana. Classification (NCBI taxonomy): domain Eukaryota; kingdom Metazoa; phylum Arthropoda; class Insecta; order Orthoptera; family Acrididae; genus Schistocerca; species Schistocerca americana. The sequence continues at coordinate 693,119,715 of NC_060130.1, forward strand.
TAAATTATGTTTTTGAAATTTTTGTCTTTGTGTAAGTGTTTTGGATGTGCAAAACTTTCTTAGTTCTTATTGATGCATTACGTTTCTCACAATCATTATTTTAGCTACATCACTTGCTACTTTACACTCAGCTATAGCAGTTTTACTTACATTACCGTGCCATTTCTCCATAACGTTTTATTGCAGTCCTTCGATTAACAGTTGTTCTTCCTCGTTATTTAACATCCGATTCGATCAGTTTACATGACGTAAAATAAATAAACGTAAATAAAACCTGTTGCACTTTTCTTTCCCATTTACTTCTTGTTAAGGCTCAGATTTAAATTGAAATTTTTATTTTTGTGTCTCTTCCATACTAGATATTTTTATTTTCGAAACATGTTCCATACTTCAAACTCTATTTGTGACTGACTCAAGATTAATCAAAGCTTTAGGTTCTCTCATTACTGATTAATTTGAGAGTTGTTTCATTTTATATGCAACTCATACTTCTGGCTACATACAGCGCATGTAAATTAATTTATTTATTTTTAGTTTCCTATCAGCTGTGGAAGATTTTTTATCTGTGCGTATTTAGGAACATTACCTACATCCAACTTCTTATTAAATCAGTTTTGACCATATCACTAAGCACCATTAGACTTAATTTCAGAAAAGTACTAATATCTCTGAACACCCTTCTTGATTAATATGTATTTGGAGAAAATGACATATTACCGAGAGACAGCGACTGGCATTTTGTTATAACTTCAAATTTTCTGTGACGGAATCACATAAAAGTTTTGTACTGCTAACATGTGTCGGTAGCTTGTCTTTTAAAGTTTAATGCTCGTATCACAAAACTTCTTTATAATCTGATAGCTTCTTAATCTTTACGTATTTCATCTTCGCATATCATATCATCTGTTCTTAAGCCTCTCATAAAAGCCTTGTATGACAGCATCGATATTATAATTTAAAAAAAGATCTTTTAATTAAAAGAGAATGAAATCATTACTGTATACTTAGCCAACTCTTGTGTCTTGACTTCACCTGACATCACCATTCAGTGATCCACTTGTGCGTCCTGCGTCGAGCCAGATGGTGAGCAACACAGTGAGGCTAGTCTTTGTTGACTGGGTACGGGTTTGGCGAACTGTGGGTTCTTGAACTGGGCACTGCTCATTGTACGAAAGACGGGAGCACTCATCCACCCACTCATCCCCTCCTCTCCCCTCCCCACACAGCCCCCCCCTAAACCTACGCACACACACACACACACACACACACACACACACACACACACAAGCGCGCGCACACAATCACACACACACACACACACACACACACACACACACACACACACACACACGCACGTTTTTATATTTACTATGTACTTGAAGAGTTATTATTCTGCCACTTTTATCGTCCATCGTATAATAAATTTTTGTTTAGGTACTTAAGACCTTGTTGTTTTATGCCTTCACCATTGCATTATCATCTTCTACATCATCATCATCACAATAATCAGACAAATACTTACGTCCAGTGATTTATCATATCTGACAAGGCATTAATTGGGAACTACAAGATGCTGCTTCCGGTTGGTATGAACAATTATCTTCGGTTTTATTTTTATGTAACGGAGACTTTGTTTTCTAATTCTGATGATAACAATGGTGGCAGTTATCGGTTAACAGTATAAAACTTTTATGTGATTACGTCAAGGAAAAAGTCACAACTAGCATAATTATTAAATTGATGGAATAAAATACACAGGCTAGAGCTTGCAGAGAGACAAGTTTTCATATTTTTATTGCCGGTGCTAAACATGTCACTTATTCACAGATATACGTTGCCCTGAGTGCATCAGTATGAGTTAAATACAGGATACAGCTTCATTAATTGAGATTTTGTACTGTGAGCAATTAGCATGTCAAATACATACAATTGCGCTGCGCCACGGTAGCGTACTTCACGTGAAGTCAAAAGAGACTGCACCATGCAAACAACACGACGGTGTTACAAGGTTGCGTAAATAGCAGGGATAAATTCCCTTCGCTAATGTCGCGAGGCGAGGCGAGACAACAATAGAAATCAAAAGCCACTTACTTCAACTACAAGATACAAAAACAGAAAAATGTGCTGCAGATAAAGAAACTAGCTTCCAGTAACACCGACCAGCACATTTGACAACTTCAAGTCCTTAAGTGTTAAGCAGGTTCGAATCCTACTTCGGGCATGGATGTCTGTGATGTCCTTAGGCTAATTAGGTTTAAGTAGTTCTAAGTTCTAGGGGACTGGTGACCTCAGATGTTAAGTCCCATAGTGCTCAGAGCCATTTTTAGCCCTTAAGTGTTAATCGACAAGGCAAAATAGAGTTCTATGGCAAACTCCACTAAAATTCCGTTAATCCTCAAGAAAGAAAGAGAAGGACGTAGATAAGTAGCACCTACTTGCGATGTAATGTGTATGAATCGGTGTCTCGATTAAACACTGGCGATCCTACATTTTTTTCCACAGTGACCTGCATTATAACTGCCTCTTCACAGTGAAGATCTGCGTTCATACAAAATCTCTTACATTAGCGGGCACCTTTCAAACCTTCAGTAGCAAGAGAGACTATCTCTCCCTCAGAGTTTCTTGGATAAATTTTAAACCTAGTTCTCTGCAAAAACATTGCACTCAGGTGATAAAAGTCATGGGACAGCGATATGTACATATACACACGGCGGTAGTATCGTGAACACAAGGTATAAAAAGGCAGGGCATTGGCGGAACTGTCATTTATACTCAGGTGAGACACGTGAAAATGTTTCCGACGTCGTTAAGGCTGCACGACGGGAGTTTACAGGTTTTCATCGCGGAATGGTAGTTGAAGCTGGACGCATGACACATGCCATTTCGGAAATAGTTAGGGAAGTCAATATTCCTAGATCCACAGTGTCAAGAGTATGTCGAGGAAATCACATTTCAGGCATTACCTCTCACAACGGACAACGCAGCGTCTGAAGGCCTTCACTTGACCGAGAGCAGCGGCATCCCACTGGAGTTGTCAGTGCTAGTAGACATGCAACACTGCGCCATACAATCGCAGAAATCAATGTGGAACGTACGGTGAACGTATCCGTTTGGTCAGTGCTGCGATATTTGACGTTAATGGACTATGGCAGCTGACGACCGACGCTAGTGTCTTTGCTAACATCACGAGGACGCCAGCATCACCTCTTCTGGACTCATAACCATATCGGTGGACCCTAGACGACTGGGAAACCGTGATCTGGCCAGATGAGACCCTACGAAGCCATGGACCCAAGTTGTTAACAAGACACTGGTAGTGGCTCCATACTGGTGTTGGCTGTGTTTACATGGAGTGGACTGGGTTTTCTGGTCCAACTAAATCGATAATTGAATGTAAATGGTTATGTACGGCTACTTGGAGATCATTTGGAGCCATTCAGACTTAATGCTCCCAAACAACGATAGAATTTTTATGACTGACGAGCCGCCATGTCACCGGGCCACAGTAGTTCGCAACTGTTTTGAAGGACATTCTGGATACTTCAAGAGAATGGTTTGTCCACTCAGAATGCCCGACATTGATCCCAGCGAACATTAATGGGATGGATGTAGTGGCAGCCCTGACGCCGGCTACGAGCGCTTTTCGCTTTCTGTGTTACAAGAAAAGTAATTTAGCTAGTAATTAATCGTTCTTGCTGTCTATTCTATAGTATTTACGTTTAGTTTCAGATAGACGTGATAAATTGAAGGTTTGAGGTTTTATTTGATTCTGAATAAGATAAGCGAAGTTTCTGTTTAGGACAGTTCCGCGTGTACGCAAACATTTATTTACATTCTTAACTGACGTTAAATGCCCGGGATTATCAATTAATGCAGTGCACAATACTCTGTATTTGGGATTATCAGTGTCATTTTGACTCAATACACTGAAGGTAGCAGTTTTTATACTTTTTATTAGATTATTTTTCGCGTGTACTTAAACGTTTGTTTACATTATAAATGCGAGAGTTTATCGGTTTAAGTTAGTGTACGATATTCAGTATTCACTTTTATTAGTGTCATTTAGACTCGTCACATTGAAGGTAGCAGTTTTTATACGTTTTATTAAGAATAGTGGTAATGAAAGTGAATTCTAACCTCACTTGTATACGTTTGACTAGCGCAACCTGCGACCGTTTACAGTAGTCAAACGTAATACACGAGGTAAATTAGTATTACACTACAATTTCTGAGTAAATCAGTGTTACAATACAACTTCTGAGCTGGAAGCTTTATTGGCCACAGTCAACAAGCTCCAGAGTGCCACCTTGAGATGCGGTGGGGATGAGGTGCCTGGGGCAACCTCTGCTGTACTAGATGCGCAGGTGGGGATGTCACACATCTCTGTCACTGAGCCGACCTCAGTTGCGACGGAGCCGGCCGGCCCACTCTCACCTTCGTGTGGGTGGCGGACTGCGTCGAGGTCTCGAGCCTCAAGCCGAAGGCTGCATGGAGGACGTAGGCTCGTGCCAAATCCCATGCACTTTGCTAATACATTCTATGTGCTATCTTCTGATGCTGGGGGGGGGGGGGGGGGGGGAGGAGCTGAGCTGAGCCGGATCAGCATGCACCTTCTGCCAGGATAGTGGCCGCTCCTTCAGCAAGGTCCGGACAGGCACGTGGGTGTAGCGTTTTGTTAGTTATTGGGAGCTCCAAGGTTAGACAGGTCATGGAGCCCATCAGGAACGTAACGGCTAGGGCGGGGAAGAAGGCCAACGTTCACTCGGTGTGCTTGCCGAGGGGCCTTGTCTGGGATGGGGACGAGGCTGTTCCGGCGGCTATCGAGCGTGCGGGGTGCAGCTAGCTGCAGATTGTTGCACATGTCGGCACCAACGATGCCTGTCGTCGGGGTTCCGAGGAATTCCTTGGGTCCCTTCGACGGCTGGCTAAATTGACGAAGGCAGCCTCCATCTCTCGAGGAGTGGAAACCAAGCTGACGACCTGCAGCGTCGTACCCAGGGTGGACTGGGGTCCTCTGGTTTGGAGTCGAGTGGAGAATCTAAACCAGGGACTACGTCGACTCTGTGACGTAAATGATTGTAGATTCCTCGACCTTCGCTATGGGATGGAAGGTTGTAGGACGCCACTCGATAGGTCAGGGGTACACTACACACAGGAAGCAGCTACATGGGTAGCACAGTACTTGTGGCGTGCACAGGAAGGTTTTTTAGATTAGGTTCCTCCCCACGGGAAACAAACCGTTGGCCTGAAAAATTACCATTTCATGTCACTGAAGTGGGTGTTCCAACTGTAAAAATTGTTAGTTCGCCTAAACAGATCAGTCCAAAGGTTTTAAATATGCTTAATCTCATGTTAGTAAATTGTTGAAGTGTTGCTATCCGAAATAAACAGTAACAATGCCGATATTGTATTAGGTACCGAAATCTGGTTAAACCATACATAAAAAGCAGTGAAATTTTGAACTCGGATTGGACAGTGTTTAGGAAGGATAGGACTGATGCTATGGGAAGTGGTGTGTTCATTGCAGTTAAAAGCTGTTTAAACGTAGCTGAGATCGATACTCGGTCGGACTGTGAAATAGTCTAGATAAAGCTGTCAATCAGACAAGGATTGACCATTGTATTAGGATGTTTTTGTACACCACCAGCATCCGCAAAAACGTCGCAGAACGTTTCAGGGAAAGTCTTGGGTACACAGGAAATAAATATCCAAATTATCCATTAGTTATAGGTGGAGACTTTAATATGGCATCCATTGTCTGGGAAAATTACACGCTTGTCACAGGGGGCAGAGGCAAAGATTCGTGTGAAGATATTCTAGAAGCGCTCTCTACATACAACATTGAGCTCTTGGTTAGAAAACCAGCTCGAGATGGGAACATATTAGCTATCTCGGAGACAAACAGACCTGATCTTTTTGAATAAGTTAATCTAGAAGAAGGTATTAGCAACCATACCGTCTTTGTGGCTTCTACGTGAGTGGAAGTTGCAAAAAATCCAAAGAAACAGCGTAGAGTTTTCTTGTTTGGGAAAGCAAATAAAAGTGTCATTAATGCATAACTTTATAGTCAGATCCAAGCATTCGCCGTGGTACACAAAGATATTGAGCATCTTTGGTCGGAATTTAAAGGTATGGTCCACCATGTGCTAGAGAAGTATGTGCCTAGCAAAAATATAGGGGAGGGAAAGGATCCACCTTGGTACAACAATCATATTAGGAAGTTGCTGAGAAAACAGGGAATTTCGCACAGTCGTTTTAAACGTAGTCACTGCCCCGCTGACAAATAGAAATTGTGCGAAATGAAAGCAGCTGTCAGAAGGACAATGAGAGGTTCTTTTAACGAATTTGAAAGCAATATTATATCTGCAGATTCTAAAAATAACCCCAAAAAATTTTGGTCGTACGCAAAATCTATGAACGCTACAAATAATTCAATACCTTCTCTTGCTGACAGTACAGGTAATGTAACTGCTGATGATAAACAGAAGGCCGAAATTCTAAACCTAGCTTTCAAAAACTCGTTTACAGTAGAGGACCGCAGCACTATTCCCCCTTTCAGTTATCAAACAAACGCAAGGATTACTAACGTAGTGTTTAGTGTATCTGGGATTGTAAAATAGCTAAGATCCTTAGGCGCCAGAAAGGCATCTGGACCAGACGGTATCCCCGTAAGATTATATGTTGACTATGCTACAAATATAGCACCATTCTCATCCATCATCTATCAGAGATCATTGGAACAGCGGAAAGCTCGACGGTACTGGAAGAAGGCCGAGATCATAGCAGTCTATAAAAAGGGTAGAAAATCAGATGCACAAAATTACCGGTCAATTTCACTCACGTCGATTTGTTGTAGAATCATAGAACATATTTTGTGTTCAGACATAATGACCTTTCTAGACTCTGAGAAGCTCATCTGCAGAAACCAGCACGGTTTTAGGAACCAGCGGTCATGCGACAGACAGCTGGCCCTCTTTGTGCATGATATACAAGTTCTAGGTACCGGCTCCCAGGTTGATGCCATATTTCTCGACTTTCGAAAGGCGTTCGACTCAGTTGCGCACTGTCGCTTGCTGCAAAAAGTGCCCTCTTACGGTCTATCCGATGACCTACGCGATTGGATAGAAAGTTGTCGCCCTGAACGGGGTGACTTCAACAGAAATAAGCGTAACTTCAGGTGTCCCCCAGGACAGCGTAATAGGTCCTCTGCTTTTTACGATTTACGTAAACTATGAAGTTGATGGTATTGACAGCGGCATTAGACCGTTTGCTGATGATGCCGTAGTCTACAGGAAAGTAGTATCACACGAAAGTTGTGAACAAATCAGTGTGGATTTGCAGAAAATTAGTGCGTGGTGTAATGACTGGCAGTTATCTCTCAGTATTAGTAATTAAAACCTACGGCTTATAACAAAGCGGAAATCCCCATAAATGTACCAGTACAAAATAAATGCCCTGTCTTTGGAAGCGGTAACATTCGTTAAGTATCTAGGTGTAACTATTCGAAATTACCTCAAATGGAATGATCAGATTATACAGGTGACGGGTAAGGCAAACACTAGATTGCGGTTTATTGGTAGAATCCTGAAGCGTTGCAGTTCTTCAACAAAGGAAATAGCTTACAGTACGTTACTTCATCCAGTCTTAGAGTATTGTTCATCTGTATGGGACCCTTACCAGTTAGGTCTGATTCAAGAGATTGAGAAGGTCCACAGGAGAGCGGCAGGAATCCTGGACTGGTACATTTAGCCATCGCTAGACCGTTACAAATCTCATAGAAAGTTTGAAGTGGGACACACTTGCAGATAGACGGCGCGCTAAACAGAAGGAGTTGCTCACTAAATTCCGAAATCCGATCTTCACCGACGATGTAGAGCATATATTATTACCACCAACTTTCAAATTGCGCAATGATCACCATTCAAAGATAAGGGAAATTAGAGCTCGTACTGAGGCGTTCAGACAGTTGTTTTTCCCTCGCACGATCCGCGAGTGGAACAGAGGGGGGGAAATATGACTTTGGTGCGAATTGTGCCCTCCGCCACACACCGCTTGATGGCTAGCGGAGTATATATGTAGATGTAGAATGGGACATAATCGAGAGGTCAGTTCGTACGCAAAATCCTACACCGGCAACACTCTCGCAGCTACGGACAGGTGTAGAGGTAGCATGGCTCAATATTTCTGCAGGGGACTTCCAATGACTTGTTGATTGCATGCTACGTAAACCTGCTGTACTACGTTGAGTAAAAAGGAGATCTGACACGATATTAGGAGATATTCCGTGACTTTTGTCACTTCAGTGTGGACGAATTACAAAATTAGTAGTTCTTCATAATCCACATTGTGTGAAAGAAACTGCTGTCTAAATAAACGTTTATGCATAACGTCAGAAGAATAGATGGTGGTAGCACATTAATTCTTATCCATAGACGAAAACCACGCCAATTGACATTCCATCCATAATCTTTATTAATAAATTTAATTTCATTTGTACTAGTCGTGACGCCTGTTTGCAAGCACATTTGTCCGCAGCTCGTGGTCGTGCGGTAGCGTTCTCGCTTCCCACGCCCGGGTTCCCGGGTTCGATTCCCGGCGGGGTCAGGATTTTCTCTGCCTCGTGATGACTGGGTGTTGTGTGCTGTCTTTAGGTTAGTTAGGTTTAAGTAGTTCTAAGTTCTAGGGGACTGATGACCATAGAAGTTAAGTCCCATAGTGCTCAGAGCCATTTTTTTTCTTTTTTTTGCAAGAAAGTTTTTCATTATCAGTATTTACGTTCCCACAGCAAGCTAGAAACAACCACAGCTTTGAACAGAAAAAAAATTTGCAAATATGTTTCCTGCTACGACAGGGTCTAGAGGTCGCTTTGTCGATTACTTCATCACAACACCCAGTAAAGACTGCTGTGTAGCAATTTGTGGACCACTAAGTATAAGTGAGGAGTATTTTCGGTTTTATATTATTTATAGCAGCTCATACAGAGATGAACTATTTTACATAAACTTGTAGTCAGTCTTGAACTAGAACTAAGGAAGGAATGTTGAAGAACCTTCTCTTTCAATTGCAGTCACCATTTCTGTTGTCTACTGACTTTACCACATGTTACGGCGTAAAATCAAAACGGGAGAGCAGAGAGGGCTGTGAAGAAGACGTCAGCCAGTTGCACGCTGACCGACCCCTCTCCAGGACGACAACGCGACAGCAGCGGCCTCTATACGAAGAGAACATAGGCACCGCGCTCGACTGTCCGCGGCCAGTTCGGCAGTAGCGTCAAGACCAGCAACTAGGACAGAAGCGTCAACACTAGTAACTTTGCTTGTAAATTCTGTGTAGCTCGAACTTGGAATTTTTATACTGAGGAGATTTCTTATTTTGTCTGTCGCCCTTCGCTTGCGACACATCTGTATTTCTCAGAGTTAAGAAATCTCACTTATTTTTTGTAATAAAACTCATTAATACGATTTGCTTGAATTTTTGTTTAGCTATTCCAGGGTTGGATTCCCTCACTTCTTCATCGAGGACTCGCACTGCCTGCGCTACTCTCAGGGTGTATCCTCGACGTGGAACAGCCCCACCATTTCCTTGCCGTGTCGTCTGCTCGCCGTCACTACTGCTCGCCGTCCGTTCCTCCTCGCCGCCGCCGCCGCCTGCCGGTGTTCGCCACCGCCTGGTCGCCGCGTGCCGGTGCTCGCCGCCGTCGCCGCCGTTCGGTCGCTGCCTGCTGCCGCCGCCTGGTCGCCGCCGTCGTCGCCGCCTGCCGCCGCGCCGCCGCCGCCGCCGCCGCTCGGTCGCCACCTGCCGGTGCTCGCCGCCGCCGCCGCCGCCACCGCCGTCGTCTGCCGCCGCCGCCCTTCTCGCGCGCCGCCACCATGTCCCAACCCACCACCACTATCATTTTCACCTCTCCCTCCACTGCTCCAACCACCATCACATGGAGCTCATCCTCCACCCCCTTTCCAGTCCTTCCTTCTCTCCCTATCCACCCCACCCCTGCGCCACCTTCGGCTGTAACCACCCCCAACTCCCCCTCCCCTATCACTGTTGCCCCATCGACAGCTACTGACTTTCCGCCGCTCCCTGCACCGCCTCCGACAGGCTCCATGCCAGCACGGATTTCGGCTCGACGTTCCACAGTCTCTGTGACACCCACGCCCCCTCCCTCTGCGTCCTCCGCTGCTCAGGGTGGTACTGCCCCCGCCATCTTCCCCTGCAACCCATCCCCCAGCCCACTCTCCACCCTGTCGTGACCACGAATCCTTCAAAGCGCCCGAATGTTGACCCATCCCCCGAAATCTCCTCCAAGAAAACCCCCGATCCTCGTGACCCACCCACCCCCGTGGACGCAACCCCGACCCCCGCCACCGCCACTCCTGCCACCCACGCCTTTGTCCTCTCTAATCCTGACCCTCAGTTCCTCGATGCCCACTCCCTCACCCTTGTCATCCGGAAATACAACTCCAATGCCCCCATCTCCCTTCTGATTCCTCGCAAGGACTCGGTCCTCATTAAATCCCCCAATGCTTCCTTCCACACCCATCTCCTCTCCCGCATCCCCTGTATCCAATTTGGCCAACGTGCAACCCTCACCCCCTACCATGCCCCGCCCTCTCCGCGTCAGCCTCAACCTCCCCGACGTCCGCCAATCTTCGCCGCTGTGATAACGAAGCTTAGCCCCATGATTACGGAGGTAGAGGTGTTGGTGGAACTCAACTCCTGGCCCGACATTGAAATCTACTCGGCCCGTCTCACCTTCAACGATGCTGGGCTGACTTTTCTCGTGTCGATATTCGCCGAATCCTCCTCCTCCAATGACCGCCTCCTCACCAAGGGAGCCCTCATCTACAATTGCCGTCATAATGTGGACCCCTCCCGTTCCCCAGTCCAATCCTACCGCTGCCAACACTGTCTCACATACAACAACCATGTTACCTCTGCCTGCAAGAACCCCCCTACTTGTCCCCACTGCAAAGCTTCACACTTCCTCAAGAATTGCCCCAGCCTCACCTCTCCCCCCTCCTGCAACACTTGTAACGAACCATATCCTACCTACTCCTCGAAGTGTAAAGCGAGACCTCCTCCAGTCACCCCTGAGCTCACTGTCTCTGTCCGTCCTGTTGATGACCCCATCCACCCCAACAACTCGCTCTGCCCTCCACCTACTGCAGAGGACATCATCCGTTTCATCACCATTGTGCTCCAAAACATCCACCCCTTCCAGCGCTCCCACACCCTTTCCCAAAGGGCCCTCGCTGCCCGTTCCATCTAACATCTGACCACCTATGCCACATACTCCCACAACCAGGCCCACTTCACCTTCACCCCGCTCACCACCCTTGTCTAACTCTCCCCTCCCATGGTACAACAACCCTACCGTATCCTGTACCACAACATTCGCTCCCTACCCACCCACAAACTCCTCTTCCTCCACACCATCCATCAGCACCACGTGGATGCCTTCATCCTAAATGAAACCTTCCTTCAACCCCCAACCCCATATCTCCATCTCCATGGCTCCTTACACCCTTCCCCGCACCGATAACCGGTACCCTCTGGCGCGTGGCAGAGTTGCTATAGGTCACCTCAAGCACCTCCCTGTCCGACCCCAACCTCTCCTTAACAATCCGGCCGAGCATCTCATCCTCAGCCTCTTCTTCCCCACCCTTACCATCACCTGTGCCACCATTAAAGTCCGCCCTCGCACCCCCATCCCGTATGATTTCCTGGCCCACATTGACAGCATCTTCTCCACCTACGTGATTGCCGCCGACCTCAATATCCACAGCCATGATCCTGCCGACCTCCAGCGGTTTCTCATCACCCTCCAGGGAGACCTGGTTCCCCTGCCTCAGCGCACCTGACCCGAATCCAACACCACTCCTGATGTGGTCCTTGCCTCTCCCAACCTACTTGGGCGCATCACCACAGATGTCCTTCACCTCATTGGCAGTGACCATGCTCCTGTTCTCCTCACTATCTGTAATGGTCGCCATCCCCGCAATGCTCCTCGCCCCGACGTACCTCCTAAACTTGTCCATGATTACTCCCGTGCCAACTGGGATGCCTACCAGGACTCCATTCACACCCAGGTTGACGGCCATAACCTTACCCTCCAATCTCCTGATGACATCTCTCACACTGCTGCCTTCCTGCACCCGACCTTGTCTGACGCTGTCGCCACCCAAATCCCCACCAAAGCCATCCATCCTCACCACCATGCCCTGCCTCCACAAGCCGTCCATCTCCTTCGAGAGTCCCGCCGCCTCTACCGTTCTTTTCTCCGCACTCGTGACCGGGATACCCTTACCTGCCACCGATAATTACAATGACACATCCACAACCTGCTTACTGTGAAGAAATGCCGCGCCTGGCGCCAGACATGTACACAACTCAACACCACGCTCCCCATAAACTCTTCCAAGTATTGGTCTGCTTTCCACCACCTTACTGGGAACCGCCCCACCCCACAGTACCCTCTCCTCCTTAATGACCGTCCCTTTCCTGACAACCTCAGTAAGGCCAACCACTTTGCCTCTCACCTCTCCGATGTTTTTTCCATCCCAGATGATCCCCACTTTGATTATTCCCTCTTCCCTGACGTTATGTACTGTATGATTACCTCTGTTCCTCCCCTTGTTCCTAGCTTCCAGTACTTGGCCACACACCACCATCTGAACTTAACGCTTCCATCACTACACAGGACATCAGCCCCACACTCTGCACTAAACGCAACACTGCTCCGGGCCACGACTGCATTACCTGCCGCCACGTCAAACATTGCCCTCCCTTCTTCCTTTCAGTCCTTGCCATTCTCTACAATGTGATCCTTGCCACTGGCTTCTGTCCCGACCTGTGGAAAACCTCCCGTATCCTGATGTTCTCCAAACCCAACAAGCCTCTATCTGATGCCTCTTCCTATCGTCCTATCTGTCTCACATCAGTGTTCAGCAAGCTCTTGGAATCCATCCTTTCCAGGTGCATCCATCACCACCTCTGCCAAAACCACCTCCTCCCCAACACCCAATGTGGCTTTCGACCTTCCTTCTCTGCTGATGACCAACTCCTCCGCCTCACTCATCTCCTCTCCCTCCAGCTTAACTCCCGTCACTCCACCATTTTTGTTTCCCTATACCTCAAAAAGGCCTACGACCGTGTCTGGCATCCCAGTCTCCTGTTTAAACTCCAAACCTACGCCCTTCCTATCAACTACATCCGTCTGATGACCTCCTTCCTCTCCCACCGCCTTTCCTATGTTACCATCCATAATGCCAATTCCCACACCTTCTACCCTCTGCCGGTGTGCCCCAGGACTCTGTCCTCTCCCGTCTCCTCTACCTCCTGTACACGGCAGATATGCCCCAACCCCCCCCCTCCCCCTCCAGAACACCTCTTGCAATATGCTGATGACACCACATTCCTCGCCCTCGCTCCTACCCTCCAACGGTCCCAACGCCTTCTCCAGAATCACCTTGACCTTTTTGCTGCATGGTGTAACCAGTAGCTCCTGAAAATCAATCCTTCCAAGACCGAGGCAATAATCGTAGGTCATACCACTCGCTCCTTCCGGCTCCTGGATTTCTCCCTTACTATCTGCGCCCATCCTGTCTGCCTCACCCCCACCTTCACCTACCTTGGCCTCACCATTGACTGTCACCTCACCTGGATCCCTCATCTCCGCTCCATCCAATCCAAAGCCCGCAACTGCCTCCGACTCCTCAAACACCTCTCTGGCTGGACATGGGGGTTGCACCCCTCTACCATCCTCCACACCTACAAATCCTTAATCCATCCCATCCTCTGTTATGCCAGTCCTGCCTGGATATCTGGCCCCCAAAATTCTATAAGTCCTTACAGGTCCTTGAGCGTCATGCACTCCGCCTCGCCTTCCATATACGCCTCCTGTCCCCCATGTGGATCCTCTATGATCTCATTCCTTTCCCCCATCTGCTCTTATTCCTCGAATATATACGCATCCTCTACACCTCCCGCCGCCTTGATCCCCCTCACCCAATGGTTGCTCCTCTCCTCTCCCATCCCTGCCCCCTGCCATGTCTTCACTGTAGTGTCCCCTCTACCCTTCATCTCTACACCCTTCATCTCCTTTCCCAAGGTGGCTTCCATCAACTCCCCCTCCCAGATGATGCCCTCTCTCCCTCCATTTATCCCTCCTATCAACTCTGATCCTCACTCCCCCTCCTTTCCTCTGTCCCTTCATCTCCCCCGAGTCCTTTTGCATTTCCCTCCTCTGCCTCTTCTCATTCCCTCTCTCGTCTGACCTGCCCCTCTCCCCCTTTATGAGTCCGCTCCCTCCTTGGTTCCCCCCCCCTTTTCGTTTTTCCTTCCTCCCTCCTTGTTCTTCCCCCTCCTCCAGGTCCCCCCCCCCCCCCCCCACATCTGCCTTTGGCTCGGGAGTGTCACCTTTGTGCCGCCATTTTCGTGCAGTGTTTTACAGTGAGTGTTTTACAGTGAGTGTTCCGTGTTGTGTTTTTTTTTTGGGAAGTGTTGCGAACGGCCATCATACTGTCGCTGGGTGTGCTTTTTATCTCTTGCGAACAGAAACCAGACTGTCGCCATTTTTTTGAATTGTGTGTGTACTCTGTTACTTGTCTGATTCCTGTGTCTTTTATTAACATTGCCAACCGCTTTTGCTTTCTCTTTTAACTTTCCGCATTTTTCCGCCATTTTACACTTTAAGTCACCGTTTTATCGCCTGTATTTCTTGTTTCTTTTCTTCTTTCGTTTTTTAAAAAAAAAAGTCTGTAGGCCGTAGAGCAGCGTACTAAGCTGCTGCCATCCCGCCCCCTTCGGGGGGAATTGAAAATCAATACAGAAAAAAAAATTTGGTTAGCGATCCGAGAAAGAAGGTTTCCTAGACACCCCATATTGGACGACTAGGCAGGATTCAACACAATGAATAATGGTGTTGCGGATGAGAAACCACAGGAAAGTGTGATAGATTATTTGACGATACAGTTAACTGTAGATAGTGCAACAAAGTAATAGTATGTACGAAATGTGGCTCAAAAACAACTGTCCTATGCAATTCCATTTAGTGATATTCATCCAGTGTCCTTCCACTCCCACTACTCTAAGAAAACACAAAGTTATGGATATGATGTCTGTCGTTCATTCAAACAACGGTTTTTTCGTATAAAACCAATTTTCAGGACTTCTTCGCTCATTCATTATTCTGTCTGCAGACACAGTTACTGTAAGAGCTCCAAATGCAAATAATGAATTAAAATACAAATGTAATTGCACACTGTCCGTCTCGCCTATCTACATTCAGCTCACCTGTTCCAGGTAAAAACATGAAAATGTTTCTGTTATGACTTTCTTGTATGCTGTGTGGTTCTTCAGCGGATACAGCAGCGAGGAACAGATGCTTTTCATGAACAGAGAATTCAAATGTTAATTTATTGTACATCTAATATCAAACAGTAAGAATAGTATATAAGTTTGTTGCAGAAGTTGCAGCGTCCGTTACTAAAAGTAGATTTATATGAAGAAATATATATATATATATATATAAAGACACAAAAGATCTGTAAATCTGTTACTCTTCAACACAATGTCTATTCAGAAGATGTCTAGCCGTGATCACTATGAAAGTCTGTAAATGTTATTGACCTGCCAAACACACAAAATTCAAACTTAAGTACACCTGCCGCTGCATCTCCGGAGAGGGGATGATCGCATCTCATTGGCAGCGGCGTAACCGTTCGCGGCAGCACACTCGTGCCGCAGTTACGGCTGTAGGAAATGCGGCGGCGTAATGAGGGCGCGCGTATTTGAAATTGCGGCCGATACAGCAGTTCCTTAAACAGGAAAAACTTTCTATTGCTTTTAGTGTTACGACGCCTATGAGAGAATGTTTATTATACAGGGGGAAGCAGAGATCCGCCGACAAACTTTCAGAGATTTTCTGAGATACCTTCGGAATAAGGCACCAGCTCTCAGCTGATACACGTCTACAGAGGGCAAGTTAAGTGTTTATCGTTTTCTGTATTTTCCACGTAGCATATTTATGAAATTTCATCCGTGTTTCTTTGTTTAAGAGGTTTACTCTCACGTTTTTGTAATTGTAATTTCATTCAGTCTATATCGCAATAGTTGCTCACTGAACAGCCAGCTACGTAGTAACGAGTAACGCATCAGCGTCCATTGGTGACCCATTAGGAGGGTAGCAAGATACATTTCTAGGACTGACTGCTTTTAGAGTCCACTTCTTCAGTTAGTCTTGCTAGGATGGCTAGGGAGCGTGCATGCTGTGTGCGGACGCAGGAGGAGATGGCCACAGCGCGCGAGCAGCTGAATGTGGAGTTGGCTACAGTGAATCACCTTCAGGCTGCTGAATTTGGGTGTAGTGGTCGCGGAGAATCTGGCGTGTCCCATGGGACACCTCAGGTGTTACTTGTTTTCCACGGGCTCTGTTTCCGAGGCACCTCCTAGTGCACCCAACGCGGTGGATTTGCCATAACAGCAGTGTGAGTGGCGGGTGGTAATGTGTTCACGTCGCTCGAGCAGGAGGACCAATGTATCCTCGCCCATTCACCCTGTGAGTGGACAGTTGGTCGCACTTTCAGCAGAGTCCGAGCAGGCACACGGGGTGGGGTTTACTAGCTCTTGGGAGCTCCAGGGTTAGGCGCTTACGGAGCCCCTTAGGCAGATAGCCTTAATGGCTGGAAGGAAAGCCAATGTGCGCTCCGTGTGTCTGCCGTACGGCCCCATCCGAGACGTGAAGCAGTCTTGCCTGTGGCTATCGAGCGTGCAGGGTGCAGTCGTCTGCATGTTGTGGCTCACTTCGGCACCAACGACGCTTGACGCATGGGTTCTGAGACGATCCTCAGTTCGTACATGCGGCCGGAGGAGGTGGTGAAGACTGTTGGCCTCACACGCGACATGCTACCAGAGCATACAATTTGCAGCATCGTTTCCAGAGTTCATCGGAGTCCTTTGGTGTGGACCTCAGTGGAGGGTATCAACCAAAGGCTTCGTCGACTCTGTAACAGTGGTGGCTGCAGATTTCTAGATCTACGTTATCGTGTGGGGAATTGTAGGACTGCCGGCCTGGGTGGCCGAGCGGTTCTAGGCGCTACAGTCTGGAACCGCGCGACCGCTACGGTCGCAGGTTTGAAAACTGCCTTGGGCATAGGTGTGTGTGACGTCCTTAGGTTAGATACGTTTAAGTAGTTCTAAGTTCTAGGGGGCTAATGACATCAGAAGTTAAGTCCCATAGTGCTCAAGGCCATTTTAACCATTTGTAGGACTCCTCTTGATAGGTCAGGGGTCCTCTACAAAAGGGAAGCAGCTACTCGGGTAGCAGAGTACTTGTGGATTGCACATGAGGAATTTTTAGGGTAGACTGTAGTTTGAGGTGCTCTGATGAACACTCGCCAGTAGATATGCAGCAAGGGAAGTCGAACGCCGTTCAGAATAAGGACACACTGACGATCACAATTTTATCAGTAAACTGTCGACGTTATTTGCAGTCATAATGGCTATGTTCGTGAACCGTGACTGTGTGGGATAGTTATTTATTTCAAGTTTCTGCTACCTGTCACTTTTTATTTAATACTTAATCTAACATAATGCAACGCGTTTCCAACATGTTCTGTTCATCTTCAGGCGTTTATACATACATACATAGAGAAATATTACTTAAAAACAAACTGTCTTAAACTAGATAAATCTATAACACTCAAGCTTTTTTTTTTCTTTTCTTTTCTTTTCTTTTTACTGTAGCTGCTGGTGTGGCATTTGGGGGAAAGAAGGGGGGCAGTGTATGGCTAGAAATCGATATCAGTGATGTCTTCTGCTGTTTTTCTTCTTTGTGGTGGACTATGTATATCACAGCCTGTATAGGGTGCAGATAGATTTGCATCAGTTGTGTGTTACTAAAATAGTGTGAAAGCCTTTAATATGACAGTTGATCACTTACAATTTCATCATCTTGCTGCTTCACTTGCATCACTGGTGTAATGGCGGAGCTGTTGATTGACATTACACTGTTGCACATTATATTTTGTCACTGATTGCCAATATAATTCACTGCACAAATTGCTTCAATGCTATACAAACAACTCAAGATGGCGGACTGTAGCTCCGCCATTACACCAGTGATGCAAGTAAAGCAGCAAGATGATGAAATTGTAAGTGATCAACTGTCATATAAAAGCCTTTCACACTGTTTTCGTAACACATAACTGATGCAAATCTATCTGCATCCTATACAGGCTGTGATATACTTATTCAACTACAAAGAAGAAAACCAGCAGAAGACATCACTGATTTCGATTTCTAGCCATACACTGCCCCCCTCCTTCCCCCCAAATGCCACACCAGCAGCTACAGTAAATAACAATGGCGAAAGTGTTCTAGATTTATCTAGTTTAAGGCAGTTTATTTTTAAGTAACATTTCTCTTTATATGTATGTATGTATAAAAGCCTGAAGATGAACGGAACATGTTCAAAACGCGTTGTATTATGTTAGATTAAGCATAAAATATAAACGTGACTGGTAGCAGAAACTTAAAATAAATGATTAAAATTGTTGAAGTTTTCGTAATGAAGTTCCCGAATTTACTGCCCTCCAGGAACGTCCCCCGGCTCAAATTATTTTTGGGGCCGAGAGGTGGCCGAAACCTGAAATGAAAATCTCTGAGATATTTAGGAAGTCGTCGAACGTATATCGGAAAGACATATAAGAGGCCATGGGGACGGAGAGGGGGGGGGGGGAGGGGGGGGCAGTATTTGCTGCAAGTGACAAAAGAATTTTCTCTGTCAATAGTACGTAAATACCTAATTCATGCAATACTGGTTGGAGGTGACTTTAACCTGCTGGGTACAGACAGATGTCTGTGGATTCATTGCAGAGAATACAGTCATGCGAAATACTTTCGAACACGCTGTCTTGAGCAGTTAGCTCGGCAGCCCACACGCAATGGAAATATCTTTGACATTGTAGCTACAAATAGGCCGGACATTTTCGACAGTGTCAGTACAGAAACGTGTACCAGCGATCTTGATGTCATCATAGCAACTCTGATTACGAAAGTTAATAAATCAGTCAAGAAGGCCAGGAGAGTGTTTCTGCTAGACAGAGCAGATAAGCAGTTAATAAGTCACTAAGTCAGTGAAGTTCCATCGCTTAGTTCCAGTAAGATGGACGTAGAGAAATTATGGGCAAAGTTTAAGCAGACTGTAAATCGTGGTCTGGAGAGTTATGTACATAGTAAGTGGATAAACGCCCGGTTAGCCGTGCGAGTGTCGAGGTACGGTGTGACGGCCTCTCTGTGGATGGTTTTTAAGGCGGTTTTCCATCTGCCTCGACGAATGCGAGCTGGTTCCCCATATTCCGCCTCAGTTACACTATCTCTCGGCGATTGCTGCGCAAGCACTTTCTGCGCGTACACATACACCATAATTACTCTACCATGCAAACATTGAGGTTACACTCGTGTGGTGTGAGACGTTCCCGGGGTGGGGGGAGTCCCACTAGGGGCCGAACCGCACAATAAACCTGGGTTCAGTGTGGGGCGGCGGTGGGGTAAGTGGACTGCTGTAGCCTGTTGTGGGGTTGTGAACCACTGAGGGCTACGGCGGGGACGAAGCCTCTCCGTCGTTTCTAGGTCCTCAGTTCCATACAATACAATACGATACAATACAATACAAGTGGATAGAGGATGGGAGACATCCACCATGCTTTAATAACGAAATCCGGCGTGGAGTATTGCGCGCGGTTTGAGGCACCATGTCACGGATTGCGCGGCCCCTCCCGCCGGAGGTTCGAGTCCTCCCTCGGGCATGGGTCTGTGTGTTTTTTCTTAGCATAAGTTAGTTTAAGTAGTGTGTAAATCTAGGGACCGATGACCTCAGCACTTTGGTCCCTTAGGGGCTCACACACATTTGAACGCCTCGCCTGGGCCCGTCGAAACCGACGTTGGACTGTTGATGACTAGAAATATGTTGCCTTGTCGAACGAGTCTCGTTTCAAATTCTATCGAGCGGATGGACGTGTACGGGTATGGAGACAACCTCATGAATCCATCGACCCTGTATGTCAGCAGGGGACTGTTCAAGCTGGTAGACGCTCTGTAATGATGTGGGGCGTGTGCAGTTCGAGTGATATGGGACCCCTGATACATCTAGATACGATTTTGACAGGTGACACGTACGTAAGTATCTTGTCTGATCGCCTGGATAGATTTATGTCCATTGTGAATTCTGAAGGACTGGTGCAATTCCAGTAGGGGAATGTGACACCCCACACGGCCATAATAGTACAGAGTGACTCCAGGAACACTCTTCTGAGTTTAAACACTTCCGCTGGCCACCAAACTCCCTAGACATGAACATTATTGAGCATATCTGGGATGCCTTGCAACGTGCTGATCAGACGAGACCTCCACCCCTCGTACCCCTTATGGACGGCCCTGCAGGATTCATGCAGTCAGTTCCCTCCAGCACTACTTCAAACATTAGTCGTGTTGCTGCACTTCTGAGTGCTCGTGGGGCCCTACACGATATGAGGAAGGTTACCAGATTCTTTGGCTCCTCAGTATATGATGAATAACTTATCGTGCGAAGTTTTGGCACCCAAGGCAACCACGTTGTGAGGAGCGAATGCAGAAATTTACTTTTGGTTATCGTATCAGGGGTTCATATGCAGGCAATAATAAAAACAACAACAGCCTTGACTGATTTTAATGGCAATATAATTGAATGTGAACGGGTGAAATGAAGGTGAGGATAATTTCGGATTAGATGTGCCACTTTCTGTATGTAGGCAAGGAGGTAACACATCTATCCACCACAAGTGGAATAAATTACTAAACCTTTTGGATGGGATCAATTCTTGCTTTTCCTACCCAGATTATGTCAGTTACAGCTGATCAGAATACTTCATGGTAGTTTTAAGGGAGTGTGTATGAAAGAGAATTAATGCAAAATTGGATAGAAGGTACCCTTCAGGTAATCAATAATTGAGAACGCTACGTAACGCTATTAAAGAGGCATAGGAAAGTTATGATTTGTAGTAGTGCGAACGTACTCTGAGCATTGCTCGCCATGTGCAATATTCATGTGTGAAAATATTCTTTCTAAATGCTTCTTTCCCGCAAAGAGTAGGAATAAAAAATGCCCAGTGAGTTTAAATTTTGTGTTAGCAGAAGAGCCAACACCGTGTTACGAGTGGAGGCAGAAATGCACGTGTTTTAGCTCACGCAGGATGTCGTGAGGTACTACACTGACGTGAAGTCTGGAACATGACAAGGAATGAGAATTCAGAAAGCGGACGTAATTAGTTTGATACTTAACTTTAATCCATTAATGATGAACGGCGCTCTTGACGGTACATGATTCAAAATATTATCTGTTCAGAATACATTCTTGAAGATATTACTTATAGTAACTGAATATGGCGCCTTGCTAGGTCGTAGCAAATGACGTACCTGAAGGTTATGCTAAACTGTCGTCTCTGACAATGAGAGCGTATGTAGACAGTGAACCAATGCTAGCAAAGTCGACTGTACAACTGGGGCGAGTGCTAAGGAGTCTCTCTAGACTAGACCTGTCGTGTGGCGGCGCTCGGTCTGCAATCACTGATAGTGGCGACACGCGTGTCCGACGTATACTAACGGACTGCGGCTGATTTAAAGGCTACCACCTAGCAAGTGTGGTGTCTGGCGGTGACACATCATTCCTCCCCCACAAATCGGCGTACAGTTGTGGTATAAGGCCTCCACCCGCCGTGGGGAGGACCCCATGTTGACGTATGCGACGAGGCGGGGAGCCTAACAACAGGCGGGGCTGTGCCACCCGCACCCTGCCATTCGATCCGCGGGGAGCTAGGGAACGCCTGAAAACATGCTCCAGGGTGCACGCCAACATGCGGTGTATGCGCCCGTAGAGAGACAGGAGGGGCCGAAGGGTCGACCTCCACCGGCCACCCGACGGGCGAAGACGACATATGGTCTGGAGCGGGCAAGAGTTCGATGTCGGAGGACAACTGGTCACGGGGAGCGATCGGCGGCGCGTGACCCAGAGAGGCGCCCGGCGGCTGCAGCGACGCGTCCACTGCGGGCGTCGCTGGCGGGAGAACAGGCGGCGGCGGCGGCGGCAGGTCGCCATGGGGGAAAATGGAAGGCAGCGTCGGTAACACCTGGGGCTGAGGCGAGCCAGTAGATGGGTCCCCGGGACGCTGAATGGACGGCACCGTCGCTGAAAGCAGACGGCGACGGGCAGATCCCGTTCGACGACAGAGGCGCAGCTGATTGAGATGCCGGCGCACCTCACCAGCGGCCCCCAAAACCAGATACTTAGCACGTCTGAGGCAGTGAAGAATGTGCCCTTCGAGCCAAAGCCGTGAACCTCGATAGTGGCGGTAGTAGACAACGTCGCCTGGGTCAAAAGCAGGTGTCTGCCGCTGCACAGGAACCGGATGCGGCGGATGTAGCAAAGACATCAAGATTCGATGCGAGCGACCATCCCGAGGCTGAGAGCGATAAGAGGACAAAAAGAGCAATAACGCGTCCTCCAGAGAATGCGACTCTTCCAACTTCAACATCTGTGACTTGGAATTCCTGACCAAACGTCCAGCGGCACCGTTTGACGGTGGCGAAAACAGCGCGGACGTCAGATGTTGAATACCATTGGCTTTGCAGAATGATTGAATTTCTGCGGACATGAATTGTTGGCCATTGTCGGAAACAATTGTCTGTGCAAGACCTTCAATGCAAATGATAGCAGATAAAGCTTGGATGGTGGCAGATGATGTCGTGGAAGACATCTAGACAACAAAAGGAAAATTACTGAATGAATCTGTCACAACCAACCATCGAGCATTCCAGAATGGACCAGCAAAATCAATGTGTAAGCGTTGCCAAGGGAAAGGACACGCCATGCAAGAAGGGGACATAGCCGTAATCGTGGCATCGATTCCGAACCAAGTACAGTGCTGACGAGCAAGTTGTTTCGTTCTAGGCGCTGCAGTCTGGAACCGCGAGACCCCTACGGTCGCAGGTTCGAATCCTGCTTCGGGCATGGATGTGTGTGATATCCTTAGGTTAGTTAGGTTTAATTAGTTCTAAGTTCTAGGGGACTGATGACCTCAGAAGTTGAGTCCCATAGTGCTCAGAGCCATTTGAACCATTTTTTGTTTCGTTCTCACTATACCCCAATGTCCTTGGTGGAGAAGCTTTAAGACAGACGACCGTAACGAACGTGGTACCACGACCCTGGACTGATCATTATGAGAACGCAACAGCAAAACACCACGTCGAACAAAAAGTCTCTCATTGTGAGCAAAATATCGGCGAACCAAGGGGTCCCCGATCCGTGACTTTGACAAGGGCCTTTGCGTATCAACAAAACGCAGAAAGGTAGCAAGGACAGGGACGGCAGTTGTGGCTGTAGCTACACGACGAAAATCAATCGGAAACGATTCGACCACGTCATCGGTTTCCGAATCAATGAACCCGCAAGCAAGTTCGGAGGAATCGAATGCCCTATCCACAGCAACAGGAAAACGGGACAACGCATCGGTGTTTTCGTGCTTAGCAGTGGACCGATGCAAAATATCGTAGCGGTACTGCGGGAGGAAAATAGACCAGCGAATGAATTTCTGCGCTGTACGTGGAGGTACAGGCTTGTTTGCATGAAAAAGCGATGTCAAAGGTTTGTGGTCTGTGATTATGGTAAAGTGACGACCATACAAGAAATCATGAAACTTTGTAACAACAAATACGAGAGCCAATGCTTCTTTCTCGATCTGTGAATAGTTTATTTGCGCAGACGAGAGCAATTTGGACGCAAAGTCAATAGGGCGATCGTATATCCATCTTTGTGCGCAATCACAGCACCGATCCCGAAATCCGATGCATGCATCATCAACAAAAGGGGCTTCTGGGGATCGAATGGCGTAAGGAAAGTATTGGAAAGCAACGCCGATTTCAACCGGCGAAAGGCGCGTTCGCATTCCGTCGTCCAGACGAACGTAACACCTTTACGGCGTAAGCGATGAAGCGGAGCTGAAATGGAAGAGGCATGCGGCACATTTCTGTAATAATAGTTGATTTTTCCCAACACACTCTGTAGCTGCTTCAAATTCTGCTTCGAAGGCAAGTCTTGTATGGCACGGAGGTGCGTGGGACTTGGATGTATGCCTTGGAAATTGAGTACATGTCCCAGGTATGGCAAGTCACTAGCAAAAAACACACATTTGTCCTTCCGTAAGCGAAGACCATTTTGTCGCAAGACCTGAAATAATGTTTTGAGAGAACCGCGCGACCGCTACGGTCGCAGGTTCGAATCCTGCCTCGGGCATGGATGTGTGTGGTGTCCTTAGGTTAGTTAGGTTTAAGTAGTTCTGAGTTCTAGGGGACTGATGACCTTAGAAGTTAAGTCCCATAGTCCTCAGAGCCATTTGAATGTTTTGAGATCGGCTAAATGTTCTTCTTCCGTCTTCCCAGAGATCACAATATCGTCCAGATAGTTTGCTGCAGTAGGGACCGACCCACAAACAGTTTGTAGATATTGCTGAAACAATGCAGGGGCGGATGCACACCCGAATTGCAGTCGTTTGAATTGATACAAACCAAGATGCGTGTTAACCACCAAAACGCGCTGGGATTCTTCGTCCACGGGTATTTGCAAGTACGCATCTGCTAGGTCTAACTTCGAAAAATATGTGCCTGGGCACAGTTTGTCAAAAATATCTTCCGGGCAGGGTAAAGGAAAAGTTGCAATCACTAGTTGTGGATTCACTGTTGCCTTGAGGTCCACACAAAGTCTCAATTTTCCTGAAGTTTTTGGCCAAATTACTAAGGGTGATGCCCAGAGAGAAGCCTGCACACGTTCAATTACACCTTGTGATTCCAAATCGTGCAATGTTTTTGTAACCTCATCACGCCATGCGTGGGGAACATTGCGCGCTCTGAAAAATTTCGGTTGCGCGTATACTTTTAGTTCCAAATGTGCTTTATAGTTCTTAGCGCAACCGAGGCCCGGTGCAAAAATGCCTGCAAATTCTTCACATAGACGAGAAAAAGTGTCTTAAGGCACAGTCTGGTTCACTGATAGGGCCTGATTTACTGTAGACAAGTTAAACAACTGAAATTAATCGAAACCAAACAAGTTCGCTGCAGAAAAAGAATGAAGGACGTAAAATGACACAAGTTTTGTTTGTCCTTGGTATGTTGCAAGAAGGCTGCGCTGTCCTAATACAGGGATCTCTTGACCTGAATAGCTACTAAACGTAACATTCGCGGCACGCAACAGAGGTGTGCCGAGCTGTTTGTAAGTCTCTCGATTGATCAGTGAAACTGCAGCTCTGGTATCGAGCTGGAATGGTATAACTATGCCGTTAATGTCCAAGACTAAAAAAAGTTTATTTTCCTGCTGACGACAAGACCGACTGTCCCGTGCAATGTGAGCTGACACTGGTACGAAATCACTTGCGACTTGACGGGAGTTCCGGCGATGTCGACGCACACTATTTGTGGGACGAACACAGTCACTGTTAGAGAGAGTGGCACTGGGCGGAGTGGAATGAACGACATGAATTTTCACGGGCGAAGTTTCGCGAGCTTGAGTATCCATGGTTCGATTCCGATTCCGGCGCGAAGCAAAGGGCTGGGAATGGGTTTGAGTCTCCGAGCTGAGCTTTTTCTGGCAAAGACTCTGAACATGTCCTTTTTTATTACAGTAAAAGCAAATAGCCTGGCGTGACGGGAAATTCTCACGCGAATGTTTAGTAGCACACCACGGCCATGATTTGAGCACTGCATTTGCTTTTCGGCGCGGCACACGTGGCTGATGGTTAGACACTGGACTCGTATTCGGGAGGACGACGGTTCAATCCCGCGTCCGGCCATCCTGATTTAGGTTTTCCTTTTTTTCTCTAAATAACTCCAGGCAAATGCCGGGATGGTTCCTCTGAAAGGGCACGGCCGACATCCTTCCCCATCCTTCCCTAATCCGATGAGACCGATGACCTCGCTGTCTGGTCTCCTTCCCCAAAACAACCCAACCCAACACGTGGCTGAGAGCCTGGCGGCAGCGGCGCTGCCGGGCGCGAAGCTGTTTACTGCTCCGTGCAGCTCGCTCGGCGGGCCGGGTAACCTGACACACGACTGGCGAAATTTCAAATGATTCCTGAGCAAAGTCAAGTGTGTCCTGCCGATCCAATATGTCCACCACTTGTTGAAAGGAGGGATTGACTAGTTTCAAAATCTGTTCCCTTATACGAACATCAGAAACGTTCTGTGCAATTGCATCACGTACCATATTATCTGAATATGGGAGACCACATTGACACTCATAAGCACAATCCCTAGTAAGGCCTTGCAAGGTTGCAACCCACTCCCGATTAGCCTGACCTGCCGTACGTTTTGTGCGAAAGAAGGTATACCATGTCACAACTACATTGACTGATTGTTTGAAATATGCATTTAATGCAGACAAAATTTCTTCGTAGGACAGAGTTGCTACGTCACGTCAGGGAAATAATTTGACTACCACACGGTAGGTTTGCACACCGACGGACGACAAAAGAAAAGGCTGCTACTCGTTACCTTGAATTCTGTAGGCGGCGAGATGGAATCCAAATCGGCGTGACCACTCTGTCCAGCTTTCCAGTGCAGCATCAAAAGGCCTGAAGGTCGGTGCAACTGCGTGTTGTGGCTGCGTTAGCGGTGGAGCGGCGGCTGCCGCATCGTTTTGCATTGCACGTTGACCCGGGACAAGCTGTCCAAGGGCATCCAGTAATACCAGTGTCTGCTGATTCTGTAAGCGATAATATTCGGACAGTACATCTGGAGATTGAGGCGAAGCCATTACACAATTAAATCAGGGCACTCTCAACGACATATGTCAGTATAGGTAAGAACACTGGTATCCCATCCTCGTCGCCAATTTTGTGTTAGCAGAAGAGCCAACACCGTGTTACGAGTGGAGGCTGAAATGCACGCGTTTTAGCTCACACAGGCTGGCGTGAGGAGGGAAGAACTATACTGATGTGATGTCTGGAACATGACAAGGAATGAGAATTCAGAAAGCGGACGTAATTAGTTTGATACTTAACTTTAATCCATTAATGATGATCGTCGCTCTTGACGGTACACGATTCACAATATTATCTGTTCAGAATACATTCTTGAAGATATTACTTATAGTAACTGAATATGGCACCTTGCTAGGTCGTAGCAAATGACGTAGCTGAAGGTTATGCTAAACTGTCGTCTCTGACAATGAGAGCGTATGTAGACAGTGAACCAATGCTAGCAAAGTCGGCTGTACAACTGGGGCGAGTGCTAGGGAGTCTCTCTAGGCTAAACCTGCCATGTGGCGGCGCTCGGTCTGCAGTCACTGACAGTGGCGACACGCGGGTCTGATGTATACTAACGGACCGCGGCCGATTTAAGGGCTACTACCTAGCAAATGTGGTGTCCGGCGGTGACACCACATTAAACTTCTAATCCATGTTATTCTTAACCTAGAGCCGCCATTTTATAGTAGATGCCAATCGAAGCTGTATTATAGGATATTAGGAAAACATTTAGAAAATTTTGTTGGATTGAGATGAGGAATGAGTGGAATGAAATGACGTGGTTCACAGCACATTGTCTACTCAGCTTGTAGATCATATAATGCGTTATCCATTGTATAATTCATTCAACTGTAATGACCACTGACTGGATGTGGTACTTGAGAGTTTCGGTTTGAACATTCTCACAAATAGAACAAACTTTCACTGAAAAGAGAATGTGATAGTGAGCAGACATCTGCAACTGTTAAACACCCACTCGTCGGATTCTCCTATATAAGTCCCCCCTATCCTTCGATACCTGAAGAAGAGGGAAAAGATAACTTACAAAGAAAAGGAAGAGATTCTTAATTTTTTTTAACCTACCCCGTCCCAAGCGCTCTGTAACGAGCCAATGGATACCATAGGCCCCTTATACTAGAAGATATTACTGAGCAACCGCATAAAATTTGTTTTGTACACAGAAATGTTATTTCATAATCAAGTGCGTATAGCCTAATCTTAATAACCATAACTTATGATCCATAATGGGGAACTCCCATTGCGCACCTTTGTACTGCTTTGCTGTTGGCCTACCAACACCATCACCACTACCACCGCCACAACAAGTCTTTGGGTACGAAACCTCACGCAACGAACCTAAAATTTGTGCTCTTTACCTCAGTTGACTAAACAGTCAATATGCAGTTGATATCCACAATCACAAACACAGATCGAAATATTGAACAACAACTATCACCTGCATCAGTGCAGTACAACCCAATGGTTTAACAACCAGCACACTGCTACAAATAATATGTTAATAATTTGTCTCTGTGGAAGAAAAAGAACAGGATGAAGGCAGCTTCGCCTGCATTGCAGCCACCGTGTTGACTGAGTCACGAGGCCCAGGAACTATGTGTACAGTACCCCACTCCAATGACGACTGGCTACCGGTTTACATTAATGTGCAAGGGATTTTACAGAGATATAAAGAACACATACATGTTACAGTCCCACTTTTATTTTATTTATAAGTTCTTTGATGTTGAGGAGCATAGTTCAGTGTCTACATCAGGTACTGTTGGTTCATACACATTTCTGCGTACTGAGTAGGGTGATTATTATATTTTCCGATGGATCGAGTGTTTGGCATGGTAACTCCATCGAAATGGTCCTAATATTCACGTAGGATCGGTATATGTTTGCCTGTCAGCTTTAGTGCTTGTCTAGAATATACTAGATCCCATAACTAGCATTCATTAGATTTTTAAATGTTTGCTCCTGTGGATGAATGCATTCCTTCTCATTAAAAAATTTAACAATTCTTTAGATGTTCCCAGACTGCACAATAACCTAATATCACCGAATGAGTCTGAACACTACTGTGGAATATGGCTGCAATCTGCATCGAAGTATCACATAGGTGAATCCACTCATCCAGGGATAGTATGACATTTGTATCACTACATCGACGATTTTCAGAGGCGCTCACAGAGTAGAACTCACGATCTGGCGACATCTCCAAGCTGACAGATTTCCTGTCACTAAAGTTTAAACTGAAAGTTTTCTTATACAGCATTGTTTTCACATCATGTTGGTGTGATACTTTCAGCTCACCTGCAGGAAGAAGAAACTGAGTTAGACATACATGTCAACCATATTGTTATTCTTATACTAGCAGCAGTACCGCTTATACTTAGCTGCAGGCTGTATTAAGGGGGATAAGAGCTGCTGTTGTACTGAACGCGTAGAAATGTTGGCACTTTCGGTGTTTTTACTCAACCGGGACAGCGATTTTTCACCACTGTTAATACATGACATTCGGAGCAGTGCATACAATTTTAAAACATAAAAAAAAGTAAGGGTATATCATCTTTGTATTCAGATATATAAAGAAGCAGCACACAGAGTGCTCCATAGTCAGTTCGTGGCTATCAATCACGTACACTGAGATCGTGAAAGTCATGACATACCTCCTAATGTCGTATCAGATCTCCTTTTACCCCAATGTAGTTCGGCAACTCAATGTGGTATGGCCTCAAGAAGTCGGTGGAAGCCCCCTTGCAGAAATATTGACCCATGCTGCCTCTTAAACCGTCCATGATTGCGAAAGTTGTGCAGGTGAAGGATTTTGTGCCCCAACTGGCCTCTATATTATGTCCCATTAATGTTTGATGGGAATCACGTCGGGCGATCTTTATGGCCAAATCATCCGCTCAAATTATCCAGAGCGTTCTTCAAACCAATCGAAAACTACTGTGGCCCAGTTACAAGGAGCATTACCATCCATAAAAATTTTATCGTTGTTTGGGAACATGATGTCTATGAATGGCTTAAAATGGTCTCCAAGCAAGAGAATATAGCTGTTTCCAGTAAATTGTCGGTTCAGCTGGACGAGAGTACCACGTCCATTCCATGTAGACACAGACCACATTTCTATGGAGCCACCACCAGCTTGCACAGTTCCTTGTTGATAACTTGGGTCCATGGCTCCGTGGGGTCTACACCACACGCGAATGGTACTGTCAGGTCTTAACAACAGAAATCGCTGACCAGGCCGCGGTTTTCCAGTCGTCTAGGATCCAACCGATGTGGTCATGAGCCCAGGAGAGGTAGTGCAGGCGATGTCATGCTCTTAGCAAACGCTTCAGTCATCTGCTGCCACAGCCTATTAAGGCCAAATTTCGCAGCACTGTCCTAATGGATAAGGTCGTCGAACGTTCCTCATTGATTTAAGAAATTAGGTCGTGCAGTGTTGCTTGTCTGTTATCACTGACAACTCTACGCTAACTCCGCTGCTCTCGGTCGTCATGTGAAGTCCTTTTGCCATTGTGTGGCCCGTGGTGAGAGTTAATGCCTGAAATGTGCTCATATCGGCACGCTCTTGACGCTGTTGATCTCAGATTAATGATTGCCCCAACGATTTCCTAAAGGGAATGTCCCCTGTGTTTAGCTCCAACTACCATTCTGTGTTTAAAGTCTGTTAATTCCCGCCGTGCGGCCATAGTCACGTGGTAAACCTCGTCATATGACTCAACTGAGTACAAATGACAGCTCCTCCAATGCATTCTCCTTTTCTACCTTGCGTTCGTGTTACTACCGCCATCTGTACCTGTGCATATCGCTGTTCCACAACTTCGTCACCTCATTTAGGTACCCAATCCAACAATGAATGAGGTAATGATACTCTACGTTAATGCAATAGGAAGTCAGTGGTAGTATCACTCATTAATTTAAGAACAGATGACGAGTGTATAGTAAAATTTCTTAACATAGAAGCATCATTCAGTATCGAAAGAGCATCCATTATGTCGCTGCTACGGGAAAATGGTGACTGCAAAGTGGGATTTTTGTTTTTTTGTTTTTTTAAGGGAAATACTAACTCCGGTCGCCCATGATATTTTGGAAGAAATTATGCCAGTATACATGATAATGTTGCAGCAAGAAGTGTGTGGATTAGAGTAGACAGGGTGTTGAGTCATATTACATATTCAAGTGGCTTAAAGCTAAAAAAAAGTATCTAATGAAATTTTTCAAATGTATTTAAAACGTATGGATGAGTGGTGTAATTTGAATACAGTTCACTACTGTTTGTTTCCGAAGGAACTGATGCCCGTTTTATGTGACATTGCACGCAGATTTCACAAGCTATCACAGGTGTTTCAGAGTGATGATTTTATTTTCAGGTATGACTAATGTGATAAACATGTTGTCAGATGCAGAATGTCAGTTTGCTGAACCACTTTGTATTATACTAAATTGTGAACGCTGCAGGAAAGAGAGCAAATAAAATAAATGATTTCTTTACGTATTTCTCGTTTTTCTTTAATATATGAAGGGCTTATTTCAATAGTGGTACAAGTCAATTTTTGTTCATTTTGAGATACAGAGTCCTCATTTAACTTTAAGACTCTTTATCTCAAAATGAACAAAAATTGACTTGTGCCACTATTGAAATAAGCCCTTCATATAATACTGCAAATTCGTTGTAGCTTAGCCAGTTACAGTGGTACGACGGTAATGGCGGCACTGCTTGAGTTATAATGATAGGGAATATTTACATACTGTGTATAGTGTGCACACCTGAGTAGCCAGTTGCAGAAACACCAGGCCATGCGGCCATCTATTCATCCAAGCAGCAGATCATGATGCAAACAACGCGTGTCTGTCATAGTAGTATGTGTGTGTGTGTGTGTGTGTGTGTGTGTGTGTGTGTGTGTGTGCGAAGCCTTGTGCACGACCGTGCCAAATGTATATTGTTCTGCGTGCGGCCCATATTGCGTTTATTTTATTAACGTAACTATTTTGTACTGCTGTGACGAAGTCAGCTGGCGCGCAAGGTAACATGCAATAGTCTTGGAAATTTATTCGCCACCTCCTTGTACCTCCTTGATGATATACTGTTGGTTTTCTTTTCTTTTGGCTAGTTCCACTTTACATTTGTATGTTTATTATGAGGGACGGATAACATATCAAGTTACTGTTGCGTCCATTTTGCATTTTATATCGCTTCATAAGGGATAGTTTACATGTCCATTTACTTTTACGTAAGCTTCTATTGCTTTTAGTATATTTTACCCTCATAGTCGTACAAGATAGGCTCATACCCCTTCCTCTATTTATTTCCAATTGATTGGTTTCTTGTTTTTATAGACAAACTGATGATGTTCCGAAAGGGTGAAACGTATCTCTGGTATAAAATAACTTCGTAACTAAGACTGATTTTATTCTGAACTAATTCGAAAGCGGTTGCAGTAGCACCCTGACACACGTTTCTGCCTCATATTTCTCCCGATGACTCCACAAAAACAAGCAGTATACCCTATGTCGCAGCATCTGTTGAAATTTGGATGTGATGTCATTCACTCTTACTTTAGAACGATCATAAGTCATAAGAGCAAATTACTTCCAATCAGTTGACCAAAGGAAAGGGGAATGAACCGAGCAAGGTGGTGCAGTTATTAGCACACTGGACTCGCATTCGCGAGGACGACCGTTCAAACCAGCGTCCGATTTCCTTCCCCATTCTCAACACAATCTGAACTTGTGCTCCATCTCTAATGACCTCGACGACGGGACGTCAAACCCAATCTTCCTTCCTTCCTTCCAATGGGGAATGCAGTACTGCACTGATTGACCTGGAAACATAAGGCAGAATTTCACAGCTTACTGAGGTGAACAATACTCTACCACTAGGAAGTCCTAAGATTGTGGGAATACTTCCACAAACCTATGCGACGGTGACGTTTAATAACAAAGAATGAGATTAGGATTCGTATTTAACACACGAATACATCAACAACTCTGAGCAACAGTTTCCTATTCCTGGAAGGACAATTTGTGAAGAAGGATGAAGACCCTACACTGATATGACTTACACGTAAGGCATTCGCCTTTCTGCTCCAAGAAATAAGGTACAAACTAACTGGAATCGAGATTAATCACACAGGAAATATCAGATTCACGTTAACTCTCAATTCACACTTTTCTGCATCGATTTCAGACATTTATGATGTACAAAAGGCAGGATAGTTCATAGCCAGATTGATATTTGAATACTACCACTTTAGTCTCCCAGAGCCACTTAAATTGTTTATAGGTACTTTGAAGAACTGAAATGTACCATCATGCATGCTGAAAAAGAACCAGTTTTTGTAAGAATTACAATGTAGAACATATATTCAGGACATTCTGAAAATTGTATTGTAAAAGTTAATATGGAAAATTTCCAACATTACTGTAACAGACGAGGATAATGAATTGCAACGCTATAGAGTTAAATCTATGTGTAATTGAAAATTCTAAGCTTGCACGAAATATGAACTGTTATTGGAATAACTGACCTGGTTTCAAATTTTCGGGACCGTGCAAACTTTTGAATACCTCAATTGCATCAGTATTGTTCTCACTGGCAAATTGGACTTCGCGATCGTGAGATCATTTGAATATCTGAAGTGTTGCAATATTGTCCGCACTGGCAAATCGGACTTTACAAATTAAATAACAAGCAAGTTCTGAATAATTACTACAAGCTGTAGCTATCTCACTGAGACGACTTGAATGTCAGCAAAGCAAACCTCCCCCAAGACGCTAAATAACCTGTTAATAAGATATAAAGGGTATTATTAATACAAAATAAAACATTGTTAGACAATGTGTAACATCCGTTTTGTGACTCTTATTGTTCAAATACACTTACATTAACATATATACAGTACCTTAACATTGCAAAAGAAGACGAAAGGTGAGAAAAGTAGTGATAGGCAAAGGATTTCAGACAAAAGACGAATACTAATTCGCAGAGACAGTCCTGTCCTTCGACACATTCCTCCAAAATTTTAACATTGCGATTCTAGGATCTTATATTTTACATAGGGAAGCCCTTTTTTCTTATTTCTCATTACAAATAATACATTCCATAGGTTGGTTGTTGTATCTCCTCTTAAAGATAGGAGAAAATAATTTCACTTAAAAACAAAAGAAATAAAAAAAACTAGTGTGTTTCCACACTGCCCCCCTCGACTGAGGTAAGGAAACGGTCTTATTTATTTGACGAAATCAAGTTCTGTTGTTTTTCATTAACCTGAAATGTCCATCAGTGGTAAACATTTTTGTATTTGAAATAAACTAAGTTTTTGTTCGTGCGTCGAAGATATGTCTTTTCTTTATTAGACCCACACTTCGCAGAGTTTACCTGTAGATAAAAGATAAAACTCTTCTTTATCGTGCTGAGTTGTCAAGTGTTTCGAAAACGCTTTTTTTATTTTTTTAGAATCATATCACTCACACTATCATTACTAGAAGCTTACTGAATCTGTTACACCAAAACACAATCGATTTGGTTATTGCTATAGTCTTTCGTTTCCTTATTTGTTCCTTGAGATAAGTTAGTAATATCGGTATAACCATATTTCATCTGGTTACTCCCATAAGTTCCATCTTTCATTTACTGACATATTAGAAGATAGCTTAATAACTGTCCTGATATGTCGTTACTTACGTGGTGACTGTCAATACGAATATTTACGTTTACCAAAGTTCATGAGAATAGAAGAAACTCAAACATCACATGCAATTCAAAATTCTGCTCTCATTTCGAAACTAAACCAGAGACATGTTCGTGACATACCAAGCATCATATTATTTTGTACTAATTAATTCTAATTGATAAATTCTTCTTATCAGTTTATGTTCATTTTGAGTGTGTATTACATAATACTACAGTTTATCTTCTAGGTAGAGCACAGCTTATTCCTAGTTATCATACTGACTAAAGTCTGTTTACATTCTGATTACATTACCAGCACAAATGCTTTATGACAAGGGTTGATCACAAAGGCCTTTAACAGCTTTCTTTTGTTAATATGAAGTAGTTACTCATATCTTAGAGAAAGAGGCCCCTATGCAACTACTAGATTTCGTTTTATTAATCAAATTACTTTCACCATATTTGGTTCTATACTCTCATCATCATGAGGTGGAAAGCTTACTTTAATTTACAGTGTATGAATGGAAAAATTTTCCATAGAGGGTGTGAGTGAACAGCACTTGAAGTTTTATTGTGAATATTTCAGACCAGAGGATTCCTACTTATCAGTTAACACAGCTAAACTTAAATTCTTATAGGCGTTTTTACTGCATTACTCATTCATCCAGAACTCTGAGACTGCTAATATTTACAGTTTAGCTAAGATGGATAACATTACTTGTTCTCCCTGATACAGTATCTGCTCTATTACATACAGATTTCATAAAAAATTTGAGACACCTGTTTACTTGTCCATTAGCTACATTCTATTCCTTGTGGAAGGTCGATCGATTCGTTGCTTCCCAAAATTCCATACTCCAGACCAAACTGTATCCAATTACTCACATGGATCGTGGTGGTTCACTCCAGTTCCCTTTTACAAACTCATCCTACAAGTGACAGTCATCATGTACCTATCCTTACTCACAGTAAATGCACACCTATTGCATAATAGCAACTACGTACTTGTAAAATAGCATTAGGAATCACATAATAGAACATAACCAGGGTATCTCAGAAATAAGTTAGGATATCATTCATTTCATAGGACTAGGACAATAGCTGTTTACTTTTATTTTAGCTTCGTTCACCCATACTTTGAAAGTCTGTGTCATTAACAACATTGACTGTGGGATTCTGCAAGTCAAGTTTCATCCCGTATTTGGTTGTTGGTAACTGTTATTGGTAGCTGAGTCCTTTGGCTAGGATGCGACTGAATTTTTTAACTGCCATTAGTAACAGTAAACCATGTTTACCAGAACATCACTTATTATTGCTAATGCAATAATTCCAGATACGTCCTCCATTATTCAGATACCACTGCCATTTCGATAATTATTATTGTAACTGTAACCCAAACGTCTTCATTTACTGAAAAAATTGACTCTATCATAGACAAGAAATAATCTAAGTTTGATTCAAAGATTTTGACTACTATTTCTTTATATGATAATAAGCAAATTACCTTTAAAATGCGTAGTACATCTTTTTGGGGTACTGATTCATCCCAGAATCGAATTTTATTTACATACTTCTCAAAGTGCATTCTTATGTTTCCTTTTTAACATTATACGGCTATGGATTAAACTGTTCTTTCCTCAATCTCTCCTGAATGCATTTGGACCAATATTTCGAAAGCCTGCACGAAACCTGTGATATTTTATTTTTTGATGGGGTGACCACTGTTTGGGCAACACACTTTTAAAGTATTTAATAAAAATAACTAGATGTACACATTTTTTCTGAAGTGTGAACACCTGAAATTGCCTGAGTTTGAGGAGAGTCTCTTCCTGCAAAACGGAATAAAGAGCATTCTCTGTCCGACACTCCTACTTATGTGGTTTTGTGGTAACTGATTACTAAAAAGTATTTGGTAAACGTATCTATTTTCATTGGGTCGTAATAAATATCACAAGTCTCAGCTACCTGTGCGGCCTGGTATGTGTCATTCCTAACATGTTTCTTTAGCACATTTAATTCTTTCTCCTAGTTTCCTCTCTGATCATTAAGGTGAGTTTCAACATTCTCTTGCTATTTGGGCAAATTTTGTGTCACAGTTGTTTGTATGAGCCCTAATTCGTCATTAATTGCCTGTGCAGAATTGCTCTGTTCGGAACACACTTTGATAATAGTTTTCTGGAAAGCTTTCTTTAATTCTGATTCTTACCTTTCTGTGGTTTTCATCCTATTCCTTTAAATTTTCTTTCACGAACAGTGGCGACATCGTCTACCTAGTTTACTTGATGTACAAAGCTGGGTTTCAAACTGCCTTGCTCTAGCTGCAAAATACGAAGTTTTAAACTCAGTTTCTCTACGGAAACAGGAATACCTCTAACGGTGATTTTCAGGTCCGAAATCTCATTATATTTGGTTTCTAGATCGGCTCACAACTCGTTGGTCGTGTGGCTAGCAACCAGGATTCCTAACTACTCAGTTTGTTCTGACCTGTTCAGTTATCTGCACAACCTGATTAGATAAGCTGTCTTCTTGTTGCTTCAAAGAACAAAGTTAGTAGCCATAGTTTCTCGTTTTATACTGATACGTTCCTGTCTTTGATCAGTATTACCTACTTTCTGATTCAGAGTGTTTATATTACGAGCCATGGCATCTAGTTTTTGTAAAATTAACCTGATACAATCTCATTCCACACTAAAAGGTTCAGTAATGGTCTTGCCTGTAGGTGGCGTCATAATTTCACTCATTACAGCCATCATATCATTTACATTTGCAGTGGCATATTCGCCCTCTAGTATCCGATCCCACTCCGTTGGTGGATTTGACGA